>NC_091167.1:10130137-10380137 GCF_040958095.1 Procambarus clarkii
AGGGAGACATGGAAGCTCGAATTCGGGGGGACAAACGCAAGATGACAATCGCGGCTGGAACAAATTCAGAGGAAGGGGTGGAACAGGAAGCCTGGATGAAGGGAGTATTCCAGCAAATGTGGGATGAATTCAGTGAAGGACTGAGGGTAATGAAGGAGACAGTTGCCAACCTGCAGGATGAACTAAGGGCACCAAAGGAGGAGATAAGATGCCTGAAGGAGACTTCTCCACAATACCAGACACAAACCTTGCCTCAGGGAGACAGGAATGCTACTGTGGAGGGGACCTCCACACCTCAGCTCTCATTTGTTGAAATACTTAAAATGAGCCCTGAAGCTAGGTCTGCAGTTAAAGAAGTTGCCATGGAAGTGGCCTCCTCTCAGGAAGCAGCTAGATGTACTAGCCGACTGATAGAGAGGAAAAGAGCAGTAGTAGTAGCAGGCATTAAAGAGCAAACAGGGACCAGACCATAGGAGCGGAGAGACAAGGACAAAAACATAGTTAAAGAGATCCTTAAAGAGGTAAGGATGGAGGGAACTGAACAAAATGTTGAAAAGGTTTTCAGGCTTGGAAAGTACAACAAGGACAGAGACCGAATGATAAAGGTGGTATTCATGAGCGAAATCAGGAAAGAGGAACTGTTAGGAAGGAAGTGCTGTCTAGCAAATGTAGAGAAGTTCAAAAAAGTATTCCTGCAGAGGGATATGACAAGGGAAGAGAGAAAGCAGGCAGCAGACGCAAGGAAGGAGTGCAGGGAGAGAGAAAGGAATCAGGGAGCCACAACCCCGATCCCTACAATCCCAGAGGGGAGTGGGGAACCCTCCTCAAACAGTGCACTAGCCACAGGGAGTGCGGCACCACCCCCACATTCTACCAACAGACACCCTACCTGCCCCAACCCCTGTCAGCCCCCCACTAAGTACCTACCTAAGGCACCCTCCCCCACCCACCCCTCCTCCCACTCACCCCCCTCCTCCCCCCTCCCACCAGGACCTTCCTTCTCCCCCATAACCCAAGCCCTCCCTTCTCCCACATGCCCTCCCGTCTCTCCCACCCACAAGCCCTCCATTCTCACCCACCCCCCTAAGCCCCCCACACTCCCCCACCCCACCTAAGCCTTCCCCTCATCACCACTCCCCAAAACCCTCCCCTCTTCCTCACCCACCTCAGCCTTGCCTTTCCCCCAAGCCCTCCCCCCCTTTACTGCCCCCCCAAACCCCCCCTTCTCTCCCATCCCCCAAAACCTCCTCCTCTCTCCCCCTCTCACCCCTCCAACCCTCCCCCTCTCACCCCCCTCAACCCTCCCCCCTCTCACCCCCCCTACTCTCCCCCCCCCCCCAAGCCCTTCCTCCTCCACCAGTCTCCCCGTACCAGATCCTCCCAGCTCCTGCTCACCCCAGACCCCACAGATCCCCCCCAGAGGAGAAGCAGAAGAGAGTCAGTTTCAGGGTAATGTACTCCAACATAGATGGGATCACAAGCAAGGCAAGTGAACTAAGGGAAAGAGCACAAAAAGTGAACCCAGATGTAATCGGACTCACTGAAACAAAACTCTCTGGAATCATAACGAATGCCGTGTTTCCCCAGGAGTACACAGTAATAAGGAAAAAGAGGGAAGGTAGGGGAGGAGGCGGAGTGGCTCTACTCATGAGAAAGGAATGGAGTTTTAAGGAGATGGCTATCCCAGGCTGTGAGGGTTTCAGAGACTACATAGCAGGCACTATGACAATGGGAGGACCAAGGATAGTAGTAGCAGTAATATATAACCCTCCACCAAACGACAGAAGACCCAGGCAAGAGTATGAAAACAACAACATGGCAGTTAACACTATAATTGAGAGGGCAGCCTCTGCTGCCTGTAGAAATAGATCCCACCTGCTCATCATGAGGGACTTCAATCACGGAAGGATTGATTGGAAGAACAAGGAACCGCATGGAGGCGAGGATGCGTGGAGAGCCAAACTACTGGAGGTGGTGACTAGAAACTTCTTAACCCAGCATGTCAGAGAACCCCCAAGGATGAGAGGAAATGACGAACCAGCGAGACTCGACCTGGTTTTCACCCTGAACGACTCTGACATGAGAGAAATCGGTTTTGAGGCCCCAGTACGAATGAGCGACTACAGTGTATTGGTGTTTGAGTACCTGATTGAAGAAGGGTTATTGAACTCGAGGAGGGATACCGAAACCAAAAGGTTAGCATACTGAAAGGGAAACTATGAGGAGATAAGAAAATTCTTAACAGATATAGCATAGGAAACAGACCTCAGGGAAAAGACGGCCCAAGATATGATGGACTACATCATGCAAAAGTGCAAGGATGCAGCAAACAAGTTTGTCCCAGCCCAAAAGAAAACAGTGAAATGAAGATGAGAAACCCATGGTTTAATCAGAGATGTAGGCTAGCTAAGCAGCAAAGTAAAAGGGCATGGAGAAACTATAGGAATAATAGGACACTGGAGAGCAGAGAAAGATACCAGAATGCCAGGAATGAATATGTCAGGATGAGAAGAGAGGCAGAAAGACAATACGAAAATGACATCGCAAGCAAGGCAAAGACTCAGCCCTAATTGCTGCATAGCCACATCAGGAGAAAAACAACAGTAAAGGAACAGGTTATGAAATTAAGGATAGGGGCGGAAGGATTCACTACAAACGACAAGGAAGTGTGCGAGGAACTGAATAAGAAATTTCCAAGAGGTCTTCACCATAGAGCAAGGAGAAATCCCAGAGATAAGAGAGGGAATAGCTAACCAGGAACCACTGGAAGAGTTTGAGATTACCAGCAGGGAAGTAAGGAAGTGTTTACTAGAGTTGGATGTGACAAAGGCTATAGGTCCAGATGGAATCTCCCCTTGGATACTAAAGGAAGGAGCAGAAGAACTGTGCCTACCACTCTCCATAGTGTATAACAAATCTCTGACAACAGGGGAACTGCCAGAAATTTGGAAAACAGCTAACGTAGTCCCGATATACAAGAAAGGGGATCGACAGGAGCCACTGAATTACAGGCCAGTGTCCCTAACTTGCATACCATGCAAGCTGATTGAGATGATTGTGCGAAGAAAGCTAGTGGAGCACCTGGAGCGAAAGAACTTTGTAACACAGCATCAACATGGATTCAGGGATGGCAGGTCCTGCCTCACAAGGTTACTTGAATTCTACGACCAGGCAACAAAAATAAGGCAAGAAAGAGAAGGGTGGGCAGACTGCATATTTTTGGATTGTCAGAAAGCCTTTGATACAGTGCCACACAAGAGACTAGTGAAAAAGCTGGAGATGCAGGCTGGAGTGAAACGGAAGGTACTCCGTTGGATACAGGAGTACCTAAGCAACAGGAGACAACGAGTCAGTGTGAGGGGTGAGGTCTCAGATTGGCGAGACGTTACGAGTGGAGTCCCGCAGGGGTCAGTCCTTGGACCTATACTGTTCCTGATATATGTAAATGATCTCCCAGAGGGTATAGAATCGTTTCTCTCAATGTTTGCCGATGATGCAAAAATTATGAAGAGGATTGAAACTGAGGACGATAGTAGGAGGCTACAAGATGACCTAGACAGACTGAGTGAATGGTCCAACAAATGGCTGTTGAAGTTCAACCTGAGTAAATGCAAAGTAATGAAACTAGGCAGTGGAAACAGGAGGCCAGACACAGGATACAGAATAGGAGATGAAGTACTTAATGAAACGGACAGAGAGAAAGATCTAGGAGTTGATATCACACCAAACCTGTCTCCTGAAGCCCACATAAAAAGAATAACGTCTGCGGCATATACGAGGCTGGCTAACATCAGAACAGCGTTCAGGAACCTGTGAAAGGAATCTTTCAGAATCTTGTACACCACATATGTAAGACCAATCCTGGAGTATGCGGCCCCAGCATGGAGCCCGTACCTTGTCAAGCACAAGACGAAACTGGAAAAAGTCCAAAGGTATGCCACTAGACTAGTCCGTGAACTAAGAGGCATGAGTTACGAGGAAAGGCTGCGGGAAATGCACCTTACGACACTGGAAGACAGAAGAGTAAGGGGACACATGATCACAACCTACAAAATCCTCTGAGGAATTGACCGGGTAAACAAGGATAAACTATTCAACACTGGTGGGACGTGAACAAGGGGACACAGGTGGAAACTGAGTACCCACATGAGCCACAGAGACGTTAGAAGGAACTTTTTCAGTGTCAGAGTAGTTAACGGATGGAATGCATTAGGCAGTGATGTGGTGGAGGCTGACTCCATACACAGTTTCAAATGTAGATATGATAGAGCCCAGTAGGCTTAGGAATCTGTACTCCAGTTGAGAGGCGGGACCAAAGAGCCAAAGCTCAACCCCCGCAAGCACAAATAGGTAAGTACAACTAGGTGAGTACAAAGGAATACACATATTAGAGTCTACACAGGAGCGACCACACTCTCGGCTTCAGGTCGCCTCTAATATCTTCACACTCACTGTGAAACGATTTACAATGTCCCTTACAGCTTCCTCACACTTGATAACAAGTAGCCTTGACTCACTAAACTGGGGATTATACTCTTCTTCCCAGGAAGTCAACAACATAACGTCCATTTCTGACGACTGTTGTAACTCAAGTGACTCGTTACGACCTCCGTCGGCGTCACATCACATCAAAACAGTCTCCGTGGTGTAGTGGTAAGACACTCGCCTGGCGTTCCGCGAGCGCTATGTCATGGGTTCGTATCCTGGCCGGGGAGGATTTACTGGGCGCAATTCCTTAACTGTAGCCTCTGTTTAACGCAACAGTAAAATGTGTACTTGGATGAAAAAACGATTCTTCGCGGCAGGGGATCGTATTCCAGGGACCATAGGATTAAGGACTTGCCCGAAACGCTACGCGTACTAGTGGCTGTACAAGAATGTAACAACTCTTGTATATATCTCAAAAAAAAAAAAAAAAAAAAAAATGTCAACATCTCATTCCATCTAACTTTTATAAGATTCTCATCCTCTGCTTGTATTATTTTAAGTCACTCACTGACGTTTATTAAATAAACTGCCTTCCCTAACTTCTTAATCTCTGGTCAGTTATGCAAAATAACTCTCACCTGGTAGACTCACTTCACTAGGCTACCTGGGGTTCTTAACACTCCCCCTCCCCTTACTTTTGAGAGTTGTTCTCAGTGGCTTGGCTCGTGACAAAGCGTCAACTCAACATTACTCCCCCCTCTAATGTGTCTCAGGATCAGGTTACACTCTTGAAGTAACAGGAATCACCTGGTTAATCTCTGATTCACATGCTTCATCTTACTCAGGAACACCAGGGGATTATGGGGCCAGATTCATGAAGGTACTTACGATTGTTTTTCTTCTTAGCTACGAATGTTTTCCTTCTTAGCGCCTTCGTGGCGGCTACATCGGTATTCAGGTAGCTACACTAAGAAGAAAACCATTCGTAAGTTTGGCCAGTCATCTAAGTGTATTGTCGACCACTCGTAGCTTTACGTAAACTGAAAATAATTCAATTTTTCTCTACTACATAACACTGTGATCGATTTTAAGATTTTGGAACGTAAACAAAAGATTATAAATAAAAATAAATATAGTTTATTCAGGTATATAGCTGGTGAATCTCGTGAAGAGGAGTCCTTCGTGTTAGTTCTATATGCATTCTCTGCTTGAAACTTGAAGTAAATATGTCTTTTATGATATTGAATTAGTTTTATAATAGCAAGATATTATACCAGTAGTTATTAAGTAAATAAACACTGGTGAACATGAAATATGAGAGAAGGTGATGAGCCCTGCCTGATGGGATCATTTACTATCACCTAATGCTCCTGTTCACCTGTAGTAAGGGTGTACCTTAGCGATACATACCAATTTCTAATTTATTTAGTCTGGTTTTATTTTGAAATTAAAGCTGGGGTGAGACATAAAATAAAAATATGCTGCACAAATGATGTTAGGTAAGGAGAAGGGTAAAAATGTCACAAACTTTATTCATTGAATACTTAAAGCTATAATTATGACTGTATGGACTATTAAAAAAGAGAGAGGGAAGTAGGGGTCCAAGACCTCTTCCTGTTACACAACTTGGGTGTGGAACAAGTAATTATCAAAAGAAGGCACCATGCCGGGAAGGCTATGTAGCAGTAAGGCAGTGAGGTGAGGCAGCTACTTATTTGAGAAATGCTTATTTTATTTACCTTATAAGCTGAGGCAACTTATTTTATTTGAGGAATACTCAGCTGATTCCTCTACATTTAGCATGGGACAAATTTGTGTCCAAGACCTCTTCCTGTTACACAGTTTGGCTGTGTGAAACCAAACTAGAAGTGCTCTACAAATCAAGGGACCCAGAATGTGGAATGACCTCCCGAATCATGTCAAAGGCTGTACCTCTCTCAACCAGTTTAAGAGTAAAACCAAGTACAACCTAATTAACTCCATGTAACCTAACTTACCTCCTAAATGTCAACACATGTCTTACTATTTTTTAAACAATGCTGTTCACCAACGTGTACAATTGCTGATTTATGCTATGTTAACCCCCCTTTTTGTATTTTTTATTCCTTCTTTCAACACAATTTATACCTAATCCCAATTACTTTTAAGTTTTAGTCTAAGTGTTTTTTCCCCCACACCTTGCCCGAAATGCTATGAGTATTAGTGGCTTTAGGTATTGTATGTACTAGCTCTGTCTATAAATCCAACATTATGTTTGTGAATCAACTGTATGTACTTTTCCTGAATAAAATGTATTTATTATTTATTTTGTAATCAGTAAGTATTAAAAGAAGGCACCAAGCTGGGAAGGCTATGTAGCACCATTGTGTGTAAAAATAAACCAATTTTTTTTTAACAAATAATGCACCTGTATGGTAAAACAAATCCTGTCAGCTGTACAAACATTGATGCAGTTATTTAAATAAAAAATATAATGAAAGAAATATTACTGGTTTATTTTTATCCTATCTTTTTGTACTGTACAGTATATCCAAGGAAGTGAAAAATTGAGACATAATGCACAATTTAATGAATGATTAAAAAATGATTAGCATGGATTAGCAGTTCAAAAGAAATATGACTATTACATATCAACATGAGATCTTAATGATCCATAGTTAAGATGATTTAATAAGGATAATACGGTATTTGTAATAATACAAACTATAATTTAAAATCTTTAATACTGATTTTTTTTATTCAGAAGATTAGGTAAACACAGCAATGTGCTGCTACCCTATTCTATATGGAAGATTACAGTGTAGATAAAAAAAACTAGCTATAAGTTTATCTAATACTCCCATCTCACAGGATGGTTAGACATACATGGAATCAAGGTACAAAATACCAGCTTCAATACAAAAAACAAATCAACTCTGACTAAACAACACCTCACGATTTTCACAAGAGGTAAGCACTGAATCATGGAAACATTATATTTTAATTACTCTTACCAGTTTCTACCAGACTCCTCTCAAACAATGTATTTTTTAACGATTAAGTATACACAGCAATGTGTTGCTTCCCTATTCTGTATGAAGGACCACACAGTGTTGATCAAAAACCAGCTACAAGCTCATCCAACATCCTCACCTCACAGGACGGCCAGTCATGCATGGAATCAGGAGAGAACAAAATATTTAAGGCTAATCTAATAGCCTCCACTGGCAAAATCTGGGTGCAGCACAAGAATATCTTCCAATATTCCTGAGTGTATGAAGTAATTACAGAGCTCAAAGTACCTCATACCATTTGGCATGAAGTCACTGATAACAGGGCCATCACAGACATAGTGTTGGAGAGCATGTTCTTTCAAGTAGGACTGAAAACATATTTTTTTCCACCGAGAGGGTTATAAACCCATGGAACCGCCTACCCGCTGAAGCCGTAAATGCCAAATTCCACGTAAAACAATATCATTAAGACAATTGGCGGGCCCTTCAACAAGCCGCCAGCTTTCTGTCCTCGTCGAGGCCACTAGAGAGTTAGTGGCCCTTGGGTAAATTCAGTAAATTATATACAATAATTGTCAGCGCATCTTCCGAGCAACAAGGACAGCTACACAGTATCTCTTAGAATTACGTAGGTAAACAACAAATTTAACATATTTGTTTACTACAATGTCGGTGCTGCCTGTAGAAATTGAAAAACATAGTTTTACTTCGAAATATATAAGAAAAGTTTAAGATTTACTTCGAATTTTATAAGAAAATTCGACGGAGGCAGTAGAGCTCCGATAAGCCAGCGCTGAATCTTCAATATGAAGAATGTTGCCTGCTTTCTGATTGGCCAAACGAAACAAAGTAGTGACCTCTATCGGCACGCAGGTGAACCAGACTCAGAACCCAAATATCTTCCTAAGTGGACCTACGTGAATCGCACCTAAGCATCTTTTTAGGGCATACTTAGGAACCTTCGTAGCATACCTACTTACGAAGAAATACATGGAGGTTCGTGAATCTAAGTCCAGGACCTAGATTCAGGAAGCTCTGTGTATTTCTTCGTAAGTGGGTTTGCTACGAAGGTTCCTAAGTGCGCCCTAAGAAGATGCTTAGGTGCGATTCAATAAGGACCACTTAGGAAGAAATTTGTTGGTTCACCTGCGTGCCGATAGAGGTCACTACTGTGTTTCGTTTGGCCAATCAGAGAGCAGCAACATTCTTCATAATGAAGATTTAGCGCTGGCTTATCGCAGCTCTACTGCCTCCTATTTACGTCTAATTTTCTTATAAAATTAGTATATTTCGAAGTAAAACAATGTTTTTTCAACTTCTACAGCCAGCACCGACGTTGTAGTAAACAAATATGTTACATTTGTTGTTTACCTACGTAATTCTAAGAGATATTGTGTAGCTGTCCTTGTTGCTCGGAAGATGCGCTGACAATTATTGTATATATTTACTGAATTTACCCAAGAGCCACTAACTATCTAGTGGCCTCGAAGAGGACAGAAAGCCGGCGGCTTGTTAAAGGGCCCGCCAATTGTCTTAATGATATTTTTTAGCTGGAATTTGGCATTTACGGCTTCAGCGGGTAGGCGGTTCCATGGGTTTATAGCCCTCTTGGTGGAAAAAAAAAACATCTGTTTTCAGTCCTACTTGAGAGAACATACTCTCCAACACTATATCTGTGATTGTCCTGTTATCAGTGACTTCATACCAAATGGTATGAGGTATTTTGAGCTCTGTAATTACTTCATACACTCAGGAATATTGGAAGATATTCTTGTGCTGCACCCAGATTTTGCCAGTGGGGGCTAATAGATCAACATTAAATATTTTGTTCTCTCCTATTTCCATGTATGACTGGCCATCCTGTGAGGTGAGGATGTTGGATGAGCTTTTAGCTGGTTTTTGATCTACACTGTGTGGTCCTTTATACAGAATAGGGAAGCAGCACATTGCTGTGTATACCTAAACATGTTTAAAAATACATTGTTTGAGAGGAGTCTTGTAGAAACTGGTAAGAGTAATTATAATATAATGTTTCCATGATTCAGTGCTTACCTCTTGTGAAAATTGCTTAGAGTTGTTTAGTCAGAGTTGATTTGTTTTTTGTATTGAGGCTGGTATTTTCTAAATTGATTCCATGTACAGTATGTCTAACCATCCTGTGAGATGGGAGTATTAGATAAACTTATAGCTAGTTTTTTATCTACACTGTGTAATATTCCATATAGAATAGGGTAGTAGTACATTGCTGTGTATACCTAATCTTAATAAAAAAATCAGTAGTAAAGATTTTAAATTATAGTTTGTATTATTACAAATTCAGTACTGTATTATCCTTATTAAATCATGTTGACCATGGATCATTAAGATCTCATGTTGATATGTAATAGTCATATTTCTTTTGAACTACTAATCCATGCTAATCATTCATTAAATAGTGCATTATGTCTCAATTTTTCACTTCCTTGGATATACTGTACAGTACAAAAAGATAGGATAAAAATAAACCAATAATATTTCTTTCATTATATTTTTCATTTAAATAACTGCATCAATATTTTTACAGCTGACAGGATTTGTTTTACCATACAGGTGCATTATTTGTTAAAAAAAAATTGTTTATTGTTACACACAATAGTGCTACATAGCCTTCCCAGCTTGGTGCCTTCTTTTAATACTTACTGATTACAAAATAAATAATAAATACATTTTATTCAGGAAAAGTGCATACAGTTGATTTACAAACATAATGTTGGATTTATAGACAGAGCTAGTACATACAATACCTAAAGCCACTAATACTCATAGCATTTCGGGCAAGATGTGGGGGAAAAAACACAGACTAAAACTTAATAGTAATCGGGATTAGGTATAAATTGTGTTGAAATAAGGAATAAAAAATACAAAAAGGGGGGTTAACATAGCACAAATCAGCAGTTATACATGTTGGTGAACAGCGTTGTTTTAAAATAGCACCACATGGGTTGACATTTAGGAGGTAAGTTAGGTTACATGGAGTTAATTAGGCAGTACTTGGTTTAACTCTTAAACTGGTTGAGAGAGGTACAGCCTTTGACAAGATTCGGGAGGTCATTCCACATTCTGGGTCCCTTGATTTGTAGAGCACTTCTAGTTTGGTTACACACAGCCAAATTGAGTAACAGGAAGAGGTCTTGGACACAAATTTGTTCCATGCTAAATGTAGAGGAATCAGCTGAGTATTCCTCAAATAAAATAAGTTGCCTCAGCTTATAAGGTAAATAAAATAAGCATTTCTCAAATAAGTAGCTGCCTCACCTCACTGCCTTACTGCTACATAGCCTTCCCGGCATGGTGCCTTCTTTTGATAATTACTTGTTCCACACCCAAATTGTATAACAGGAAGAGGTCTTGGACCCCTACTTCCCTCTCTCTTTTTTAATAATCTATATAGTCATAATTATAGCTTTAAGTATTCAATGAATAAAGTTTGTGACATTTTTACCCTTCTCCTTACCTAACATCATTTGTGCAGCGTATTTTTATTTTATGTCTCACCCAGATTTAATTTCAAAATAAAACCAAACTAAATAAATTAGAAATGGGGATGTATAGCTAAGGTACACCCTTACTACTAGGTGAACAGGGGCATTTGGTGATAGTAAATGATCCCATCAGGCAGGGCTCATCACCTCTCATATTTCATGTTCACCAGTGTTTATCTACTTAATAACTACTGGTATAATATCTTGCTATTATAAAACTAATTCTACTATCATCAAACACACATTTACTTCAAGTTTCAAGCAGAGAATGCATATATAACTAACACGAAGGACTCCTCTTCACTAGATTCACCAGCTATAATATTTGGTCATGTTCCAATATCATAAATCGATCTCAGTGTTATGTAGTAGAGAAAAAATGACTTATATCCAGTTTACGTAAAGCTACGATTGGTCGAAACCACACTTAAATCCCGGAATGAACTTACGAAGGTTTTTCCACTTAGGGTAGTTACTTGAATACGGACGTAGCCGCCACGAAGGCGCTAAGAGGGAAAACGTTCTTAGCTAAGAGGAAAAACCTTCGTAAGTACCTTCCTGAATCCGGCCCCAGGTCTGTATACTAAATAACTGGGTGTCCTCTCCCACTTACGTAGACCTCAAAATGTTTTATTGTCAGGACTATTGCCAATGTTTCCTTCTCTACTCTACTGTATGATCTCTGATGCTTTACAAATTTCTTGGAGTAGAAATATACGGGGCGATAAATTTCATCCCTCTGCTGCGTCAACACAGCTCCAGCCCCTACGTCACTGGCATCCACAAATAATGCAAACGACGCTCTAAAATCCAGTGATACTAACACAGGCGCCTCGGTCAATAGTCTTGGTTTTACCAAATGCCTCTTGGGTCACTCCGTCCCACTCCCACTTCTTACTCTTTGACAGCAAACTCATTATAGGAGTGGCGACGGTGGAAAAATTCTTACAAAACTTCCTATAATATCCAATCATTCCTACGTACCTGAACAACTCTTTCTTACCCCTTGGATACTGGGAAATTATCTATGGCTTCGACCTTTGTCCTTACTAGAGCAACCTCACCTTGTCCTACCACATAACTTAGGTACTCAAGTCGTGCTCAGATATAATCATTCTATGACACTTTTCTGACACATTAGCATATAACAAAGGTTCGGAGCTTATGGAGTTTCCAAAACAACTTTCGTTTTCTAATACAAATATTCAAAGTTTCCCCCAAAATTATGCAAATATGTTATGTTTATTGCTATTATAAAATCAATAAATAACCTTAGGAAAACACGATATGTTAGGAATGTAGAGACATACACTTTACATATAAGGTGTAAGTTTCATGTAAATTGAATGAAAAATGGAAAAGTTATTCAAATTTTTATGTTAGTTGAAAATGTATAAGAAAATAATAAAATCTAAGGTGCTGCCATCTGTGGCTGAGGTTGACCTCAATCAATTTTCTCGAAAATTAGCACCCTTACAGATATGCTTATGTGCAGTCAGGTGTATAAGTTTCACGCAAATCGTCCGATAAAAAAAAAAATTGAAAAAAAAACTATTTTTTAACTTAATTTTTTTTCTAATAAAACAAATTATAATATATTTTTAATATATGCTATTGTGATAGCTGAGAGTCATAGACATTATATCAGTTGACACTTGTGTTTGATACTCATTTTTGATCATTTTGGAAAAATTTTGACACATAATCAATATTTTTTCTCCCTTCCTATTTATGCTACAATGTTGAGACTTGGACCAGATGAATCTCTTTTCATGCACAACTCGTCAAAAAAGTTTGATTGAAATCGAACCAATTTTCATTTATTGCATATTTTGACCAAATTTGGAGATAATGCCCCCTATATTGGTACAACCCATCAGGCGTCACGAACACTGAGATTCTCTTCGCCTCTTCCGATAAGGGGAACTGGTAGTTCCCGATAAGGGGAACTGCACTCCCAATCCAATCTATGCAATCATCAATACGCGGTATTGGATGTGAGTCAGCGACCGTAAACATGTTTACCTTCCTATAATATGTAAAGAATCTTTAAGTACCGTCGCTCTTTTTAACGAGGAGGCAAGATGAACTCCATTCACTGTCGCTTATGTGGATTTCCTCATTGATACATCATCTTACTGTGAGTTCTGTGTGTATAGGAGGATGGTATTATCATCAATATCCCCCAATTCATCTATTTTCTCGTTCCATGATGGAAAATGAAAGCAGTGGTACGTTTAGAGATGCCGGAGTAGGGGTATATGAAGATGAGGTAGAGGAGGATGAGGAGAAAAGCAGAGCTGGAAGATGAAGCAGGAAGAACGATGAGGAGTTCACATAGTGTGGTGTGTAAAGGTACCGTACGCAAAAGTATCCAAATGACACACAAATATGATCAACACGGTAACAAACACCTTCAGCTCTTTATATTTATCAAACACTCGCCCACAACAAGGCACCTTGGATGTGGAGTTTACCAGAGTCAAACCAAACAAAAAAGTTATGTAATTTAAGTGTGTCCTTCTCTTTCTGCCTGAGGAAACAAAATAAACGTTTGTAATAGTTCGTTTACGCAAACGAGAACATTGTTGATTCCTCGAGAAACAATTAGGAAAGCTAAATATCAAATGTTTGTTCGTTTCAATCAAAACAGCGACAGTTTTTAACTGTAGGAGTCATAACACAGCCTCGGGGGAGCTCAACACACAACAGGAACATGTTCAGGGACAGAGCCTGGCCCGGCTGGAGGCACCAGACGCACTGTGGAGGCGGCCAAGGTAAGATCAACCGTCTTGTGTGTAAGGAGTTTATATATAGCGTTACCTTCAGATATATTTGCTTTAAATAGTACCTGGCATTAGTGCATATAAACAGCTAGTGTGTATATGTGTAACTTGCTTAATTATGTAATTTAAGCTGTGATGAGCAGCAAAGTTTGGCAAGATCTGCAATTAAAGCACACCTAAGTCATCACATTATGCTACTGGTAAAATATGTAGTGGGTACACTTGGACCAACAGCCTCATAACACCAAGTTATCACACGTCGAGCCTGGCCTCAGGCCGGGCTCGGGGAGTAGAAGAACTCTTGAGACCCTCTCCAGGTAAGCTCCAGATAAGCTTCTTTCATGTCCAGTCTAGTCGTCAGTATCGAGGATTAAAATGTTTCTCGCGAAAGCAATAGGGAAAATTTTGCTAGTATTGTTAAAGATTCCTAGTTGACATTATCATGCAGGAAATTTAGAAAACAAGTCATTGTAGTCCTCGTCGATGCCACTAGTGTTAGAGTCTCTCAGGTAAACTCAGGTAAGTTATTACAAGTATACTGGTAATGAGTGGCTGAAGGTGATGTGTCTAATTAATAATAATAATCATACAGGTCAAGACTGTTAAGTGACAATTCCAGAAAAACATTTACCACAAAAACTTGAAATAATTATTCAAAACTCTGTGTCGGAAAGGTAAGGGAACAAGCAGGAGAAAGTGATAAAAAGCCATTACGACTATATAGTACTTGGAAGGGGTCAGGATAAGGATTTGGGATGGGACGGGGGGATGGAATAGCCCTCAACCAGACGGTTACTGATTGACCGCCGACTTGCATGAAGTGAGACCGTCGCTCTACCCTCCACCTCAAGTGGTTGGGCTCGTTGGGTCGGAAAACAAAGCAAGAGCTGATCGGACGCGAATATGCGAGGAAAAACTGAAGCTTGTGAACGAGGTCACTTAACAAAGCACTCAGTGAAGATTAAGTGCCACTTACATTCTAAGTACCTTATACTTTTAAAATATTGTGATATTAATTCCATTGTTTAGTGCTTTATGTGATATTAAGTTTATCTTTTCCTTCGAGTTGGTCGATGTTGGTGTAGTTTGCTGCTAATGTATAGCGGCTCATGAAAGCAAAGCAACGACCTTCAACACATGAAGGTCGTTGCTAGTGCAACCCGTCCTCTTAAAAATAACGTCACTTTTCGCTGGTATGCGCACTATGGCCAAATTTGGACGTAATTTAAAGAGAAATCGACTCGCAAAAGTGACGTACTGTACCGTTTTCTATTTGAGTCGTCCGGCTTACTCGACCAGCTTAAAAAAGGATTTTTTCCATAAACGTTTTTCATACCATTTTGAAACTTTATGAGAATTTCCTCCCCACTTAACCTCTCAGAAGACCCTTAACTTACTGTTGTTGAAAAAAAATCTCAAATTTATAATAGTTTTTTTTTTCATTTTCAAATTACGTCCATATTTGGCCATACGGGAAAACGGCAAAAAGCGACGTTCTTTTTAAGAGGACAGGTTGTAGAATTAGTTTTTTCTGGTGGTGTTGTTCACTGTTGGTGTTGGTCACTGTTGGTGTTGGTCACTGTTGGTGTTGTTCACTGTTGGTGTTGTTCACTGGTGGTGTTGGTCACTGTTGGTGTTGGTCACTGTTGGTGTTGGTCACTGTTGGTGTTGTTCACTGTTGGTGTTGTTCACTGTTGGTGTTGGTCACTGTTGGTGTTGGTCACTGTTGGTGTTGGTCACTGTTGGTGTTGTTCACTGTTGGTGTTGTTCACTGTTGGTGTTGGTCACTGTTGGTGTTGTTCACTGTTGGTTTTGGTCACTGTTGGTGTTGTTCACTGTTGGTGTTGTTCACTGTTGGTGTTGGTCACTGTTGGAGTTGGTCACTGTTGGTGTTGGTCACTGTTGGTGTTGTTCACTGTTGGTGTTGGTCACTGTTGGTGTTGGTCACTGTTGGTGTTGTTCACTGTTGGTGTTGGTCACTGTTGGTGTTGTTACCTGGTGGTTTTGTTCACTGTTGGTGTTGTTCACTGTTGGTGTTGGTCACTGTTGGTGTTGGTCACTGTTGGTGTTGTTCACTGTTGGTGTTGGTCACTGTTGGTGTTGTTACCTGGTGGTTTTGTTCACTGTTGGTGTTGTTCACTGTTGGTGTTGTTCACTGTTGGTGTTGTTCACTGTTGGTGTTGTTCACTGTTGGTGTTGGTCACTGTTGGTGTTGGTCACTGTTGGTGTTGTTCACTGTTGGTGTTGTTCCCTGGTGGTGGTGTTCACTGTTGGTGTTGTTCCCTGTTGGTGTTGTTCCCTGGTGGTTTTGTTCACTGTTGGTGTTGGTCACTGGTGGTGTTGGTCACTGTTGGTGTTGTTCCCTGGTGGTTTTGTTCACTGTTGGTGTTGTTCCCTGTTGGAGTTGGTCACTGTTGATGTTGGTCACTGTTGGTGTTGGTTACTGTTGGTGTTGTTCACTGTTGGTGTTGGTCACTGTTGGTGTTGTTCACTGTTGGTGTTGGTCACTGTTGGTGTTGGTCACTGTTGGTGTTGGTCACTGTTGGTGTTGTTCCCTGGTGGTTTTGTTCACTGTTGGTGTTGGTCACTGGTGGTGTTGGTCACTGTTGGTGTTGGTCACTGTTAGTGTTGTTCACTGTTGGTGTTGGTCACTTTTGGTGTTGGTCACTGTTGGTGTTGGTCACTGTTGGTGTTGTTCCTTGATGGTTTTGTTCACTGTTGGTGTTGGTCACTGGTGGTGTTGGTCACTGTTGGTGTTGGTCACTGTTAGTGTTGTTCACTGTTGGTGTTGGTCACTGTTGGTGTTGGTCACTGTTGGTGTTGTTCACTGTTAGTGTTGTTCCCTGTTGGTGTTGGTCACTGTTGGTGTTATTCACTGTTGGTGTTGTTCCCTGTTGGAGTTGGTCACTGTTGGTGTTGTTCCCTGTTGGTGTTGTTCACTGTTGGTGTTGGTCACTGTTGGTGTTGGTCACTGTTGGTGTTGGTCACTGTTGGTGTTGGTCACTGTTGGTGCTGTTCCCTGGTGGTTTTGTTCACTGTTGGTGTTGTTCCCTGTTGGAGTTGGTCACTGTTGGTGTTGGTCACTGTTGGTGTTAGTCACTGTTGGTGTTGTTCCCTGGTGGTGTTGTTCACTGTTGGTGTTGTTCCCTGTTGGAGTTGGTCACTGTTGGTGTTGTTCCCTGTTGGTGTTGTTCACTGTTGGTGTTGGTCACTGTTGGTGTTGTTCCCTGTTGGTGTTGTTCACTGTTGGTGTTGTTCCCTGTTGGTGTTGGTCACTGTTGGTGTTATTCAATGTTGGTGTTGTTCCCTGTTGGAGTTGGTCACTGTTGGTGTTGTTCCCTGTTGGTGTTGGTCACTGTTGGTGTTGTTCCCTGTTGGTGTTGGTCACTGTTGGTGTTGTTCACTGTTGGTGTTGTTCACTGTTGGTGTTGGTCACTGTTGGTGTTGTTCCCTGTTGGTGTTGTTCACTGTTGATGTTGTTCACTGTTGGTGTTGTTCCCTGTTGGAGTTGGTCACTGTTGGTGTTGTTCACTGTTGGTGTTGTTCGCTGTTGGTGTTGGTCACTGTTGGTGTTCCCTGTTGGAGTTGGTCACTGTTGGTGTTGTTCGCTGTTGGAGTTGGTCACTGTTGGTGTTGTTCACTGTTGGTGTTGTTCACTGTTGGTGTTGTTCACTGTTGGTGTTGTTCCCTGTTGGTGTTGGTCACTGTTGGTGTTGTTCCCTGTTGGTGTTGTTCGCTGTTGGTGTTGTTCACTGTTGGTGTTGTTCCCTGTTGGTGTTGTTCACTGTTGGTGTTGTTCCCTGTTGGTGTTGTTCCCTGTTGGTGTTGGTCACTGTTGGTGTTGGTCACTGTTGGTGTTGTTCGCAGTTGGTATTGGTCACTGTTGGTGTTGTTCGCTGTTGGTGTTGTTCCCTGTTGGTGTTGTTCGCTGTTGGTGTTGTTTACTGTTGGTGTTGTTCCCTGTTGGTGTTGTTCGCTGTTGGTGTTGTTCACTGTTGGTGTTGTTCGCTGTTGGTGTTGTTCCCTGTTGGTGTTGTTCCCTGTTGGTGTTGTTCACTGTTGGTGTTGTTCACTGTTGGTGTTGTTCCCTGTTGGTGTTGTTCTCTGTTGGTGTTGTTCGCTGTTGGTGTTGTTCCCTGTTGGTGTTGTTCCCTGTTGGTGTTGTTCCCTGTTGGTGTTGTTCCCTGTTGGTGTTGGTCGCTGTTGGTGTTGGTCACTGTTGGTGTTGTTCGCAGTTGGTATTGGTCACTGTTGGTGTTGTTCGCTGTTGGTGTTGTTCGCAGTTGGTATTGGTCACTGTTGGTGTTGTTCGCTGTTGGTGTTGTTCCCTGTTGGTGTTGTTCGCTGTTGGTGTTGTTCACTGTTGGTGTTGTTCCCTGTTGGTGTTGTTCCCTGTTGGTGTTGTTCGTTGTTGGTGTTGTTCCCTGTTGGTGTTGTTCCCTGTTGGTGTTGGTCACTGTTGGTGTTGTTCCCTGTTGGTGTTGGTCACTGTTGGTGTTGTTTCCTGTTGGTGTTGGTCACTGTTGGTGTTGTTCGCTGTTGGTGTTGTTCCCTGTTGGTGTTGTTCCCTGTTGGAGTTGGTCACTGTTGGTGTTGGTCACTGTTGGTGTTGTTCCCTGTTGGTGTTGTTCCCTGTTGGAGTTGGTCACTGTTGGTGTTGTTCACTGGTGGTGTTGTTCCCTGTTGGTGTTGTTCACTGTTGGTGTTGTTCCCTGTTGGTGTTGGTCACTGTTGGTGATGGTCACTGTTGGTGTTGTTCGCTGTTGGTGTTGTTCACTGTTGGTGTTGTTCCCTGTTGGTGTTGTTCCCTGTTGGTGTTGTTCACTGTTGGTGTTGTTCCCTGTTGGTGTTGTTCTCTCTTGGTGTTGTTCGCTGTTGGTGTTGTTCACTGTTAGTGTTGTTCACTGTTGGTGTTGTTTGCTGTTGGTGTTGTTCACTGTTGGTGTTGTTCGCTGCTGGTGTTGTTCCCTGTTGGTGTTGTTCCCTGTTGGTGTTGTTCACTGTTGGTGTTGTTCACTGTTGGTGTTGTTCCCTGTTGGTGTTGGTCACTGTTGGTGTTGTTCCCTGTTGGTGTTGTTCGCTGTTGGTGTTGTTCACTGTTGGTGTTGTTCCCTGTTGGTGTTGTTCACTGTTGGTGTTGTTCCCTGTTGGTGTTGTTCCCTGTTGGTGTTGGTCACTGTTGGTGTTTGTCACTGTTGGTGTTGTTCGCAGTTGGTATTGGTCACTGTTGGTGTTGTTCCCTGTTGGTGTTGGTCACTGTTGGTGTTGTTCCCTGTTGGTGTTGGTCACTGTTGGTGTTGTTCCCTGTTGGTGTTGGTCACTGTTGGTGTTGTTTACTGTTGGTCTTGTTCACTGTTGGTGTTGGTCACTGTTGGTGTTGTTCACTGGTGGTGTTGTTCCCTGTTGGAGTTGGTCACTGTTGGTGTTGGTCACTGTTGGTGTTGTTCACTGTTGGTGTTGTTCACTGTTGGTGTTGGTCACTGTTGGTGTTGGTCACTGTTGGTGTTGGTCACTGTTGGTGTTGTTCACTGTTGGTGTTGTTCACTGTTGGTGTTGGTCACTGTTGGTGTTGTTCACTGTTGGTTTTGGTCACTGTTGGTGTTGTTCACTGTTGGTGTTGTTCACTGTTGGTGTTGGTCACTGTTGGAGTTGGTCACTGTTGGTGTTGGTCACTGTTGGTGTTGTTCACTGTTGGTGTTGGTCACTGTTGGTGTTGGTCACTGTTGGTGTTGTTCACTGTTGGTGTTGGTCACTGTTGGTGTTGTTACCTGGTGGTTTTGTTCACTGTTGGTGTTGTTCACTGTTGGTGTTGTTCACTGTTGGTGTTGGTCACTGTTGGTGTTGTTCCCTGGTGGTTTTGTTCACTGTTGGTGTTGTTCACTGTTGGTGTTGTTCACTGTTGGTGTTGTTCACTGTTGGTGTTGGTCACTGTTGGTGTTGGTCACTGTTGGTGTTGTTCACTGTTGGTGTTGTTCCCTGGTGGTGGTGTTCACTGTTGGTGTTGTTCCCTGTTGGTGTTGTTCCCTGGTGGTTTTGTTCACTGTTGGTGTTGGTCACTGGTGGTGTTGGTCACTGTTGGTGTTGTTCCCTGGTGGTTTTGTTCACTGTTGGTGTTGTTCCCTGTTGGAGTTGGTCACTGTTGATGTTGGTCACTGTTGGTGTTGGTTACTGTTGGTGTTGTTCACTGTTGGTGTTGGTCACTGTTGGTGTTGTTCACTGTTGGTGTTGGTCACTGTTGGTGTTGGTCACTGTTGGTGTTGGTCACTGTTGGTGTTGTTCCCTGGTGGTTTTGTTCACTGTTGGTGTTGGTCACTGGTGGTGTTGGTCACTGTTGGTGTTGGTCACTGTTAGTGTTGTTCACTGTTGGTGTTGGTCACTGTTGGTGTTGGTCACTGTTGGTGTTGGTCACTGTTGGTGTTGTTCCTTGATGGTTTTGTTCACTGTTGGTGTTGGTCACTGGTGGTGTTGGTCACTGTTGGTGTTGGTCACTGTTAGTGTTGTTCACTGTTGGTGTTGGTCACTGTTGGTGTTGGTCACTGTTGGTGTTGTTCACTGTTAGTGTTGTTCCCTGTTGGTGTTGGTCACTGTTGGTGTTATTCACTGTTGGTGTTGTTCCCTGTTGGAGTTGGTCACTGTTGGTGTTGTTCCCTGTTGGTGTTGTTCACTGTTGGTGTTGGTCACTGTTGGTGTTGGTCACTGTTGGTGTTGGTCACTGTTGGTGTTGGTCACTGTTGGTGCTGTTCCCTGGTGGTTTTGTTCACTGTTGGTGTTGTTCCCTGTTGGAGTTGGTCACTGTTGGTGTTGGTCACTGTTGGTGTTAGTCACTGTTGGTGTTGTTCCCTGGTGGTGTTGTTCACTGTTGGTGTTGTTCCCTGTTGGAGTTGGTCACTGTTGGTGTTGTTCCCTGTTGGTGTTGTTCACTGTTGGTGTTGGTCACTGTTGGTGTTGTTCCCTGTTGGTGTTGTTCACTGTTGGTGTTGTTCCCTGTTGGTGTTGGTCACTGTTGGTGTTATTCAATGTTGGTGTTGTTCCCTGTTGGAGTTGGTCACTGTTGGTGTTGTTCCCTGTTGGTGTTGGTCACTGTTGGTGTTGTTCCCTGTTGGTGTTGGTCACTGTTGGTGTTGTTCACTGTTGGTGTTGTTCACTGTTGGTGTTGGTCACTGTTGGTGTTGTTCCCTGTTGGTGTTGTTCACTGTTGATGTTGTTCACTGTTGGTGTTGTTCCCTGTTGGAGTTGGTCACTGTTGGTGTTGTTCACTGTTGGTGTTGTTCGCTGTTGGTGTTGGTCACTGTTGGTGTTCCCTGTTGGAGTTGGTCACTGTTGGTGTTGTTCGCTGTTGGAGTTGGTCACTGTTGGTGTTGTTCACTGTTGGTGTTGTTCACTGTTGGTGTTGTTCACTGTTGGTGTTGTTCCCTGTTGGTGTTGGTCACTGTTGGTGTTGTTCCCTGTTGGTGTTGTTCGCTGTTGGTGTTGTTCACTGTTGGTGTTGTTCCCTGTTGGTGTTGTTCACTGTTGGTGTTGTTCCCTGTTGGTGTTGTTCCCTGTTGGTGTTGGTCACTGTTGGTGTTGGTCACTGTTGGTGTTGTTCGCAGTTGGTATTGGTCACTGTTGGTGTTGTTCGCTGTTGGTGTTGTTCCCTGTTGGTGTTGTTCGCTGTTGGTGTTGTTTACTGTTGGTGTTGTTCCCTGTTGGTGTTGTTCGCTGTTGGTGTTGTTCACTGTTGGTGTTGTTCGCTGTTGGTGTTGTTCCCTGTTGGTGTTGTTCCCTGTTGGTGTTGTTCACTGTTGGTGTTGTTCACTGTTGGTGTTGTTCCCTGTTGGTGTTGTTCTCTGTTGGTGTTGTTCGCTGTTGGTGTTGTTCCCTGTTGGTGTTGTTCCCTGTTGGTGTTGTTCCCTGTTGGTGTTGTTCCCTGTTGGTGTTGGTCGCTGTTGGTGTTGGTCACTGTTGGTGTTGTTCGCAGTTGGTATTGGTCACTGTTGGTGTTGTTCGCTGTTGGTGTTGTTCGCAGTTGGTATTGGTCACTGTTGGTGTTGTTCGCTGTTGGTGTTGTTCCCTGTTGGTGTTGTTCGCTGTTGGTGTTGTTCACTGTTGGTGTTGTTCCCTGTTGGTGTTGTTCCCTGTTGGTGTTGTTCGTTGTTGGTGTTGTTCCCTGTTGGTGTTGTTCCCTGTTGGTGTTGGTCACTGTTGGTGTTGTTCCCTGTTGGTGTTGGTCACTGTTGGTGTTGTTTCCTGTTGGTGTTGGTCACTGTTGGTGTTGTTCGCTGTTGGTGTTGTTCCCTGTTGGTGTTGTTCCCTGTTGGAGTTGGTCACTGTTGGTGTTGGTCACTGTTGGTGTTGTTCCCTGTTGGTGTTGTTCCCTGTTGGAGTTGGTCACTGTTGGTGTTGTTCACTGGTGGTGTTGTTCCCTGTTGGTGTTGTTCACTGTTGGTGTTGTTCCCTGTTGGTGTTGGTCACTGTTGGTGATGGTCACTGTTGGTGTTGTTCGCTGTTGGTGTTGTTCACTGTTGGTGTTGTTCCCTGTTGGTGTTGTTCCCTGTTGGTGTTGTTCACTGTTGGTGTTGTTCCCTGTTGGTGTTGTTCTCTCTTGGTGTTGTTCGCTGTTGGTGTTGTTCACTGTTAGTGTTGTTCACTGTTGGTGTTGTTTGCTGTTGGTGTTGTTCACTGTTGGTGTTGTTCGCTGCTGGTGTTGTTCCCTGTTGGTGTTGTTCCCTGTTGGTGTTGTTCACTGTTGGTGTTGTTCACTGTTGGTGTTGTTCCCTGTTGGTGTTGGTCACTGTTGGTGTTGTTCCCTGTTGGTGTTGTTCGCTGTTGGTGTTGTTCACTGTTGGTGTTGTTCCCTGTTGGTGTTGTTCACTGTTGGTGTTGTTCCCTGTTGGTGTTGTTCCCTGTTGGTGTTGGTCACTGTTGGTGTTTGTCACTGTTGGTGTTGTTCGCAGTTGGTATTGGTCACTGTTGGTGTTGTTCCCTGTTGGTGTTGGTCACTGTTGGTGTTGTTCCCTGTTGGTGTTGGTCACTGTTGGTGTTGTTCCCTGTTGGTGTTGGTCACTGTTGGTGTTGTTTACTGTTGGTCTTGTTCACTGTTGGTGTTGGTCACTGTTGGTGTTGTTCACTGGTGGTGTTGTTCCCTGTTGGAGTTGGTCACTGTTGGTGTTGGTCACTGTTGGTGTTGGTCACTGTTGGTGTTGTTCCCTGTTGGAGTTGGTCACTGTTGGTTTTGTTCACTGGTGGTGTTGTTCCCTGTTGGTGTTGTTCACTGTTGGTGTTGTTCCCTGTTGGTGTTGGTCACTGTTGGTGATGGTCACTGTTGGTGTTGTTCGCTGTTGGTGTTGTTCACTGTTGGTGTTGTTCCCTGTTGGTGTTGTTCCCTGTTGGTGTTGTTCACTGTTGGTGTTGTTCCCTGTTGGTGTTGTTCTATGTTGGTGTTGTTCACTGTTGGTGTTGTTCACTGTTGGTGTTGTTCCCTGTTGGTGTTGTTCGCTGTTGGTGTTGTTCACTGTTGGTGTTGTTCGCTGTTGGTGTTGTTCCCTGTTGGTGTTGTTCCCTGTTGGTGTTGTTCACTGTTGGTGTTGTTCACTGTTGGTGTTGTTCCCTGTTGGTGTTGGTCACTGTTGGTGTTGTTCCCTGTTGGTGTTGTTCGCTGTTGGTGTTGTTCACTGTTGGTGTTGTTCCCTGTTGGTGTTGTTCACTGTTGGTGTTGTTCCCTGTTGGTGTTGTTCCCTGTTGGTGTTGGTCACTGTTGGTGTTGGTCACTGTTGGTGTTGTTCGCAGTTGGTATTGGTCACTGTTGGTGTTGTTCGCTGTTGGTGTTGTTCCCTGTTGGTGTTGTTCGCTGTTGGTGTTGTTCACTGTTGGTGTTGTTCCCTGTTGGTGTTGTTCGCTGTTGGTGTTGTTCACTGTTGGTGTTGTTCGCTGTTGGTGTTGTTCCCTGTTGGTGTTGTTCCCTGTTGTTGTTGTTCACTGTTGGTGTTGTTCACTGTTGGTGTTGTTCCCTGTTGGTGTTGTTCTCTGTTGGTGTTGTTCGCTGTTGGTGTTGTTCCCTGTTGGTGTTGTTCCCTGTTGGTGTTGTTCCCTGTTGGTGTTGTTCCCTGTTGGTGTTGGTCACTGTTGGTGTTGGTCACTGTTGGTGTTGTTCGCAGTTGGTATTGGTCACTGTTGGTGTTGTTCGCTGTTGGTGTTGTTCCCTGTTGATGTTGTTCCCTGTTGGTGTTGGTCACTGTTGGTGTTGTTTGCTGTTGGTGTTGGTCACTGTTGGTGTTGTTCTCTGTTGGTGTTGTTCCCTGTTGGTGTTGTTCGTTGTTGGTGTTGTTCCCTGTTGGTGTTGTTCCCTGTTGGTGTTGGTCACTGTTGGTGTTGTTCCCTGTTGGTGTTGGTCACTGTTGGTGTTGTTCCCTGTTGGTGTTGGTCACTGTTGGTGTTGTTTACTGTTGGTCTTGTTCACTGTTGGTGTTGGTCACTGTTGGTGTTGTTCACTGGTGGTGTTGTTCCCTGTTGGAGTTGGTCACTGTTGGTGTTGGTCACTGTTGGTGTTGGTCACTGTTGGTGTTGTTCCCTGTTGGAGTTGGTCACTGTTGGTGTTGTTCACTGGTGGTGTTGTTCCCTGTTGGTGTTGTTCACTGTTGGTGTTGTTCCCTGTTGGTGTTGGTCACTGTTGGTGATGGTCACTGTTGGTGTTGTTCGCTGTTGGTGTTGTTCACTGTTGGTGTTGTTCCCTGTTGGTGTTGTTCCCTGTTGGTGTTGTTCACTGTTGGTGTTGTTCCCTGTTGGTGTTGTTCCCTGTTGGTGTTGGTCACTGTTGGTGTTGTTCCCTGTTGGTGTTGGTCACTGTTGGTGTTGTTCCCTGTTGGTGTTGGTCACTGTTGGTGTTGTTTACTGTTGGTCTTGTTCACTGTTGGTGTTGGTCACTGTTGGTGTTGTTCACTGGTGGTGTTGTTCCCTGTTGGAGTTGGTCACTGTTGGTGTTGGTCACTGTTGGTGTTGGTCACTGTTGGTGTTGTTCCCTGTTGGAGTTGGTCACTGTTGGTGTTGTTCACTGGTGGTGTTGTTCCCTGTTGGTGTTGTTCACTGTTGGTGTTGTTCCCTGTTGGTGTTGGTCACTGTTGGTGATGGTCACTGTTGGTGTTGTTCGCTGTTGGTGTTGTTCACTGTTGGTGTTGTTCCCTGTTGGTGTTGTTCCCTGTTGGTGTTGTTCACTGTTGGTGTTGTTCCCTGTAGGTGTTGTTCTCTGTTGGTGTTGTTCGCTGTTGGTGTTGTTCACTGTTGGTGTTGTTCACTGTTGGTGTTGTTTGCTGTTGGTGTTGTTCACTGTTGGTGTTGTTCGCTGCTGGTGTTGTTCCCTGTTGGTGTTGTTCCCTGTTGGTGTTGTTCACTGTTGGTGTTGTTCACTGTTGGTGTTGTTCCCTGTTGGTGTTGGTCACTGTTGGTGTTGTTCCCTGTTGGTGTTGTTCGCTGTTGGTGTTGTTCCCTGTTGGTGTTGTTCCCTGTTGGTGTTGTTACCTTAGGGTTGTTCGCTGTTGGTGTTGTTCACTGTTGGTGTTGTTCGCTGTTGGTGTTGTTCCCTGCTGGTGTTGTTCCCTGTTGGTGTTGTTCACTGTTGGTGTTGTTCACTGTTGGTGTTGTTCCCTGTTGGTGTTGTTCTCTGTTGGTGTTGTTCGCTGTTGGTGTTGTTCCCTGTTGGTGTTGTTCCCTGTTGGTGTTTTTCCCTGTTGGTGTTGTTCCCAGTTGGTGTTGTTCTCTGTTGGTGTTGTTCACTGTTGGTGTTGTTCGCTGTTGGTGTTGTTCACTGTTGGTGTTGTTCACTGTTGGTGTTGTTTGCTGTTGGTGTTGTTCACTGTTGGTGTTGTTCGCTGCTGGTGTTGTTCCCTGTTGGTGTTGTTCCCTGTTGGTGTTGTTCACTGTTGGTGTTGTTCACTGTTGGTGTTGTTCCCTGTTGGTGTTGGTCACTGTTGGTGTTGTTCCCTGTTGGTGTTGTTCGCTGTTGGTGTTGTTCCCTGTTGGTGTTGTTCCCTGTTGGTGTTGGTCACTGTTGTCGGAAAATCCGACACCATTTAATAATCATACCGATAATAGCTGTGTTGTAGAAACAAGTTACCCATAGAAAACGTAACTTGTAGTGGAATTACCGTCTAAAGAAAACGGGATATCATCACCACATACTATTATAATTCACCAGCTATTCTGCTGGGAATTATTCTTAAATACATTAGTCTTTGGACTTTACCATCATAAAAACATCTTATATAAATTAACTTAATTATCAATATTAAAGTAGAGTAAATGTGACCCTTCTA
Organism: Procambarus clarkii; assembly: GCF_040958095.1. Lineage (NCBI taxonomy): Eukaryota > Metazoa > Arthropoda > Malacostraca > Decapoda > Cambaridae > Procambarus > Procambarus clarkii. The sequence continues at coordinate 10,156,153 of NC_091167.1, forward strand.
TCACTTTCTGAAATCTGGACAAAGTAGGCCAGGCGTCAGTGGGGAAGGGGGGCAGCCATTGTTTATTGAGACCAGAGGTTCACACGGGAGCAAATTCGGCTCCTGTTAAATTTACTTGGACGTAGTGTTATGGAAACTAAAAGTGTACCATTATCAACACGCTGTCTACAAATTCAAGTTAAGTGTCTATCCGAAACCCATTATCTATCATTAGTGGCCATTAATGTCATTGGGTAGGGTTATCCGGTTAGATCACATGGAAGCCTCAAACTAAAGGTAATTAAGCCAGGTCCTCATGTTCCATGTACTGTTTTCTCTGATATACTTGTCATATATAGGATTCTGGCTTCACAGCTAGCGCACTTTTGACAGGTCAAGACGAGGATGCAAGATTATGTGCACCAGTTACTGGGTGATAGAAGCTACCTCAAAGAGGATAATTTGGTGTCTACACTCTAGTTATACCTGGTGGACTAGCCTGCTGTACTATAAGAGAAGGAACCTCATCAATGTATGTAGCTATTACTGTAATTTGATTGGCTGCATATGTGTAATATAAACCCCCCCTAATGTGTAGAGGATCGATTTGTGAGATTATGAGATTATTGCAGAAATACAGTCCACTTATCATTATACAAATTGCTATCGAAGTATATAAATTAACGTAAATATAAATTCATATAAATTAAATAAGTATAAATCTCACAGGTCGGTTCCCACATTATTTGGTCATCTTCGAACCGGATGACGGATTATTTGATCCTTTGAACCCACATTTGGTCATCTTAGTACCGGATGAACCAGTTAACCAGTGGATTCATTAAATATACTAGTGCAGTGTTATTTAAACAAGGCCAGCCAGTCAAAGACAGCGGCGAAGCCTCGAGGGAGCTCAGGAGCCTCCCTCAACTGAGTTCAGCCTCATCAGCGGTTTCATGCACACCCACAGATATTTGGTGGCGTGTTATTTCGTGAAATGACAGCGCTAATATTGAAGCCAGCCAATTAGTGACTGTGTCGCGAGATTGTTCACGGATTTCGTGGTGTTACATTTCGCGAGAGATTATCTACGAATTTTGTGGAGTTTATTTCGCGAGGTCACTAATAATATTTAATACTTCTAGATAATAATAGAAGTTTCATAGAAGCTAATTAAGAGGCTATTATCAATAATTGTGTATATTATTTCTCCAAAATAGAGAATTATTTAATATATATTGCACTAGTGATCACAGTATAATATTTACTAATTGCCAACCCACAACAGGGTAGGATATTAACCATTGACTAGTTGAACTATTATCGTTCATCCTAGTCCCATTATTACCATAGTCAGTTGTACTATATTGATCAACCTAACACCATTAATGAATGGTCCAGACCCTATTTTGGGTGTAATTTTTATCAACTCGAGTTGAGTTGTATATATAATAATTTACTTATGATCATTACACCTTTGAGTGATTAATTAGTGTCTCTACCATCCTAGGGTGATATAGAAGAGCTAACCTAAAGGTACTTCCAGTGACACTGGTTTATCACTCAAATCATTAGTGTGTATGATTGTATATATATAATGTGTATTAATTTTAAGTGCTAACCTCTAGTAGAGGTAGGATTATTGCCTAGTGAGTGCAGAATTTACCCTAGGCTACCAGCAGTGCTTGTTCAGTATTATGAGCAGCCCAAGTACTAGTCCCACAAGGCTTCACCAACGAGCCAGTATGGATAATGCAGGGAGAATGAAAAGAACCCTTGCAGGTCTTAAAGGCCACTTAACAAGACAGATCAAGAAATGTGAAGATTTGTCACAACAATCAACAGTTGATTATGCTGACCTGGAAAGCTATTATCAAGCAGCTGCAGGTAAATTTGAGCAAATCAAATGCCAAATAGCAACATATGTGGCTGAACTTGCCAACACCAATTTATCAGAAACAGAAATAGACGACATTATGGTTGATCTTGCGAATTATGAAGATCACACTCAGGCCACGTTACAGCCTTATGTCAAATTAATTGCCCAGAACAAGGCAACAGCAACAACAACAACAGTTGCATCTAATACGAGTCAAGCAGAAGCTCGACTCCCTCCAATTAATTTACCCACTTTCTCAGGAAAAGATGAGGAAGATTGGGACGAATTTTGGAACAAATTCGTTGACCTTGTAGACTCAAAACAATCTTTACCAAAGAGTAGTAAATTCTCTTATTTGCAAGGCCAATTATCAGGTGAGGCTAAAACAGTAGTATCCCATCTGAGATTAACTAATGACGGCTATGATCTGGCAGTAAAACTCCTCAAGGATAATTATGCTGATCCAGAAGTAAGAACATCACATTTAGTTCATGAGCTGTTGCATTTACCCCCACCGGAGGCTTCAGCTGATTCACTCCAAGTCTTCAAGCTGGAGGTAGAATCATTGATCAATGCCCTCAGCCTGACAGCAGATACAAACGGGGCTGAGTGGGTCTTGAAAATAATTGTCCAGGAGAAAATACCTAGGGACATATTGAGACAAATGAGTGCTCATTACAATAAAAGTATCTTATCCATGAATGAAATATCTGAAGGTTTAAAGTCAGTAGTTCATCAATTACGAACACATGACAAATTAAAACCACCAAGTAAACCCTCAGAAACCAATAATAGTAAACCACAGAGTACCAAAGGTACTCCAAATCAATCTAGACAATATAATTCAACACCAAAGTGGAACAGTAGCAGTGTGGGCGTATATGCAGTGGGACCCTCCAAGCCTATAGTTACTGTGTCACCCAAGAACGTGACACCAAAGGGTACTGGAAGCTATGGAACATGTTTGTTCTGCAATGAGAAACATTCAATATACCACTGCTCTAATTTTCCTGATAGTGAGGCCCGTGTTGAGCGACTCAAAGATTTGCAACATTGCACGAGGTGCCTCAGGAAACATAACATCAACGACTGTGATACCCAATTACACACCTGTAATAGGTGTAACAAAGGTCAGCACCATGCAGCATTGTGCAGAGACACCAAAACAACGTCTCCAAACCCCAAGGTGGAAGATAGCATTCCCACCACAGTACAGTACTGCAGGGTGCAACAAACAAAGAGTGTCCAATCGGCAAAGTCTAAAGGTAATACGACTTTGCCTACTGCCCAAATTACCATCCTGAATAAGAGGGCCAAGGTCCATACCCGTGGGTTGTTTGACCAAGGATCCCAGAGAACATATATCACTAAAAAGTTGGCAGATGAATTACAATTAAGGCCTGTAGCCCAGATGTCATTCAACATCTCAGGGTTTGTAACAGATGCAGGACCTCAAGTCTACCAGGTGGTACAACCATCAGTACGCTTAGGCAGGTACGTCTGTCGAGTACAAGCCATTGTGGTGGACAAAATACCAGTAGACCTACAAGTTCAAGGTCTGAGAGCAACAGCCAAATTCCTGAGAAATAGAGGAATAAAATTGGCAGATAATATTAAGTCTGATCACCTCACCGACTTCGGTCTCCTTGTAGGGACAGACTATTGCCATCGATTCATCGGTAGCCCTACTAAATATCAGGGTATAACCATGTTAAACTCTGCAGGAGGTAAATTACTCTCAGGCCCAGTATCAAGCCTGAGGAGACCTATGCCTGCAGATAAACAATACCAATAGAAATCTAAATTTGTCAGCTGATTATATTTCTCCAGTAGCATTATACTAAGGAGATTACAGCTGACTATAGTAACAGAGGTTGATGTTAGTATCATCATTTAAAGCTGAAGATGAGTTCATGAGGCCTCAGTGGCAAATCAGTGAACAGTAGCCTAAAACAGCTACAAGTCACTGCGACCAATGTCACTGAACCCACTGCAGTCTCAGAACCATACTTTACTTTAATGATGAGCTATTCAATCTTCTGAATCAATTAACTAAATTAAACCCCAATAAATCTGATGACTGATTTGATACATTTATTATTTAATCAAGATGTATTCCATGGGCCTCAGTGTTTATATATCAGTGACCAGTTACCTGAACAAACTTCAAGTTATATCTAATGTCACTGATCTCACTGCAGTCCCTGAATCATACTTGACTGTAGTACTTGATCACATCCAGTCTTCTGGGTTAAATAATATGTAATAAGGCTTGAATATTAGCCTTTCAAGAGTTGACAGGGAAATGAAATCGCATTAGACTTCTAACCCCTGCAACTCTAGTACGGGACATCCGTCCTGTACGAACAGACACACAAATGTGTGATTAATCTAATAATTCGAAGGAGGAGTATCGGTGTTCGTCTGTTCTAAAGAGGACTTCGACCCGTGAGCAGCCCCCTGGGGAATTATGTCGGAAAATCCGACACCATTTAATAATCATACCGATAATAGCTGTGTTGTAGAAACAAGTTACCCATAGAAAACGTAACTTGTAGTGGAATTACCGTCTAAAGAAAACGGGATATCATCACCACATACTATTATAATTCACCAGCTATTCTGCTGGGAATTATTCTTAAATACATTAGTCTTTGGACTTTACCATCATAAAAACATCTTATATAAATTAACTTAATTATCAATATTAAAGTAGAGTAAATGTGACCCTTCTATCACTTTCTGAAATCTGGACAAAGTAGGCCAGGCGTCAGTGGGGAAGGGGGGCAGCCATTGTTTATTGAGACCAGAGGCTCACACGGGAGCAAATTCGGCTCCTGTTAAATTTACTTGGACGTAGTGTTATGGAAACTAAAAGTGTACCATTATCAACACGCTGTCTACAAATTCAAGTTAAGTGTCTATCCGAAACCCATTATCTATCATTAGTGGCCATTAATGTCATTGGGTAGGGTTATCCGGTTAGATCACATGGAAGCCTCAAACTAAAGGTAATTAAGCCAGGTCCTCATGTTCCATGTACTGTTTTCTCTGATATACTTGTCATATATAGGATTCTGGCTTCACAGCTAGCGCACTTTTGACAGGTCAAGACGAGGATGCAAGATTATGTGCACCAGTTACTGGGTGATAGAAGCTACCTCAAAGAGGATAATTTGGTGTCTACACTCTAGTTATACCTGGTGGACTAGCCTGCTGTACTATAAGAGAAGGAACCTCATCAATGTATGTAGCTATTACTGTAATTTGATTGGCTGCATATGTGTAATATAAACCCCCCCTAATGTGTAGAGGATCGATTTGTGAGATTATGAGATTATTGCAGAAATACAGTCCACTTATCATTATACAAATTGCTATCGAAGTATATAAATTAACGTAAATATAAATTCATATAAATTAAATAAATATAAATCTCACAGGTCGGTTCCCACAACTGTTGGTGTTGTTCCCTGTTGGTGTTGTTCCCTGTTGGTGTTTTTCCCTGTTGGTGTTGTTCCCTGTTGGTGTTAGTCACTGTTGGTGTTGGTCACTGTTGGTGTTGTTCGCAGTTGGTATTGGTTACTGTTGGTGTTGTTCGCTGTTGGTGTTGTTCCCTGTTGATGTTGTTCCCTGTTGGTGTTGGTCACTGTTGGTGTTGGTCACTGTTGGTGTTGTTTGCTGTTGGTGTTGGTCACTGTTGGTGTTGTTCTCTGTTGGTGTTGTTCCCTGTTGGTGTTGTTCGTTGTTGGTGTTGTTCCCTGTTGGTGTTGTTCCCTGTTGGTGTTGTTCCCTGTTGGTGTTGGTCACTGTTGGTGTTGGTCACTGTTGGTGTTGTTCCCTGTTGGTGTTGTTCACTGATGGAGTTGGTCACTGTTAGTGTTGTTTGCTGTTGGTGTTGTTCACTGGTGGTGTTGTTCCCTGTTGGTGTTGGTCACTGTTGGTGTTGGTCACTGTTGGTGTTGTTTGCTGTTGGTGTTGGTCACTGTTGGTGTTGTTCGCAGTTGGTATTGGTCACTGTTGGTGTTGTTCCCTGTTGGTGTTGGTCACTGTTGGTGTTGGTCACTGTTGGTGTTGTTCGCTGTTGGTGTTGGTGACTGTTGGTGTTGTTCCCTGTTGGAGTTGGTCACTGTTGGTGATGGTCACTGTTTGTTGGATTTCTGGGGCTTGAACTCATATATATTAAATTATTTGATTATTGTATTTAAGATTATTGTATCGAAGGACCACCCACTTTTGAGAAAAGAGGGAAAACGAATAATAGTGATCATTAGATTGACACTATAGAACCAGTGTCTATGGATAATAATTAAATGAATAATCACTTGAAATTAATGAATGGACTGTATTATTAATTAATTAAAGTCAAAGCCTCAAATATCAACATTGGTGTGGTATTTCTAGAAGTTCATATATATCTAGGAACCAGTGTGGTTCGTCGATATTTCACTGTTGAGTTAGTAACATAGCAAATCTAAACTAAAATAAATTCAAAGATATGATACCTCAAATAATAAATATTAAAGATTATGAATTATTGAGCAACAGTAAGAGCAAACACATTAATTACCAAATCATAAATTCTGGCAATAAATTATTCACTGTAAAGATCCTATATGAATTATTTGGAAATCAGTAATAATCTTAGATAAATTTATACGAAATAGGTGTCTTAGCTGTAAGACGACTTCTGTAACTCCATTTCGTCATTCGTCCTCGTGGTCACAGGATCCCAATAAAGAAAGAACCCGAGGTGAATATCACGAATGAAGAGAAACAACTTGTCGACTCCTCGTATACACGCTGCAATCAGAGAAATTTAAGTAGCATTTGATTAGGCTACTATTTATTTCAAGTATTCATGAAAATTGAAATAAATGAAGAAATCAACTAACGTTGTGTATTTGGTATTCATTCGCCGTCACGACAGACTACCCACAAATATACAATCTAAAATGATGCATCAAACGAGAATGGTATACTTAACATGAGCGTATCAAATACTAAGGTCTGCCGAAACCGCGTCAGCCAGTCCCAGACGTCCACTGCTGTGTACGCGTAATTACGGGTTGTGGCTTCAATTGTTGACGCGTTATTAACTGGCAGGGCACTGTAGAACACGTGAATAGCCAATTGTCGACCATTGATTGAGTTACAACGTAATTCTTGTTAGAAAACTCTTCAGTCACTACCACTGTCTCGCCTCTCTTGTCGCCAGGAATGCCTCGTGTCTAATGGCGTCTCCGCCCTCCCTCAACCCGTCTCTCGCATTCACCTCAGAAATTACTGATCACGGATAATTCTTTTCCGCGTAATTATTGATGTAATACGCTAATGAGAATTGGGCTGCAATTATAGGGACTTAAATATTATCATATTCTCGTTTAATGGTGTTAAATGAGAAATGGAGAAGATGTTTATTCTCTCCATAGCATTCGTACGTAACAGATAAGCTGCTACTAGATAATAATTTCAGTTATTAACTCTCGGTTTTGGATAATTGGGAGTCATATTATCCGTAGGTAATTATTACACGGAATACTGATAATTTTAGAGAACCACATTCAATTCTCTAACATATTGGTGGTAAACGTGTCTAGATAGACATTATCTGACGCAATTTTGTTACTCCATGTCGTGAGAATTCTAGCACTAATGCGCAGATAAAATTGTTAATTTATGTTGACACTACCGTTAGTGAAATTAATAACTACTGTAGTTAGTATATAATAATGATGATGCATTATAATACAATAGTAGTTTGTTAGTGCAGGAAATTTCCAACACTGTTGGTATCGGTCACTGTTGGTGTTGGTCACGGTTGGTGTTGTTCCCTGTTGGAGTTGGTCACTGTTGGTGTTGTTCACTGGTGGTGTTGTTCGCTGCTGGTGTTGGTCACTGTTGGTGTTGGTCACTGGTGGTGTTGTTCGCTGCTGGTGTTGGTCACTGTTGGTGTTGTTCGCTGCTGGTGTTGGTCACTGTTGGTGTTGGTCACTGTTGGTGTTGTTCGCTGCTGGTGTTGGTCACTGTTGGTGTTGTTCACTGTTGGTGTTGTTCACTGTTGGTGTTGGTCACTGTTGGTGTTGTTCACTGTTGGTGTTGGTCACTGTTGGTGTTGGTCACTGTTGGTGTTGTTCACTGTTGGTGTTGTTCACTGGTGGTGTTGGTCACTGTTGGTGTTGGTCACTGTTGGTGTTGTTCACTGTTGGTGTTGGTCACTGTTGGTGTTGTTCACTGTTGGTGTTGTTCACTGTTGGTGTTGGTCACTGTTGGTGTTGGTCACTGTTGGTGTTGGTCACTGTTGGTGTTGTTCACTGTTGGTGTTGTTCACTGTTGGTGTTGGTCACTGTTGGTGTTGTTCACTGTTGGTGTTGGTCACTGTTGGTGTTGTTCACTGTTGGTGTTGTTCACTGTTGGTGTTGGTCACTGTTGGAGTTGGTCACTGTTGGTGTTGGTCACTGTTGGTGTTGTTCACTGTTGGTGTTGGTCACTGTTGGTGTTGGTCACTGTTGGTGTTGTTCACTGTTGGTGTTGGTCACTGTTGGTGTTGGTCACTATTGGTGTTGTTACCTGGTGGTTTTGTTCACTGTTGGTGTTGTTCACTGTTGGTGTTGTTCACTGTCGGTGTTGGTCACTGTTGGTGTTGGTCACTGTTGGTGTTGTTCCCTGGTGGTTTTGTTCACTGTTGGTGTTGTTCACTGTTGGTGTTGTTCACTGTTGGTGTTGTTCACTGTTGGTGTTGGTCACTGTTGGTGTTGGTCACTGTTGGTGTTGTTCACTGTTGGTGTTGTTCCCTGGTGGTAGTGTTCACTGTTGGTGTTGTTCCCTGTTGGTGTTGTTCCCTGGTGGTTTTGTTCACTGTTGGTGTTGGTCACTGGTGGTGTTGGTCACTGTTGGTGTTGTTCCCTGGTGGTTTTGTTCACTGTTGGTGTTGTTCCCTGTTGGAGTTGGTCACTGTTGATGTTGGTCACTGTTGGTGTTGGTTACTGTTGGTGTTGTTCACTGTTGGTGTTGGTCACTGTTGGTGTTGTTCACTGTTCGTGTTGGTCACTGTTGGTGTTGGTCACTGTTGGTGTTGGTCACTGTTGGTGTTGTTCCCTGGTGGTTTTGTTCACTGTTGGTGTTGGTCACTGGTGGTGTTGGTCACTGTTGGTGTTGGTCACTGTTAGTGTTGTTCACTGTTGGTGTTGGTCACTGTTGGTGTTGGTCACTGTTGGTGTTGTTCCCTGATGGTTTTGTTCACTGTTGGTGTTGGTCACTGGTGGTGTTGGTCACTGTTGGTGTTGGTCACTGTTAGTGTTGTTCACTGTTGGTGTTGGTCACTGTTGGTGTTGGTCACTGTTGGTGTTGTTCACTGTTAGTGTTGTTCCCTGTTGGTGTTGGTCACTGTTGGTGTTATTCACTGTTGGTGTTGTTCCCTGTTGGAGTTGGTCACTGTTGGTGTTGTTCCCTGTTGGTGTTGTTCACTGTTGGTGTTGGTCACTGTTGGTGTTGGTCACTGTTGGTGTTGGTCACTGTTGGTGTTGGTCACTGTTGGTGCTGTTCCCTGGTGGTTTTGTTCACTGTTGGTGTTGTTCCCTGTTGGAGTTGGTCACTGTTGGTGTTGGTCACTGTTGGTGTTGGTCACTGTTGGTGTTGTTCCCTGGTGGTGTTGTTCACTGTTGGTGTTGTTCCCTGTTGGAGTTGGTCACTGTTGGTGTTGTTCCCTGTTGGTGTTGTTCACTGTTGGTGTTGGTCACTGTTGGTGTTGTTCCCTGTTGGTGTTGTTCACTGTTGGTGTTGTTCCCTGTTGGTGTTGGTCACTGTTGGTGTTATTCAATGTTGGTGTTGTTCCCTGTTGGAGTTGGTCACTGTTGGTGTTGTTCCCTGTTGGTGTTGGTCACTGTTGGTGTTGTTCCCTGTTGGTGTTGGTCACTGTTGGTGTTGTTCACTGTTGGTGTTGTTCACTGTTGGTGTTAGTCACTGTTGGTGTTGTTCCCTGTTGGTGTTGTTCACTGTTGATGTTGTTCACTGTTGGTGTTGTTCCCTGTTGGAGTTGGTCACTGTTGGTGTTGTTCACTGTTGGTGTTGTTCGCTGTTGGTGTTGGTCACTGTTGGTGTTCCCTGTTGGAGTTGGTCACTGTTGGTGTTGTTCGCTGTTGGAGTTGGTCACTGTTGGTGTTGTTCACTGTTGGTGTTGTTCACTGTTGGTGTTGTTCACTGTTGGTGTTGTTCCCTGTTGGTGTTGGTCACTGTTGGTGTTGTTCCCTGTTGGTGTTGTTCGCTGTTGGTGTTGTTCACTGTTGGTGTTGTTCCCTGTTGGTGTTGTTCACTGTTGGTGTTGTTCCCTGTTGGTGTTGTTCCCTGTTGGTGTTGGTCACTGTTGGTGTTGGTCACTGTTGGTGTTGTTCACAGTTGGTATTGGTCACTGTTGGTGTTGTTCGCTGTTGGTGTTGTTCCCTGTTGGTGTTGTTCGCTGTTGGTGTTGTTTACTGTTGGTGTTGTTCCCTGTTGGTGTTGTTCGCTGTTGGTGTTGTTCACTGTTGGTGTTGTTCGCTGTTGGTGTTGTTCCCTGTTGGTGTTGTTCCCTGTTGGTGTTGTTCACTGTTGGTGTTGTTCACTGTTGGTGTTGTTCCCTGTTGGTGTTGTTCTCTGTTGGTGTTGTTCGCTGTTGGTGTTGTTCCCTGTTGGTGTTGTTCCCTGTTGGTGTTGTTCCCTGTTGGTGTTGTTCCCTGTTGGTGTTGGTCGCTGTTGGTGTTGGTCACTGTTGGTGTTGTTCGCAGTTGGTATTGGTCACTGTTGGTGTTGTTCGCTGTTGGTGTTGTTCGCAGTTGGTATTGGTCACTGTTGGTGTTGTTCGCTGTTGGTGTTGTTCCCTGTTGGTGTTGTTCGCTGTTGGTGTTGTTCACTGTTGGTGTTGTTCCCTGTTGGTGTTGTTCCCTGTTGGTGTTGTTCGTTGTTGGTGTTGTTCCCTGTTGGTGTTGTTCCCTGTTGGTGTTGGTCACTGTTGGTGTTGTTCCCTGTTGGTGTTGGTCACTGTTGGTGTTGTTCCCTGTTGGTGTTGGTCACTGTTGGTGTTGTTCGCTGTTGGTGTTGTTCCCTGTTGGTGTTGTTCCCTGTTGGAGTTGGTCACTGTTGGTGTTGGTCACTGTTGGTGTTGGTCACTGTTGGTGTTGTTCCCTGTTGGAGTTGGTCACTGTTGGTGTTGTTCACTGGTGGTGTTGTTCCCTGTTGGTGTTGTTCACTGTTGGTGTTGTTCCCTGTTGGTGTTGGTCACTGTTGGTGATGGTCACTGTTGGTGTTGTTCGCTGTTGGTGTTGTTCACTGTTGGTGTTGTTCCCTGTTGGTGTTGTTCCCTGTTGGTGTTGTTCACTGTTGGTGTTGTTCCCTGTTGGTGTTGTTCTCTCTTGGTGTTGTTCGCTGTTGGTGTTGTTCACTGTTAGTGTTGTTCACTGTTGGTGTTGTTTGCTGTTGGTGTTGTTCACTGTTGGTGTTGTTCGCTGCTGGTGTTGTTCCCTGTTGGTGTTGTTCCCTGTTGGTGTTGTTCACTGTTGGTGTTGTTCACTGTTGGTGTTGTTCCCTGTTGGTGTTGGTCACTGTTGGTGTTGTTCCCTGTTGGTGTTGTTCGCTGTTGGTGTTGTTCACTGTTGGTGTTGTTCCCTGTTGGTGTTGTTCACTGTTGGTGTTGTTCCCTGTTGGTGTTGTTCCCTGTTGGTGTTGGTCACTGTTGGTGTTTGTCACTGTTGGTGTTGTTCGCAGTTGGTATTGGTCACTGTTGTTGTTGTTCCCTGTTGGTGTTGGTCACTGTTGGTGGTGTTCCCTGTTGGTGTTGGTCACTGTTGGTGTTGTTCCCTGTTGGTGTTGGTCACTGTTGGTGTTGTTTACTGTTGGTCTTGTTCACTGTTGGTGTTGGTCACTGTTGGTGTTGTTCACTGGTGGTGTTGTTCCCTGTTGGAGTTGGTCACTGTTGGTGTTGGTCACTGTTGGTGTTGGTCACTGTTGGTGTTGTTCCCTGTTGGAGTTGGTCACTGTTGGTTTTGTTCACTGGTGGTGTTGTTCCCTGTTGGTGTTGTTCACTGTTGGTGTTGTTCCCTGTTGGTGTTGGTCACTGTTGGTGATGGTCACTGTTGGTGTTGTTCGCTGTTGGTGTTGTTCACTGTTGGTGTTGTTCCCTGTTGGTGTTGTTCCCTGTTGGTGTTGTTCACTGTTGGTGTTGTTCCCTGTTGGTGTTGTTCTATGTTGGTGTTGTTCACTGTTGGTGTTGTTCACTGTTGGTGTTGTTCCCTGTTGGTGTTGTTCGCTGTTGGTGTTGTTCACTGTTGGTGTTGTTCGCTGTTGGTGTTGTTCCCTGTTGGTGTTGTTCCCTGTTGGTGTTGTTCACTGTTGGTGTTGTTCACTGTTGGTGTTGTTCCCTGTTGGTGTTGGTCACTGTTGGTGTTGTTCCCTGTTGGTGTTGTTCGCTGTTGGTGTTGTTCACTGTTGGTGTTGTTCCCTGTTGGTGTTGTTCACTGTTGGTGTTGTTCCCTGTTGGTGTTGTTCCCTGTTGGTGTTGGTCACTGTTGGTGTAGGTCACTGTTGGTGTTGTTCGCAGTTGGTATTGGTCACTGTTGGTGTTGTTCGCTGTTGGTGTTGTTCCCTGTTGGTGTTGTTCGCTGTTGGTGTTGTTCACTGTTGGTGTTGTTCCCTGTTGGTGTTGTTCGCTGTTGGTGTTGTTCACTGTTGGTGTTGTTCGCTGTTGGTGTTGTTCCCTGTTGGTGTTGTTCCCTGTTGGTGTTGTTCACTGTTCGTGTTGTTCACTGTTGGTGTTGTTCCCTGTTGGTGTTGTTCTCTGTTGGTGTTGTTCGCTGTTGGTGTTGTTCCCTGTTGGTGTTGTTCCCTGTTGGTGTTGTTCCCTGTTGGTGTTGTTCCCTGTTGGTGTTGGTCACTGTTGGTGTTGGTCACTGTTGGTGTTGTTCGCAGTTGGTATTGGTCACTGTTGGTGTTGTTCGCTGTTGGTGTTGTTCCCTGTTGATGTTGTTCCCTGTTGGTGTTGGTCACTGTTGGTGTTGTTTGCTGTTGGTGTTGGTCACTGTTGGTGTTGTTCTCTGTTGGTGTTGTTCCCTGTTGGTGTTGTTCGTTGTTGGTGTTGTTCCCTGTTGGTGTTGTTCCCTGTTGGTGTTGGTCACTGTTGGTGTTGTTCCCTGTTGGTGTTGGTCACTGTTGGTGTTGTTCCCTGTTGGTGTTGGTCACTGTTGGTGTTGTTTACTGTTGGTCTTGTTCACTGTTGGTGTTGGTCACTGTTGGTGTTGTTCACTGGTGGTGTTGTTCCCTGTTGGAGTTGGTCACTGTTGGTGTTGGTCACTGTTGGTGTTGGTCACTGTTGGTGTTGTTCCCTGTTGGAGTTGGTCACTGTTGGTGTTGTTCACTGGTGGTGTTGTTCCCTGTTGGTGTTGTTCACTGTTGGTGTTGTTCCCTGTTGGTGTTGGTCACTGTTGGTGATGGTCACTGTTGGTGTTGTTCGCTGTTGGTGTTGTTCACTGTTGGTGTTGTTCCCTGTTGGTGTTGTTCCCTGTTGGTGTTGTTCACTGTTGGTGTTGTTCCCTGTAGGTGTTGTTCGCTGTTGGTGTTGTTCGCTGTTGGTGTTGTTCACTGTTGGTGTTGTTCACTGTTGGTGTTGTTTGCTGTTGGTGTTGTTCACTGTTGGTGTTGTTCGCTGCTGGTGTTGTTCCCTGTTGGTGTTGTTCCCTGTTGGTGTTGTTCACTGTTGGTGTTGTTCACTGTTGGTGTTGTTCCCTGTTGGTGTTGGTCACTGTTGGTGTTGTTCCCTGTTGGTGTTGTTCGCTGTTGGTGTTGTTCGCTGTTGGTGTTGTTCACTGTTGCTGTTGTTCCCTGTTGGTGTTGTTCACTGTTGGTGTTGTTCCCTGTTGGTGTTGTTCCCTGTTGGTGTTGGTCACTGTTGGTGTTTGTCACTGTTGGTGTTGTTCGCAGTTGGTATTGGTCGCTGTTGGTGTTGTTCGCTGTTGGTGTTGTTCCCTGTTGGTGTTGTTCGCTGTTGGTGTTGTTCCCTGTTGGTGTTGTTCACTGTTGGTGTTGTTACCTTAGGGTTGTTCGCTGTTGGTGTTGTTCACTGTTGGTGTTGTTCCCTGTTGGTGTTGTTTGCTGTTAGTGTTGTTCACTGTTGGTGTTGTTTGCTGTTGGTGTTGTTCACTGTTGGTGTTGTTCGCTGCTGGTGTTGTTCCCTGTTGGTGTTGTTCCCTGTTGGTGTTGTTCACTGTTGGTGTTGTTCACTGTTGGTGTTGTTCCCTGTTGGTGTTGGTCACTGTTGGTGTTGTTCCCTGTTGGTGTTGTTCGCTGTTGGTGTTGTTCACTGTTGGTGTTGTTCCCTGTTGGTGTTGTTCACTGTTGGTGTTGTTCCCTGTTGGTGTTGTTCCCTGTTGGTGTTGGTCACTGTTGGTGTTTGTCACTGTTGGTGTTGTTCGCAGTTGGTATTGGTCACTGTTGTTGTTGTTCCCTGTTGGTGTTGGTCACTGTTGGTGGTGTTCCCTGTTGGTGTTGGTCACTGTTGGTGTTGTTCCCTGTTGGTGTTGGTCACAGTTGGTGTTGTTTACTGTTGGTCTTGTTCACTGTTGGTGTTGGTCACTGTTGGTGTTGTTCACTGGTGGTGTTGTTCCCTGTTGGAGTTGGTCACTGTTGGTGTTGGTCACTGTTGGTGTTGGTCACTGTTGGTGTTGTTCCCTGTTGGAGTTGGTCACTGTTGGTTTTGTTCACTGGTGGTGTTGTTCCCTGTTGGTGTTGTTCACTGTTGGTGTTGTTTCCTGTTGGTGTTGGTCACTGTTGGTGATGGTCACTGTTGGTGTTGTTCGCTGTTGGTGTTGTTCACTGTTGGTGTTGTTCCCTGTTGGTGTTGTTCCCTGTTGGTGTTGTTCACTGTTGGTGTTGTTCCCTGTTGGTGTTGTTCTATGTTGGTGTTGTTCACTGTTGGTGTTGTTCACTGTTGGTGTTGTTCCCTGTTGGTGTTGTTCGCTGTTGGTGTTGTTCACTGTTGGTGTTGTTCGCTGTTGGTGTTGTTCCCTGTTGGTGTTGTTCCCTGTTGGTGTTGTTCACTGTTGGTGTTGTTCACTGTTGGTGTTGTTCCCTGTTGGTGTTGGTCACTGTTGGTGTTGTTCCCTGTTGGTGTTGTTCGCTGTTGGTGTTGTTCACTGTTGGTGTTGTTCCCTGTTGGTGTTGTTCACTGTTGGTGTTGTTCCCTGTTGGTGTTGTTCCCTGTTGGTGTTGGTCACTGTTGGTGTTGGTCACTGTTGGTGTTGTTCGCAGTTGGTATTGGTCACTGTTGGTGTTGTTCGCTGTTGGTGTTGTTCCCTGTTGGTGTTGTTCGCTGTTGGTGTTGTTCACTGTTGGTGTTGTTCCCTGTTGGTGTTGTTCGCTGTTGGTGTTGTTCACTGTTGGTGTTGTTCGCTGTTGGTGTTGTTCACTGTTGGTGTTGTTCCCTGTTGGTGTTGTTCACTGTTGGTGTTGTTCACTGTTGGTGTTGTTCCCTGTTGGTGTTGTTCTCTGTTGGTGTTGTTCGCTGTTGGTGTTGTTCCCTGTTGGTGTTGTTCCCTGTTGGTGTTGTTCCCTGTTGGTGTTGTTCCCTGTTGGTGTTGGTCACTGTTGGTGTTGGTCACTGTTGGTGTTGTTCGCAGTTGGTATTGGTCACTGTTGGTGTTGTTCGCTGTTGGTGTTGTTCCCTGTTGATGTTGTTCCCTGTTGGTGTTGGTCACTGTTGGTGTTGTTTGCTGTTGGTGTTGGTCACTGTTGGTGTTGTTCTCTGTTGGTGTTGTTCCCTGTTGGTGTTGTTCGTTGTTGGTGTTGTTCCCTGTTGGTGTTGTTCCCTGTTGGTGTTGGTCACTGTTGGTGTTGTTCCCTGTTGGTGTTGGTCACTGTTGGTGTTGTTCCCTGTTGGTGTTGGTCACTGTTGGTGTTGTTTACTGTTGGTCTTGTTCACTGTTGGTGTTGGTCACTGTTGGTGTTGTTCACTGGTGGTGTTGTTCCCTGTTGGAGTTGGTCACTGTTGGTGTTGGTCACTGTTGGTGTTGGTCACTGTTGGTGTTGTTCCCTGTTGGAGTTGGTCACTGTTGGTGTTGTTCACTGGTGGTGTTGTTCCCTGTTGGTGTTGTTCACTGTTGGTGTTGTTCCCTGTTGGTGTTGGTCACTGTTGGTGATGGTCACTGTTGGTGTTGTTCGCTGTTGGTGTTGTTCACTGTTGGTGTTGTTCCCTGTTGGTGTTGTTCCCTGTTGGTGTTGTTCACTGTTGGTGTTGTTCCCTGTAGGTGTTGTTCTCTGTTGGTGTTGTTCGCTGTTGGTGTTGTTCACTGTTGGTGTTGTTCACTGTTGGTGTTGTTTGCTGTTGGTGTTGTTCACTGTTGGTGTTGTTCGCTGCTGGTGTTGTTCCCTGTTGGTGTTGTTCCCTGTTGGTGTTGTTCACTGTTGGTGTTGTTCACTGTTGGTGTTGTTCCCTGTTGGTGTTGGTCACTGTTGGTGTTGTTCCCTGTTGGTGTTGTTCGCTGTTGGTGTTGTTCGCTGTTGGTGTTGTTCACTGTTGGTGTTGTTCCCTGTTGGTGTTGTTCACTGTTGGTGTTGTTCCCTGTTGGTGTTGTTCCCTGTTGGTGTTGGTCACTGTTGGTGTTTGTCACTGTTGGTGTTGTTCGCAGTTGGTATTGGTCACTGTTGGTGTTGTTCGCTGTTGGTGTTGTTCCCTGTTGGTGTTGTTCGCTGTTGGTGTTGTTCCCTGTTGGTGTTGTTCACTGTTGGTGTTGTTACCTGTTGGTGTTGTTCACTGTTGGTGTTGTTCCCTGTTGGTGTTGTTCCCTGTTGGTGTTTTTCCCTGTTGGTGTTGTTCCCTGTTGGTGTTGTTCCCTGTTGGTGTTTTTCCCTGTTGGTGTTGTTCCCTGTTGGTGTTGTTCCCTGTTGGTGTTTTTCCCTGTTGGTGTTGTTCCCTGTTGGTGTTTTTCCCTGTTGGTGTTGTTCCCTGTTGGTGTTGTTCCCTGTTGGTGTTTTTCCCTGTTGGTGTTGTTCCCTGTTGGTGTTGTTCCCTGTTGGTGTTTTTCCCTGTTGGTGTTGTTCCCTGTTGGTGTTGGTCACTGTTGGTGTTGGTCACTGTTGGTGTTGTTCGCAGTTGGTATTGGTTACTGTTGGTGTTGTTCGCTGTTGGTGTTGTTCCCTGTTGATGTTGTTCCCTGTTGGTGTTGGTCACTGTTGGTGTTGGTCACTGTTGGTGTTGTTTGCTGTTGGTGTTGGTCACTGTTGGTGTTGTTCTCTGTTGGTGTTGTTCCCTGTTGGTGTTGTTCGTTGTTGGTGTTGTTCCCTGTTGGTGTTGTTCCCTGTTGGTGTTGTTCCCTGTTGGTGTTGGTCACTGTTGGTGTTGGTCACTGTTGGTGTTGTTCCCTGTTGGTGTTGTTCACTGATGGAGTTGGTCACTGTTAGTGTTGTTTGCTGTTGGTGTTGTTCACTGGTGGTGTTGTTCCCTGTTGGTGTTGGTCACTGTTGGTGTTGGTCACTGTTGGTGTTGTTTGCTGTTGGTGTTGGTCACTGTTGGTGTTGTTCGCAGTTGGTATTGGTCACTGTTGGTGTTGTTCCCTGTTGGTGTTGGTCACTGTTGGTGTTGGTCACTGTTGGTGTTGTTCGCTGTTGGTGTTGGTGACTGTTGGTGTTGTTCCCTGTTGGAGTTGGTCACTGTTGGTGATGGTCACTGTTTGTTGGATTTCTGGGGCTTGAACTCATATATATTAAATTATTTGATTATTGTATTTAAGATTATTGTATCGAAGGACCACCCACTTTTGAGAAAAGAGGGAAAACGAATAATAGTGATCATTAGATTGACACTATAGAACCAGTGTCTATGGATAATAATTAAATGAATAATCACTTGAAATTAATGAATGGACTGTATTATTAAATAATTAAAGTCAAAGCCTCAAATATCAACATTGGTGTGGTATTTCTAGAAGTTCATATATATCTAGGAACCAGTGTGGTTCGTCGCTATTTCACTGTTGAGTTAGTAACACAGCAAATCTAAACTAAAATAAATTCAAAGATATGATACCTCAAATAATAAATATTAAAGATTATGAATTATTGAGCAACAGTAAGAGCAAACACATTAATTACCAAATCATAAATTCTGGCAATAAATTATTCACTGTAAAGATCCTATATGAATTATTTGGAAATCAGTAATAATCTTAGATAAATTTATACGAAATAGGTGTCTTAGCTGTAAGACGACTTCTGTAACTCCATTTCGTCATTCGTCCTCGTGGTCACAGGATCCCAATAAAGAAAGAACCCGAGGTGAATATCACGAATGAAGAGAAACAACTTGTCGACTCCTCGTATACACGCTGCAATCAGAGAAATTTAAGTAGCATTTGATTAGGCTACGAGTTATTTCAAGTATTCATGAAAATTGAAATAAATGAAGAAATCAACTAACGTTGTGTATTTGGTATTCATTCGCCGTCACGACAGACTACCCACAAATATACAATCTAAAATGATGCATCAAACGAGAATGGTATACTTAACATGAGCGTATCAAATACTAAGGTCTGCCGAAACCGCGTCAGCCAGTCCCAGACGTCCACTGCTGTGTACGCGTAATTACGGGTTGTGGCTTCAATTGTTGACGCGTTATTAACTGGCAGGGCACTGTAGAACACGTGAATAGCCAATTGTCGACCATTGATTGAGTTACAACGTAATTCTTGTTAGAAAACTCTTCAGTCACTACCACTGTCTCGCCTCTCTTGTCGCCAGGAATGCCTCGTGTCTAATGGCGTCTCCGCCCTCCCTCAACCCGTCTCTCGCATTCACCTCAGAAATTACTGATCACGGATAATTCTTTTCCGCGTAATTATTGATGTAATACGCTAATGAGAATTGGGCTGCAATTATAGGGACTTAAATATTATCATATTCTCGTTTAATGGTGTTAAATGAGAAATGGAGAAGATGTTTATTCTCTCCATAGCATTCGTACGTAACAGATAAGCTGCTACTAGATAATAATTTCAGTTATTAACTCTCGGTTTTGGATAATTGGGAGTCATATTATCCGTAGGTAATTATTACACGGAATACTGATAATTTTAGAGAACCACATTCAATTCTCTAACATATTGGTGGTAAACGTGTCTAGATAGACATTATCTGACGCAATTTTGTTACTCCATGTCGTGAGAATTCTAGCACTAATGCGCAGATAAAATTGTTAATTTATGTTGACACTACCGTTAGTGAAATTAATAACTACTGTAGTTAGTATATAATAATGATGATGTATTATAATACAATAGTAGTTTGTTAGTGCAGGAAATTTCCAACACTGTTGGTATCGGTCACTGTTGGTGTTGGTCACGGTTGGTGTTGTTCCCTGTTGGAGTTGGTCACTGTTGGTGTTGGTCACTGTTGGTGTTGTTCACTGGTGGTGTTGTTTGCTGCTGGTGTTGGTCACTGTTGGTGTTGGTCACTGGTGGTGTTGTTCGCTGCTGGTGTTGGTCACTGTTGGTGTTGTTCGCTGCTGGTGTTGGTCACTGTTGGTGTTGGTCACTGTTGGTCTTGTTCGCTGCTGGTGTTGGTCACTGTTGGTGTTGGTCACTGTTGGTGTTGTTCGCTGTTGGTGTTGTTTGCTGTTGGTGTTGGTCACTGTTGGTGATGTTCGCTGCTGGTGTTGTTCACTGCTGGTGTTGGTCACTGTTGGTGTTGGTCACTGTTGGTTTTGGACACTGTTGGTGTTGGTCACTGTCGGTGTTGGTCACTGTTGGTGTTGTTTCCTGCTGGTGTTGTTTGCTGCTGGTGTTGGTCACTGTTGGTGCTGTTTGCTGCTGATGTTGGTCACTGTTGGTGTTGGTCACTGTTGGCGTTGGTCACTGTTGGTGTTGTTTGGTGTTGGTCAATGTTAGTGTTGGTCACTGTTGGTGTTGGTCACTGTTGGTGTTGTTCACTGTTGGTGTTGTTTGCTGTTGGTGTTGGTCGCTGTTGGTGTTGTTCCCTGTTGGTGTTTTCGCTGTTGGTGTTGTTCGCTGTTGGTGTTGGTCACTGTTGGTGTTGGTCACTGTTGGTGTTGTTCGCTGTTGGTGTTGGTCACTATTGGTGTTGTTCCCTGTTGGTGTTGGTCACTGTTGGTGTTGGTGTTGTTCGCTGTCGGTGTTGGTCACTGTTGGTGTTGGTCACTGTTGGTGTTGGTCGCTGTTGGTGTTGTTCGCTGTTGGTGTTGGTCGCTGTTGGTGTTGTTCGCTGTTGGTGTTGGTCACTGTTGGTGTTGGTCGCTGTTGGTGTTGTTCGCTGTTGGTGTTGGTAACTGTTGGTGTTGTTCGCTGCTGGTGTTGGTCACTGTTGGTGTTGTTCACTGTTGGTGTTGTTTGCTGTTGGTGTTGGTCACTGTAGGTGATGTTCGCTGCTGGTGTTGTTCACTGCTGGTGTTGGTCACTGTTGGTGTTGGTCACTGTTGGATTTGGACACTGTTGGTGTTGGTCACTGTTGGTGTTGGTCACTGTTGGTGTTGTTTGCTGCTGGTGTTGGTCACTGTTGGTGTTCGCTGCTGATGTTGGTCACTGTTGGTGTTGGTCACTGTTGGCGTTGGTCACTGTTGCTGTTGTTCGCTGATGGTGTTGGTCAATGTTGGTGTTGGTCACTGTTGGTGTTGGTCACTGTTGGTGTTGGTCACTGTTGGTGTTGTTCGCTGATGGTGTTGGTCACTGTTGGTGTTGGTCACTGTTGGTGTTGTTCGCTGTTGGTGTTGGTCACTGTTGATGTTGTTCCCTGTTGGTGTTGGTCACTGTTGGTGTTGGTCACTGTTGGTGTTCGCTGTTGGTGTTGGTCACTGTTGGTGTTGGTCACTGTTGGTGTTGGTCGCTGTTGGTGTTGTTCGCTGTTGGTGTTGGTCACTGTTGGTGTTGTTCCCTGTTAGTGTTTTCACAATCGGTGTTGTTCGCTGTTGGTGTTGGTCACTGTTGGTGTTGTTTGCTGTTGGCGTTAGTCATGGTTGGTGTTGTTCCCTGTTGGTGTTGGTCACTGTTGGTGTTGGTCACTGGTGGTGTTGTTCGCTGCTGGTGTTGGTCACTGTTGGTGTTGTTCGCTGCTGGTGTTGGTCACTGCTGGTGTTGGTCACTGTTGGTGTTGTTCGCTGCTGGTGTTGGTCACTGTTGGTGTTGGTCACTGTTGGTGTTGTTCGCTGTTGGTGTTGTTTGCTGTTGGTGTTGGTCACTGTTGGTGATGTTCGCTGCTGGTGTTGTTCACTGCTGGTGTTGGTCACTGTTGGTGTTGGTCACTGTTGGTTTTGGACACTGTTGGTGTTGGTCACTGTTAGTGTTGGTCACTGTTGGTGTTGTTTGCTGCTGGTGTTGTTTGCTGCTGGTGTTGGTCACTGTTGGTGCTTTTCGCTGCTGATGTTGGTCACTGTTGGTGTTGGTCACTGTTGGCGTTGTTCACTGTTGGTGTTGTTCGCTGTTGGTGTTGGTCAATGTTAGTGTTGGTCACTGTTGGTGTTGGTCACTGTTGGTGTTGTTCGCTGTTGGTGTTGGTCGCTGTTGGTGTTGTTCCCTGTTGGTATTTTCGCTGTTGGTGTTGTTCGCTGTTGGTGTTGGTCACTGTTGGTGTTGGTCACTGTTGGTGTTGTTCGCTGTTGGTGTTGGTCACTGTTTGTGTTGTTCCCTGTTGGTGTTGTTCGCTGTTGGTGTTGGTCGCTGTTGGTGTTGTTCGCTGTTGGTGTTGGTCACTGATCGTGTTGGTCGCTGTTGGTGTTGTTCGCTGTTGGTGTTGTCACTGTTGGTGTTGTTCGCTGCTGGTGTTGATCACTATTGGTGTTGTTCGCTGTTGGTGTTGTTTGCTGTTGGTGTTGGTCACTGTAGGTGATGTTCGCTGCTGGTGTTGTTCACTGCTGGTGTTGGTCACTGTTGGTGTTGGTCACTGTTGGTTTTGGACACTGTTGGTGTTGGTCACTGTTGGTGTTGGTCACTGTTGGTGTTGGTGTTGTACGCTGTCGGTGTTGGTAACTGATGGTGTTGGTCACTGTTGGTGTTGGTCGCTGTTGGTGTTGTTCGCTGTTGGTGTTGGTCGCTGTTGGTGTTGTTCGCTGTTGGTGTTGGTCACTGTTCGTGTTGGTCGCTGTTGGTGTTGTTCGCTGTTGGTGTTGGTCACTGTTGGTGTTGTTCGCTGCTGGTGTTGGTCACTGTTGGTGTTATTCGCTGTTGGTGTTGTTTGCTGTTGGTGTTGGTCACTGTAGGTGATGTTGGCTGCTGGTGTTGTTCACTGCTGGTGTTGGTCACTGTTGGTGTTGGTCACTGTTGGTTTTGGACACTGTTGGTGTTGGTCACTGTTGGTGTTGGTCACTGTTGGTGTTGTTTGCGGCTGGTGTTGTTTGCTGCTGGTGTTGGTCACTGTTGGTGTTGTTCGCTGCTGATGTTGGTCACTGTTGGTGTTGGTCACTGTTGGCGTTGGTCACTGTTGGTGTTGTTCGCTGTTGGTGTTGGTCAATGTTGGCGTTGGTCACTGTTGGTGTTGGTCACTGTTGGTGTTGGTCACTGTTGGTGTTGGTCGCTGTTGGTGTTGGTCACTGTTGGTGTTGTTCCCTGTTGGTGTTTTCTCTGTTGGTGTTGTTCGTTGATGGTGTTGGTCACTGTTGGTGTTGGTCACTGTTGGTGTTGTTCGCTGTTGGTGTTGGTCACTGTTGATGTTGTTCCCTGTTGGTGTTGATCACTGTTGGTGTTGGTCACTGTTGGTGTTCACTGTTGGTGTTGGTCACTGTTGGTGTTGGTCGCTGTTGGTGTTGTTTGCTGTTGGTGTTGATCGCTGTTGGTGTTGGTCACTGTTGGTGTTGTTCCCTGTTAGTGTTTTCACAGTCGGTGTTGTTCGCTGTTGGTGTTGGTCACTGTTGGTGTTGTTTGCTGTTGGCGTTGGTCACTGTTGGTGTTGTTCCCTGTTGGTGTTGGTCACTGTTGGTGTTGGTCACTTTTGGTGTTGTTCTCTGTTGGTGTTGGTCACTGTTGGCGTTGGTCACTGTTGGTGTTGTTCCCTGTTGTGTTGGTCACTGTTGGTGTTGGTGACTGTTGGTGTTGTTCGCTGTTGGTGTTGGTCACTGCTAGTGTTGGTCACTGTTGGTGTTGGTCACTGTAGGTGTTGTTCGCTATTGGTGTTGTTCGCTGTTGGTGTTGGTCACTGTTGGTGTTGTTCGCTGTTGGTGTTGTTCGATGTTGGTGTTGGTCACTGTTGGTGTTGTTCCCTTTTGGTGATGGTCACTGTTGGTGTTGTTCACTGTTGGTGTTGTTCACTGTTGGTGTTGGTCACTGTTGGTGTTGGTCACTGTTGGTGTTGGTGACTGTTGGTGTTGTTCGCTGTTGGTGTTGGTGACTGTTGGTGTTGTTCCCTGTTGGTGTTTTTCACTGTTAATGTTGGTGTTGTTCCTTGTTGGTGTTGGTCACTGTTGGTGTTGGTCACTGTTGGTGTTGGTTACTGTTGGTGTTGTTCGCTTTTTGTGCTGGTCACTGTTGGTGTTGTTCGCTGCTGGTGTTGGTCACTGCTGGTGTTGGTCACTGTTGGTGTTGTTCGCTGCTGGTGTTGGTCACTGTTGGTGTTGGTCACTGTTGGTGTTGTTCGCTGTTGGTGTTGTTTGCTGTTGGTGTTGGTCACTGTTGGTGATGTTCGCTGCTGGTGTTGTTCACTGCTGGTGTTGGTCACTGTTGGTGTTGGTCACTGTTGGTTTTGGACACTGTTGGTGTTGGTCACTGTTAGTGTTGGTCACTGTTGGTGTTGTTTGCTGCTGGTGTTGTTTGCTGCTGGTGTTGGTCACTGTTGGTGCTTTTCGCTGCTGATGTTGGTCACTGTTGGTGTTGGTCACTGTTGGCGTTGTTCACTGTTGGTGTTGTTCGCTGTTGGTGTTGGTCAATGTTAGTGTTGGTCACTGTTGGTGTTGGTCACTGTTCGTGTTGGTCGCTGTTGGTGTTGTTCGCTGTTGGTGTTGGTCACTGTTGGTGTTGTTCGCTGCTGGTGTTGGTCACTGTTGGTGTTATTCGCTGTTGGTGTTGTTTGCTGTTGGTGTTGGTCACTGTAGGTGATGTTGGCTGCTGGTGTTGTTCACTGCTGGTGTTGGTCACTGTTGGTGTTGGTCACTGTTGGTTTTGGACACTGTTGGTGTTGGTCACTGTTGGTGTTGGTCACTGTTGGTGTTGTTTGCTGCTGGTGTTGTTTGCTGCTGGTGTTGGTCACTGTTGGTGTTGTTCGCTGCTGATGTTGGTCACTGTTGGTGTTGGTCACTGTTGGCGTTGGTCACTGTTGGTGTTGTTCGCTGTTGGTGTTGGTCAATGTTGGTGTTGGTCACTGTTGGTGTTGGTCACTGTTGGTGTTGGTCACTGTTGGTGTTGGTCGCTGTTGGTGTTGGTCACTGTTGGTGTTGTTCCCTGTTGGTGTTTTCTCTGTTGGTGTTGTTCGTTGATGGTGTTGGTCACTGTTGGTGTTGGTTACTGTTGGTGTTGTTCGCTGTTGGTGTTGGTCACTGTTGATGTTGTTCCCTGTTGGTGTTGATCACTGTTGGTGTTGGTCACTGTTGGTGTTCACTGTTGGTGTTGGTCACTGTTGGTGTTGGTCACTGTTGGTGTTGGTCGCTGTTGGTGTTGTTTGCTGTTGGTGTTGATCGCTGTTGGTGTTGGTCACTGTTGGTGTTGTTCCCTGTTAGTGTTTTCACAGTCGGTGTTGTTCGCTGTTGGTGTTGGTCACTGTTGGTGTTGTTTGCTGTTGGCGTTGGTCACTGTTGGTGTTGTTCCCTGTTGGTGTTGGTCACTGTTGGTGTTGGTCACTTTTGGTGTTGTTCTCTGTTGGTGTTGGTCACTGTTGGCGTTGGTCACTGTTGGTGTTGTTCCCTGTTGTGTTGGTCACTGTTGGTGTTGGTGACTGTTGGTGTTGTTCGCTGTTGGTGTTGGTCACTGCTAGTGTTGGTCACTGTTGGTGTTGGTCACTGTAGGTGTTGTTCGCTATTGGTGTTGTTCGCTGTTGGTGTTGGTCACTGTTGGTGTTGTTCGCTGTTGGTGTTGTTCGATGTTGGTGTTGGTCACTGTTGGTGTTGTTCCCTTTTGGTGATGGTCACTGTTGGTGTTGTTCACTGTTGGTGTTGTTCACTGTTGGTGTTGGTCACTGTTGGTGTTGGTCACTGTTGGTGTTGGTGACTGTTGGTGTTGTTCGCTGTTGGTGTTGGTGACTGTTGGTGTTGTTCCCTGTTGGTGTTTTTCACTGTTAATGTTGGTGTTGTTCCTTGTTGGTGTTGGTCACTGTTGGTGTTGGTCACTGTTGGTGTTGGTTACTGTTGGTGTTGTTCGCTTTTTGTGCTGGTCACTGTTGGTGTTGTTCGCTGCTGGTGTTGGTCACTGCTGGTGTTGGTCACTGTTGGTGTTGTTCGCTGCTGGTGTTGGTCACTGTTGGTGTTGGTCACTGTTGGTGTTGTTCGCTGTTGGTGTTGTTTGCTGTTGGTGTTGGTCACTGTTGGTGATGTTCGCTGCTGGTGTTGTTCACTGCTGGTGTTGGTCACTGTTGGTGTTGGTCACTGTTGGTTTTGGACACTGTTGGTGTTGGTCACTGTTAGTGTTGGTCACTGTTGGTGTTGTTTGCTGCTGGTGTTGTTTGCTGCTGGTGTTGGTCACTGTTGGTGCTTTTCGCTGCTGATGTTGGTCACTGTTGGTGTTGGTCACTGTTGGCGTTGTTCACTGTTGGTGTTGTTCGCTGTTGGTGTTGGTCAATGTTAGTGTTGGTCACTGTTGGTGTTGGTCACAGTTGGTGTTGTTCACTGTTGGTGTTGTTCGCTGTTGGTGTTGGTCACTGTTGGTGTTGGTCACTGTTGGTGTTGTTCGCTGTTGGTGTTGGTCACTGTTTGTGTTGTTCCCTGTTGGTGTTGTTCGCTGTTGGTGTTGGTCGCTGGTCGTGTTTTTCGCTGTTGGTGTTGGTCACTGATCGTGTTGGTCGCTGTTGGTGTTGTTCGCTGTTGGTGTTGTCACTGTTGGTGTTGTTCGCTGCTGGTGTTGATCACTGTTGGTGTTGTTCGCTGTTGGTGTTGTTTGCTGTTGGTGTTGGTCACTGTAGGTGATGTTCGCTGCTGGTGTTGTTCACTGCTGGTGTTGGTCACTGTTGGTGTTGGTCACTGTTGGTTTTGGACACTGTTGGTGTTGGTCACTGTTGGTGTTGGTCACTGTTGGTGTTGGTGTTGTACGCTGTCGGTGTTGGTAACTGATGGTGTTGGTCACTGTTGGTGTTGGTCGCTGTTGGTGTTGTTCGCTGTTGGTGTTGGTCGCTGTTGGTGTTGTTCGCTGTTGGTGTTGGTCACTGTTCGTGTTGGTCGCTGTTGGTGTTGTTCGCTGTTGGAGTTGGTCACTGTTGGTGTTGTTCGCTGCTGGTGTTGGTCACTGTTGGTGTTATTCGCTGTTGGTGTTGTTTGCTCTTGGTGTTGGTCACTGTAGGTGATGTTGGCTGCTGGTGTTGTTCACTGCTGGTGTTGGTCACTGTTGGTGTTGGTCACTGTTGGTTTTGGACACTGTTGGTGTTGGTCACTGTTGGTGTTGGTCACTGTTGGTGTTGTTTGCTGCTGGTGTTGTTTGCTGCTGGTGTTGGTCACTGTTGGTGTTGTTCGCTGCTGATGTTGGTCACTGTTGGTGTTGGTCACTGTTGGCGTTGGTCACTGTTGGTGTTGTTCGCTGTTGGTGTTGGTCAATGTTGGTGTTGGTCACTGTTGGTGTTGGTCACTGTTGGTGTTGGTCACTGTTGGTGTTGGTCGCTGTTGGTGTTGGTCACTGTTGGTGTTGTTCCCTGTTGGTGTTTTCTCTGTTGGTGTTGTTCGTTGATGGTGTTGGTCACTGTTGGTGTTGGTCACTGTTGGTGTTGTTCGATGTTGGTGTTGGTCACTGTTGATGTTGTTCCCTGTTGGTGTTGATCACTGTTGGTGTTGGTCACTGTTGGTGTTCACTGTTGGTGTTGGTCACTGTTGGTGTTGGTCACTGTTGGTGTTGGTCGCTGTTGGTGTTGTTCGCTGTTGGTGTTGATCGCTGTTGGTGTTGGTCACTGTTGGTGTTGTTCCCTGTTAGTGTTTTCACAGTCGGTGTTGTTCGCTGTTGGTGTTGGTCACTGTTGGTGTTGTTTGCTGTTGGCGTTGGTCACTGTTGGTGTTGTTCCCTGTTGGTGTTGGTCACTGTTGGTGTTGGTCACTTTTGGTGTTGTTCTCTGTTGGTGTTGGTCACTGTTGGCGTTGGTCACTGTTGGTGTTGTTCCCTGTTGTGTTGGTCACTGTTGGTGTTGGTCACTGTTGGTGTTGTTCGCTGTTGGTGTTGGTCACTGCTGGTGTTGGTCACTGTTGGTGTTGGTCACTGTAGGTGTTGTTCGCTATTGGTGTTGTTCGCTGTTGGTGTTGGTCACTGTTGGTGTTGTTCGCTGTTGGTGTTGTTCGATGTTGGTGTTGGTCACTGTTGGTGTTGTTCCCTTTTGGTGATGGTCACTGTTGGTGTTGTTCACTGTTGGTGTTGTTCACTGTTGGTGTTGGTCACTGTTGGTGTTGGTCACTGTTGGTGTTGGTGACTGTTGGTGTTGTTCGCTGTTGGTGTTGGTGACTGTTGGTGTTGTTCCCTGTTGGTGTTTTTCACTGTTAATGTTGGTGTTGTTCCTTGTTGGTGTTGGTCACTGTTGGTGTTGGTCACTGTTGGTGTTGGTTACTGTTGGTGTTGTTCGCTTTTTGTGCTGGTCACTGTTGGTGTTGTTCACTGTCGGTGTTGGTCACTGTTAACGTTGGTCACTGTTGGTGTTGTTCGCTGTTGGTGTTGGTCACTGTTAGTGTTGTTCCCTGTTGGTGTTTTCGCTGTTGGTGTTGTTCGCTGTTGGTGTTGGTCACTGTTGGTGTTGTTCACTGTTGGTGTTGTTTGCTGTTGGCGTTGGTCACTGTTGGTGTTGTTCCCTGTTGGTGTTGGTCACTGTTGATGTTGGTCACTGTTGGTGTTGTTCCCTGTTGGTGTTGGTCACTGTTGGCGTTGGTCACTGTTGGTGTTGTTCCCTGTTGGTGTTGGTCACTGTTTGTGTTGGTCACTGTTGGTGTTGTTCGCTGCTGGTGTTGGTCGCTGTTGGTTTTGGTCACTGTTCGTGTTGGTAACTGTTCATGTTGTTCACTGTTAGTGTTGGTTACTGTTGGTGTTGTTCCCTATTGGTGTTGTTCGCTGTTGGTGTTTGTCACTGTTGATGTTAGTCACTGCTGGTGTTGGTCACTGTTGGTGTTGTTTGCTATTGGTGTTGTTCACTGTTGGTGTTGGTCACTGTTGGTGTTGTTCGCTGTTGGTGTTGTTCGATGTTGTTGTTGGTCGCTGTTGGTGTTGGTCACTGTTATTGTTGGTCACTGTTGGTGTTGTTCCCTGTTAGTGTTGGTCACTGTTGGTGTTTGTCACTGCTGGTGTTGTTCCCTGTTGGTGTTGGTCACTGTTGGTGTTGGTCACTGTTTGTGTTCTTCCCTGTTGGTGTTGGTCACTGTTGGTGTTGGTCACTGTTGATGTTGTTCGCTGTTGGTGTTGGTCACTGTTGGTTTTGGTCATTGTTCGTGTTGGTCACTGTTGGTGTTGTTCCCTGTTGGTGTTTTCGCTGTTGGTGTTGTTCGCTGTTGGTGTTGTTCGCTGTTGGTGTTGTTCACTGTTGGTGTTGGTCACTGTTGGTGTTGTTCCCATGTTGATGTCGTTCCCTGTTGGTGTTGTTCACTGTTGGTGTTGGTCACTGTTGGTGTTGTTCCTCTTTTGGTGTTGGTCACTGTTGGTGTTGGTCACTGTTGGTGTTGTTCGCTGTTTGTGTTGGTCACTGTTGGTGTTGGTCGCTGTTGGTGTTGGTCACTGTTATTGTTGGTCACTGTTGGTGTTGTTCGCCGCTGGTGTTGGTCACTGTTGGTGTTGGTCACTGTTGGTGTTGTTCGCTGTTGGTGTTGTTTGCTGTTGGTGTTGTTCACTGTTGGTGATGTTCGCTGCTGGTGTTGTTCACTGCTGGTGTTGGTCACTGTTGGTGTTGGTCACTGTTGGTGTTGGTCACTGTTGGTGTTGTTCGCTGTTGGTGTTGGTCACTGTTTGTGTTGTTCCCTGTTGGTGTTGTTCGCTGTTGGTGTTGGTCGCTGTTGGTGTTGTTCGCTGTTGGTGTTGGTCACTGTTCGTGTTGGTCGCTGTTGGTGTTGTTCGCTGTTGGTGTTGTCACTGTTGGTGTTGTTCGCTGCTGGTGTTGATCACTGTTGGTGTTGTTCGCTGTTGGTGTTGTTTGCTGTTGGTGTTGGTCACTGTAGGTGATGTTAGCTGCTGGTGTTGTTCACTGCTGGTGTTGGTCACTGTTGGTGTTGGTCACTGTTGGTTTTGGACACTGTTGGTGTTGGTCACTGTTGGTGTTGGTCACTGTTGGTGTTGGTGTTGTTCGCTGTCGGTGTTGGTCACTGTTGGTGTTGGTCACTGTTGGTGTTGGTCACTGTTGGTTTTGGACACTGTTGGTGTTGGTCACTGTTGGTGTTGGTCACTGTTGGTGTTGGTGTTGTTCGCTGTCGGTGTTGGTCACTGTTGGTGTTGTTCGCTGTTGGTGTTGGTCGCTGTTGGTGTTGTTCGCTGTTGGTGTTGGTCACTGTTTGTGTTGGTCGCTGTTGGTGTTGTTCGCTGTTGGTGTTGGTCACTGTTGGTGTTGTTCGCTGCTGGTGTTGGTCACTGTTGGTGTTATTCGCTGTTGGTGTTGTTTGCTGTTGGTGTTGGTCACTGTAGGTGATGTTGGCTGCTGGTGTTGTTCACTGCTGGTGTTGGTCACTGTTGGTGTTGGTCACTGTTGGTTTTGGACACTGTTGGTGTTGGTCACTGTTGGTGTTGGTCACTGTTGGTGTTGTTTGCTGCTGGTGTTGTTTGCTGCTGGTGTTGGTCACTGTTGGTGTTGTTCGCTGCTGATGTTGGTCACTGTTGGTGTTGGTCACTGTTGGCGTTGGTCACTGTTGGTGTTGTTCGCTGTTGGTGTTGGTCAATGTTGGTGTTGGTCACTGTTGGTGTTGGTCACTGTTGGTGTTGGTCACTGTTGGTGTTGGTCGCTGTTGGTGTTGGTCACTGTTGGTGTTGTTCCCTGTTGGTGTTTTCTCTGTTGGTGTTGTTCGCTGATGGTGTTGGTCACTGTTGGTGTTGGTCACTGTTGGTGTTGTTCGCTGTTGGTGTTGGTCACTGTTGATGTTGTTCCCTGTTGGTGTTGATCACTGTTGGTGTTGGTCACTGTTGGTGTTCACTGTTGGTGTTGGTCACTGTTGGTGTTGGTCACTGTTGGTGTTGGTCGCTGTTGGTGTTGTTCGCTGTTGGTGTTGTTCGCTGTTGGTGTTGGTCACTGTTGGTGTTGTTCCCTGTTAGTGTTTTCACAGTCGGTGTTGTTCGCTGTTGGTGTTGGTCACTGTTGGTGTTGTTTGCTGTTGGCGTTGGTCACTGTTGGTGTTGTTCCCTGTTGGTGTTGGTCACTGTTGGTGTTGGTCACTTTTGGTGTTGTTCTCTGTTGGTGTTGGTCAATGTTGGCGTTGGTCACTGTTGGTGTTGTTCCCTGTTGTGTTGGTCACTGTTGGTGTTGGTCACTGTTGGTGTTGTTCACTGTTGGTGTTGGTCACTGCTGGTGTTGGTCACTGTTGGTGTTGGTCACTGTAGGTGTTGTTCGCTATTGGTGTTGTTCACTGTTGGTGTTGGTCACTGTTGGTGTTGTTCGCTGTTGGTGTTGTTCGATGTTGGTGTTGGTCACTGTTGGTGTTGTTCCCTTTTGGTGATGGTCACTGTTGGTGTTGTTCACTGTTGGTGTTGTTCACTGTTGGTGTTGGTCGCTGTTGGTGTTGGTCACTGTTGGTGACTGTTGGTGTTGTTCGCTGTTGGTGTTGGTGACTGTTGGTGTTGTTCCCTGTTGGTGTTTTTCACTGTTAATGTTGGTGTTGTTCCTTGTTGGTGTTGGTCACTGTTGGTGTTGGTCACTGTTGGTGTTGGTTACTGTTGGTGTTGTTCGCTTTTTGTGCTGGTCACGGTTGGTGTTGTTCACTGTCGGTGTTGGTCACTGTTAACGTTGGTCACTGTTGGTGTTGTTCGCTGTTGGTGTTGGTCACTGTTAGTGTTGTTCCCTGTTGGTGTTTTCGCTGTTGGTGTTGTTCGCTGTTGGTGTTGGTCACTGTTGGTGTTGTTCACTGTTGGTGTTGTTTGCTGTTGGCGTTGGTCACTGTTGGTGTTGTTCCCTGTTGGTGTTGGTCACTGTTGATGTTGGTCACTGTTGGTGTTGTTCTCTGTTGGTGTTGGTCACTGTTGGCGTTGGTCACTGTTGGTGTTGTTCCCTGTTGGTGTTGGTCACTGTTTGTGTTGGTCACTGTTGGTGTTGTTCGCTGCTGGTGTTGGTCGCTGTTGGTTTTGGTCACTGTTCGTGTTGGTAACTGTTCATGTTGTTCACTGTTAGTGTTTGTTACTGTTGGTGTTGTTCCCTATTGGTGTTGTTCGCTGTTGGTGTTTGTCACTGTTGGTGTTGGTCACTGTTTGTGTTCTTCCCTGTTGGTGTTGGTCACTGTAGGTGTTGGTCACTGTTGATGTTGTTCGCTGTTGGTGTTGGTCACTGTTGGTTTTGGTCATTGTTCGTGTTGGTCACTGTTGGTGTTGTTCCCTGTTGGTGTTTTCGCTGTTGGTGTTGTTCGCTGTTGGTGTTGTTCGCTGTTGGTGTTGTTCACTGTTGGTGTTGGTCACTGTTGGTGTTGTTCCCCTGTTGATGTCGTTCCCTGTTGGTGTTGTTCACTGTTGGTGTTGGTCACTGTTGGTGTTGTTCCTCTGTTGGTGTTGGTCACTGTTGGTGTTGGTCACTGTTGGTGTTGTTCGCTGTTTGTGTTGGTCACTGTTGGTGTTGGTCGCTGTTGGTGTTGGTCACTGTTATTGTTGGTCACTGTTGGTGTTGTTCCCTGTTAGTGTTGGTCACTGTTGGTGTTGGTCACTGCTGGTGTTGTTCCCTGTTGGTGTTGGTCACTGTTGGTGTTGGTCACTGTTTGTGTTCTTCCCTGTTGGTGTTGGTCACTGTTGGTGTTGGTCACTGTTGATGATGTTCGCTGTTGGTGTTGGTCACTGTTGGTTTTGGTCATTGTTCGTGTTGGTCACTGTTGGTGTTGTTCCCTGTTGGTGTTTTCGCTGTTGGTGTTGTTCGCTGTTGGTGTTGTTCACTGTTGGTGTTGGTCACTGTTGGTGTTGTTCCCCTGTTGATGTCGTTCCCTGTTGGTGTTGTTCACTGTTGGTGTTGGTCACTGTTGGTGTTGTTCCTCTGTTGGTGTTGTTCCTCTGTTGGTGTTGGTCACTGTTGGTGTTGGTCACTGTTGGTGTTATTCGCTGTTGGTGTTGGTCACTGTTGGTTTTGGTCATTGTTGGTGTTGATCACTGTTGGTGTTGGTCACTGTTGGTGTTGTTCGCTGTTGGTGTTGGTCACTGTTGGTTTTGGTCACTGTTGGTGTTGTTCGCTGTTGGTGTTAGTCACTGTTGGTGGTGTTCGATGTTGGTGTTGGTCACTGTTGGTGTTGTTCACTGTTGGTGGTGTTCCCCTGTTGGTGTTGTTCGCTGTTGGTGTTGGTCACTGTTGGTGTTGTTCACTGTTGGAGTTGGTCACTGTTAGTGTTGGTGACTCCTGGTGTTGGTTACTGTTGGTGTTGTTCACTGTTGGTGTTGATCACTGTTGGTGTTGTTCACTGTTGGAGTTGTTCACTGTTGGTGTTGTTTACTGTTGATGTTGGTCACTGTTGGTGTTGTTCGCTGTTGGAGTTGGTCACTGTTGGTTTTGGTCACTGTTCGTGTTGGTCACTGTTGGTGTTGTTTGCTGTTGGTGTTGGTCACTGTTGGTGTTGATCACTGGTGGTGTTGTTAACTGTTGGTGTTGTTCGCTATTGGTGTTGTTCACTGTTGGTGTTGGTCACTGTTTGTGTTGTTCACTGTTGGTGTTGGACACTGTTGGTGTTGGTCACTGTTGGTCACTGTTGGTGTTGTTTGCTGTTGGAGTTGGTGACTGTTGGTGTTGGTGTTGGTCACTGTTGGAGCTGTTCACTGTTGGTGTTGGCCACAATTGGTGTTGTTCACTGTTGGTGTTAGCCACTATTGGTGTTGTTCGCTGTTAGTGTTGGTCACTGTTGGTGTTGTTCGCTGTTGGTGTTGGTCACTGGTGATGTTGGTCACTGTTGATGTTGTTCGCTGTTGGTGTTGGTCACTGTTGGTGTTGTTCGCTGTTGGTGTTGGTCAATGTTGGTGTTGGCCACTGTTGGTGTTGGACACTGTTGGTATTGTTCGCTGTTGGTGTTGGTCACTGTTGGTGTTGGTCATTGTTGGTCACTGTTGGTGTTGTTCGCTGTTGGAGTTGGTCACTGTTGGTTTTAGTCACTGTTCGTGTTGGTCACTGTTCGTGTTGTTTGCTGTTGGTGTTGGTCACTGTTGGTGTTGTTTGCTGTTGGTGTTGGTCACTGTTGGTGTTGTTCACTGTTGGTGTTGGACACTGTTGGTATTGTTCGCTGTTGGTGTTGGTCACTGTTGGTGTTGGTCATTGTTGGTCACTGTTGGTGTTGTTCGCTATTGGAGTTTGTCACTGTTGGTTTTGGTCACTGTTCGTGTTGTTCACTGTTGGTGTTGGTCACTGTTGGTGTTGGTCACTGGTGGTGTTGTTAACTGTTGGTGTTGTTCGCTATTGGTGTTGTTCACTGTTGGTATTGGTCACTGTTGGTGTTGTTTGCTGTTGGTGTTGTTCGCTGTTGGTGTTGGTCACTGTTGGTGTTGGTCACTGTTGGTGTTGGTCACTGTTGGTGTTGGTCACTTTTGGTGTTGTTCTCTGTTGGTGTTGGTCACTGTTGGTGTTGGTCACTGTTGGTGTTGTTCCCTGTTGTGTTGGTCACTGTTGGTGTTGGTCACTGTTGGTGTTGTTCGCTGTTGGTGTTGGTCACTGCTGGTGTTGGTCACTGTTGGTGTTGGTCACTGTAGGTGTTGTTCGCTATTGGTGTTGTTCGCTGTTGGTGTTGGTCACTGTTGGTGTTGTTCGCTGTTGGTGTTGTTCGATGTTGGTGTTGGTCACTGTTGGTGTTGTTCCCTTTTGGTGATGGTCACTGTTGGTGTTGTTCACTGTTGGTGTTGTTCACTGTTGGTGTTGGTCACTGTTGGTGTTGGTCACTGTTGGTGTTGGTGACTGTTGGTGTTGTTCGCTGTTGGTGTTGGTGACTGTTGGTGTTGTTCCCTGTTGGTGTTTTTCACTGTTAATGTTGGTGTTGTTCCTTGTTGGTGTTGGTCACTGTTGGTGTTGGTCACTGTTGGTGTTGGTTACTGTTGGTGTTGTTCGCTTTTTGTGCTGGTCACTGTTGGTGTTGTTCACTGTCGGTGTTGGTCACTGTTAACGTTGGTCACTGTTGGTGTTGTTCGCTGTTGGTGTTGGTCACTGTTAGTGTTGTTCCCTGTTGGTGTTTTCGCTGTTGGTGTTGTTCGCTGTTGGTGTTGGTCACTGTTGGTGTTGTTCACTGTTGGTGTTGTTTGCTGTTGGCGTTGGTCACTGTTGGTGTTGTTCCCTGTTGGTGTTGGTCACTGTTGATGTTGGTCACTGTTGGTGTTGTTCCCTGTTGGTGTTGGTCACTGTTGGCGTTGGTCACTGTTGGTGTTGTTCCCTGTTGGTGTTGGTCACTGTTTGTGTTGGTCACTGTTGGTGTTGTTCGCTGCTGGTGTTGGTCGCTGTTGGTTTTGGTCACTGTTCGTGTTGGTAACTGTTCATGTTGTTCACTGTTAGTGTTGGTTACTGTTGGTGTTGTTCCCTATTGGTGTTGTTCGCTGTTGGTGTTTGTCACTGTTGATGTTAGTCACTGTTGGTGTTGTTCCCTGTTGGTGTTGGTCACTGTTGATGTTGGTCACTGTTGGTGTTGTTCCCTGTTGGTGTTGGTCACTGTTGGCGTTGGTCACTGTTGGTGTTGTTCCCTGTTGGTGTTGGTCACTGTTTGTGTTGGTCACTGTTGGTGCTGTTCGCTGCTGGTGTTGGTCGCTGTTGGTTTTGGTCACTGTTCGTGTTGGTAACTGTTCATGTTGTTCACTGTTAGTGTTGGTTACTGTTGGTGTTGTTCCCTATTGGTGTTGTTCGCTGTTGGTGTTTGTCACTGTTGATGTTAGTCACTGCTGGTGTTGGTCACTGTTGGTGTTGTTTGCTATTGGTGTTGTTCACTGTTGGTGTTGGTCACTGTTGGTGTTGTTCGCTGTTGGTGTTGTTCGATGTTGTTGTTGGTCGCTGTTGGTGTTGGTCACTGTTATTGTTGGTCACTGTTGGTGTTGTTCCCTGTTAGTGTTGGTCACTGTTGGTGTTGGTCACTGCTGGTGTTGTTCCCTGTTGGTGTTGGTCACTGTTGGTGTTGGTCACTGTTTGTGTTCTTCCCTGTTGGTGTTGGTCACTGTAGGTGTTGGTCACTGTTGATGTTGTTCGCTGTTGGTGTTGGTCACTGTTGGTTTTGGTCATTGTTCGTGTTGGTCACTGTTGGTGTTGTTCCCTGTTGGTGTTTTCGCTGTTGGTGTTGTTCGCTGTTGGTGTTGTTCGCTGTTGGTGTTGTTCACTGTTGGTGTTGGTCACTGTTGGTGTTGTTCCCCTGTTGATGTCGTTCCCTGTTGGTGTTGTTCACTGTTGGTGTTGGTCACTGTTGGTGTTGTTCCTCTTTTGGTGTTGGTCACTGTTGGTGTTGGTCACTGTTGGTGTTGTTCGCTGTTTGTGTTGGTCACTGTTGGTGTTGGTCGCTGTTGGTGTTGGTCACTGTTATTGTTGGTCACTGTTGGTGTTGTTCGCCGCTGGTGTTGGTCACTGTTGGTGTTGGTCACTGTTGGTGTTGTTCGCTGTTGGTGTTGTTTGCTGTTGGTGTTGGTCACTGTTGGTGATGTTCGCTGCTGGTGTTGTTCACTGCTGGTGTTGGTCACTGTTGGTGTTGGTCACTGTTGGTTTTGGACACTGTTGGTGTTGGTCACTGTTATTGTTGGTCACTGTTGGTGTTGTTTGCTGCTGGTGTTGTTTGCTGCTGGTGTTGGTCACTGTTGGTGCTTTTTGCTGCTGATGTTGGTCACTGTTGGTGTTGGTCACTGTTGGCGTTGTTCACTGTTGGTGTTGTTCGCTGTTGGTGTTGGTCAATGTTAGTGTTGGTCACTGTTGGTGTTGGTCACTGTTGGTGTTGTTCACTGTTGGTGTTGTTCGCTGTTGGTGTTGGTCGCTGTTGGTGTTGTTCCCTGTTGGTATTTTCGCTGTTGGTGTTGTTCGCTGTTGGTGTTGGTCACTGTTGGTGTTGGTCACTGTTGGTGTTGTTCGCTGTTGGTGTTGGTCACTGTTTGTGTTGTTCCCTGTTGGTGTTGTTCGCTGTTGGTGTTGGTCGCTGTTGGTGTTGTTCGCTGTTAGTGTTGGTCACTGTTCGTGTTGGTCGCTGTTGGTGTTGTTCGCTGTTGGTGTTGTCACTGTTGGTGTTGTTCGCTGCTGGTGTTGATCACTGTTGGTGTTGTTCGCTGTTGGTGTTGTTTGCTGTTGGTGTTGGTCACTGTAGGTGATGTTCGCTGCTGGTGTTGTTCACTGCTGGTGTTGGTCACTGTTGGTGTTGGTCACTGTTGGTTTTGGACACTGTTGGTGTTGGTCACTGTTGGTGTTGGTCACTGTTGGTGTTGGTGTTGTTCGCTGTCGGTGTTGGTCACTGTTGGTGTTGGTCACTGTTGGTGTTGGTCACTGTTGGTTTTGGACACTGTTGGTGTTGGTCACTGTTGGTGTTGGTCACTGTTGGTGTTGGTGTTGTTCGCTGTCGGTGTTGGTCACTGTTGGTGTTGGTCACTGTTGGTGTTGGTCGCTGTTGGTGTTGTTCGCTGTTGGTGTTGGTCGCTGTTGGTGTTGTTCGCTGTTGGTGTTGGTCACTGTTCGTGTTGGTCGCTGTTGGTGTTGTTCGCTGTTGGTGTTGGTCACTGTTGGTGTTGTTCGCTGCTGGTGTTGGTCACTGTTGGTGTTATTCGCTGTTGGTGTTGTTTGCTGTTGGTGTTGGTCACTGTAGGTGATGTTGGCTGCTGGTGTTGTTCACTGCTGGTGTTGGTCACTGTTGGTGTTGGTCACTGTTGGTTTTGGACACTGTTGGTGTTGGTCACTGTTGGTGTTGGTCACTGTTGGTGTTGTTTGCTGCTGGTGTTGTTTGCTGCTGGTGTTGGTCACTGTTGGTGTTGTTCGCTGCTGATGTTGGTCACTGTTGGTGTTGGTCACTGTTGGCGTTGGTCACTGTTGGTGTTGTTCGCTGTTGGTGTTGGTCAATGTTGGTGTTGTTCGCTTTTTGTGCTGGTCACTGTTGGTGTTGTTCACTGTCGGTGTTGGTCACTTGTAACGTTGGTCACTGTTGGTGTTGTTCGCTGTTGGTGTTGGTCACTGTTAGTGTTGTTCCCTGTTGGTGTTTTCGCTGTTGGTGTTGTTCGCTGTTGGTGTTGGTCACTGTTGGTGTTGTTCACTGTTGGTGTTGTTTGCTGTTGGCGTTGGTCACTGTTGGTGTTGTTCCCTGTTGGTGTTGGTCACTGTTGATGTTGGTCACTGTTGGTGTTGTTCCCTGTTGGTGTTGGTCACTGTTGGCGTTGGTCACTGTTGGTGTTGTTCCCTGTTGGTGTTGGTCACTGTTTGTGTTGGTCACTGTTGGTGTTGTTCGCTGCTGGTGTTGGTCGCTGTTGGTTTTGGTCACTGTTCGTGTTGGTAACTGTTCATGTTGTTCACTGTTAGTGTTGGTTACTGTTGGTGTTGTTCCCTATTGGTGTTGTTCGCTGTTGGTGTTTGTCACTGTTGATGTTAGTCACTGCTGGTGTTGGTCACTGTTGGTGTTGTTTGCTATTGGTGTTGTTCACTGTTGGTGTTGGTCACTGTTGGTGTTGTTCGCTGTTGGTGTTGTTCGATGTTGTTGTTGGTCGCTGTTGGTGTTGGTCACTGTTATTGTTGGTCACTGTTGGTGTTGTTCCCTGTTAGTGTTGGTCACTGTTGGTGTTGGTCACTGCTGGTGTTGTTCCCTGTTGGTGTTGGTCACTGTTGGTGTTGGTCACTGTTTGTGTTCTTCCCTGTTGGTGTTGGTCACTGTAGGTGTTGGTCACTGTTGATGTTGTTCGCTGTTGGTGTTGGTCACTGTTGGTTTTGGTCATTGTTCGTGTTGGTCACTGTTGGTGTTGTTCCCTGTTGGTGTTTTCGCTGTTGGTGTTGTTCGCTGTTGGTGTTGTTCGCTGTTGGTGTTGTTCACTGTTGGTGTTGGTCACTGTTGGTGTTGTTCCCCTGTTGATGTCGTTCCCTGTTGGTGTTGTTCACTGTTGGTGTTGGTCACTGTTGGTGTTGTTCCTCTTTTGGTGTTGGTCACTGTTGGTGTTGGTCACTGTTGGTGTTGTTCGCTGTTTGTGTTGGTCACTGTTGGTGTTGGTCGCTGTTGGTGTTGGTCACTGTTATTGTTGGTCACTGTTGGTGTTGTTCGCCGCTGGTGTTGGTCACTGTTGGTGTTGGTCACTGTTGGTGTTGTTCGCTGTTGGTGTTGTTTGCTGTTGGTGTTGGTCACTGTTGGTGATGTTCGCTGCTGGTGTTGTTCACTGCTGGTGTTGGTCACTGTTGGTGTTGGTCACTGTTGGTTTTGGACACTGTTGGTGTTGGTCACTGTTAGTGTTGGTCACTGTTGGTGTTGTTTGCTGCTGGTGTTGTTTGCTGCTGGTGTTGGTCACTGTTGGTGCTTTTCGCTGCTGATGTTGGTCACTGTTGGTGTTGGTCACTGTTGGCGTTGTTCACTGTTGGTGTTGTTCGCTGTTGGTGTTGGTCAATGTTAGTGTTGGTCACTGTTGGTGTTGGTCACTGTTGGTGTTGTTCACTGTTGGTGTTGTTCGCTGTTGGTGTTGGTCGCTGTTGGTGTTGTTCCCTGTTGGTATTTTCGCTGTTGGTGTTGTTCGCTGTTGGTGTTGGTCACTGTTGGTGTTGATCACTGTTGGTGTTGTTCGCTGTTGGTGTTGGTCACTGTTTGTGTTGTTCCCTGTTGGTGTTGTTCGCTGTTGGTGTTGGTCGCTGTTGGTGTTGTTCGCTGTTGGTGTTGGTCACTGTTCGTGTTGGTCGCTGTTGGTGTTGTTCGCTGTTGGTGTTGTCACTGTTGGTGTTGTTCGCTGCTGGTGTTGATCACTGTTGGTGTTGTTCGCTGTTGGTGTTGTTTGCTGTTGGTGTTGGTCACTGTAGGTGATGTTCGCTGCTGGTGTTGTTCACTGCTGGTGTTGGTCACTGTTGGTGTTGGTCACTGATGGTTTTGGACACTGTTGGTGTTGGTCACTGTTGGTGTTGGTCACTGTTGGTGTTGGTGTTGTTCGCTGTCGGTGTTGGTCACTGTTGGTGTTGGTCACTGTTGGTGTTGGTCACTGTTGGTTTTGGACACTGTTGGTGTTGGTCACTGTTGGTGTTGGTCACTGTTGGTGTTGGTGTTGTTCGCTGTCGGTGTTGGATACTGTTGGTGTTGGTCACTGTTGGTGTTGGTCGCTGTTGGTGTTGTTCGCTGTTGGTGTTGGTCGCTGTTGGTGTTGTTCGCTGTTGGTGTTGGTCACTGTTCGTGTTGGTCGCTGTTGGTGTTGTTCGCTGTTGGTGTTGGTCACTGTTGGTGTTGTTCGCTGCTGGTGTTGGTCACTGTTGGTGTTATTCGCTGTTGGTGTTGTTTGCTCTTGGTGTTGGTCACTGTAGGTGATGTTGGCTGCTGGTGTTGTTCACTGCTGGTGTTGGTCACTGTTGGTGTTGGTCACTGTTGGTTTTGGACACTGTTGGTGTTGGTCACTGTTGGTGTTGGTCACTGTTGGTGTTGTTTGCTGCTGGTGTTGTTTGCTGCTGGTGTTGATCACTGTTGGTGTTGTTCGCTGCTGATGTTGGTCACTGTTGGTGTTGGTCACTGTTGGCGTTGGTCACTGTTGGTGTTGTTCGCTGTTGGTGTTGGTCAATGTTGGTGTTGGTCACTGTTGGTGTTGGTCACTGTTGGTGTTGGTCACTGTTGGTGTTGGTCGCTGTTGGTGTTGGTCACTGTTGGTGTTGTTCCCTGTTGGTGTTTTCTCTGTTGGTGTTGTTCGCTGATGGTGTTGGTCACTATTGGTGTTGGTCACTGTTGGTGTTGTTCGCTGTTGGTGTTGGTCACTGTTGATGTTGTTCCCTGTTGGTGTTGATCACTGTTGGTGTTGGTCACTGTTGGTGTTCACTGTTGGTGTTGGTCACTGTTGGTGTTGGTCACTGTTGGTGTTGGTCGCTGTTGGTGTTGTTCGCTGTTGGTGTTGTTCGCTGTTGGTGTTGGTCACTGTTGGTGTTGTTCCCTGTTAGTGTTTTCACAGTCGGTGTTGTTCGCTGTTGGTGTTGGTCACTGTTGGTGTTGTTTGCTGTTGGCGTTGGTCACTGTTGGTGTTGTTCCCTGTTGGTGTTGGTCACTGTTGGTGTTGGTCACTTTTGGTGTTGTTCTCTGTTGGTGTTGGTCAATGTTGGCGTTGGTCACTGTTGGTGTTGTTCCCTGTTGTGTTGGTCACTGTTGGTGTTGGTCACTGTTGGTGTTGTTCGCTGTTGGTGTTGGTCACTGCTGGTGTTGGTCACTGTTGGTGTTGGTCACTGTAGGTGTTGTTCGCTATTGGTGTTGTTCGCTGTTGGTGTTGGTGACTGTTGGTGTTGTTCCCTGTTGGTGTTTTTCACTGTTAATGTTGGTGTTGTTCCTTGTTGGTGTTGGTCACTGTTGGTGTTGGTCACTGTTGGTGTTGGTTACTGTTGGTGTTGTTCGCTTTTTGTGCTGGTCACGGTTGGTGTTGTTCACTGTCGGTGTTGGTCACTGTTAGTGTTGTTCCCTGTTGGTGTTTTCGCTGTTGGTGTTGTTCGCTGTTGGTGTTGGTCACTGTTGGTGTTGTTCACTGTTGGTGTTGTTTGCTGTTGGCGTTGGTCACTGTTGGTGTTGTTCCCTGTTGGTGTTGGTCACTGTTGATGTTGGTCACTGTTGGTGTTGTTCTCTGTTGGTGTTGGTCACTGTTGGCGTTGGTCACTGTTGGTGTTGTTCCCTGTTGGTGTTGGTCACTGTTTGTGTTGGTCACTGTTGGTGTTGTTCGCTGCTGGTGTTGGTCGCTGTTGGTTTTGGTCACTGTTCGTGTTGGTAACTGTTCATGTTGTTCACTGTTAGTGTTGGTTACTGTTGGTGTTGTTCCCTATTGGTGTTGTTCGCTGTTGGTGTTTGTCACTGTTGATGTTAGTCACTGCTGGTGTTGGTCACTGTTGGTGTTGTTTGCTATTGGTGTTGTTCACTGTTGGTGTTGGTCACTGTTGGTGTTGTTCGCTGTTGGTGTTGTTCGATGTTGTTGTTGGTCGCTGTTGGTGTTGGTCACTGTTATTGTTGGTCACTGTTGGTGTTGTTCCCTGTTAGTGTTGGTCACTGTTGGTGTTGGTCACTGCTGGTGTTGTTCCCTGTTGGTGTTGGTCACTGTTGGTGTTGGTCACTGTTTGTGTTCTTCCCTGTTGGTGTTGGTCACTGTAGGTGTTGGTCACTGTTGATGTTGTTCGCTGTTGGTGTTGGTCACTGTTGGTTTTGGTCATTGTTCGTGTTGGTCACTGTTGGTGTTGTTCCCTGTTGGTGTTTTCGCTGTTGGTGTTGTTCGCTGTTGGTGTTGTTCGCTGTTGGTGTTGTTCACTGTTGGTGTTGGTCACTGTTGGTGTTGTTCCCCTGTTGATGTCGTTCCCTGTTGGTGTTGTTCACTGTTGGTGTTGGTCACTGTTGGTGTTGTTCCTCTGTTGGTGTTGGTCACTGTTGGTGTTGGTCACTGTTGGTGTTGTTCGCTGTTTGTGTTGGTCACTGTTGGTGTTGGTCGCTGTTGGTGTTGGTCACTGTTATTGTTGGTCACTGTTGGTGTTGTTCCCTGTTAGTGTTGGTCACTGTTG
Organism: Procambarus clarkii; assembly: GCF_040958095.1. Classification (NCBI taxonomy): domain Eukaryota; kingdom Metazoa; phylum Arthropoda; class Malacostraca; order Decapoda; family Cambaridae; genus Procambarus; species Procambarus clarkii. Next base: position 10,197,893 of record NC_091167.1, read on the forward strand.
GTGTTGGTCACTGCTGGTGTTGTTCCCTGTTGGTGTTGGTCACTGTTGGTGTTGGTCACTGTTTGTGTTCTTCCCTGTTGGTGTTGGTCACTGTTGGTGTTGGTCACTGTTGATGATGTTCGCTGTTGGTGTTGGTCACTGTTGGTTTTGGTCATTGTTCGTGTTGGTCATTGTTGGTGTTGTTCCCTGTTGGTGTTTTCGCTGTTGGTGTTGTTCGCTGTTGGTGTTGTTCACTGTTGGTGTTGGTCACTGTTGGTGTTGTTCCCCTGTTGATGTCGTTCCCTGTTGGTGTTGTTCACTGTTGGTGTTGGTCACTGTTGGTGTTGTTCCTCTGTTGGTGTTGGTCACTGTTGGTGTTGGTCACTGTTGGTGTTATTCGCTGTTGGTGTTGGTCACTGTTGGTTTTGGTCATTGTTGGTGTTGATCACTGTTGGTGTTGGTCACTGTTGGTGTTGTTCGCTGTTGGTGTTGGTCATTGTTGGTTTTGGTCACTGTTGGTGTTGTTCGCTGTTGGTGTTAGTCACTGTTGGTGGTGTTCGATGTTGGTGTTGGTCACTGTTGGTGTTGTTCACTGTTGGTGGTGTTCCCCTGTTGGTGTTGTTCGCTGTTGGTGTTGGTCACTGTTGGTGTTGTTCACTGTTGGAGTTGGTCACTGTTAGTGTTGGTGACTCCTGGTGTTGGTTACTGTTGGTGTTGTTCACTGTTGGTGTTGATCACTGTTGGTGTTGTTCACTGTTGGAGTTGTTCACTGTTGGTGTTGTTTACTGTTGATGTTGGTCACTGTTGGTGTTGTTCGCTGTTGGAGTTGGTCACTGTTGGTTTTGGTCACTGTTCGTGTTGGTCACTGTTGGTGTTGTTCACTGTTGGTTTTGGTCACTGTTGGTGTTGTTCCTTGTTGGTGTTGTTTGCTGTTGGTGTTGGTCACTGTTGGTGTTGATCACTGGTGGTGTTGTTAACTGTTGGTGTTGTTCGCTATTGGTGTTGTTCACTGTTGGTGTTGGTCACTGTTTGTGTTGTTCACTGTTGGTGTTGGACACTGTTGGTGTTGGTCACTGTTGGTCACTGTTGGTGTTGTTCACTGTTGGTGTTGGTCACTGTTGGTGTTGTTCCTCTGTTGGTGTTGGTCACTGTTGGTGTTGGTCACTGTTGGTGTTGTTCGCTGTTTGTGTTGGTCACTGTTGGTGTTGGTCGCTGTTGGTGTTGGTCACTGTTATTGTTGGTCACTGTTGGTGTTGTTCCCTGTTAGTGTTGGTCACTGTTGGTGTTGGTCACTGCTGGTGTTGTTCCCTGTTGGTGTTGGTCACTGTTGGTGTTGGTCACTGTTTGTGTTCTTCCCTGTTGGTGTTGGTCACTGTTGGTGTTGGTCACTGTTGATGATGTTCGCTGTTGGTGTTGGTCACTGTTGGTTTCGGTCATTGTTCGTGTTGGTCATTGTTGGTGTTGTTCCCTGTTGGTGTTTTCGCTGTTGGTGTTGTTCGCTGTTGGTGTTGTTCACTGTTGGTGTTGGTCACTGTTGGTGTTGTTCCCCTGTTGATGTCGTTCCCTGTTGGTGTTGTTCACTGTTGGTGTTGGTCACTGTTGGTGTTGTTCCTCTGTTGGTGTTGGTCACTGTTGGTGTTGGTCACTGTTGGTGTTATTCGCTGTTGGTGTTGGTCACTGTTGGTTTTGGTCATTGTTGGTGTTGATCACTGTTGGTGTTGGTCACTGTTGGTGTTGTTCGCTGTTTGTGTTGGTCACTGTTGGTTTTGGTCACTGTTGGTGTTGTTCGCTGTTGGTGTTAGTCACTGTTGGTGGTGTTCGATGTTGGTGTTGGTCACTGTTGGTGTTGTTCACTGTTGGTGGTGTTCCCCTGTTGGTGTTGTTCGCTGTTGGTGTTGGTCACTGTTGGTGTTGTTCACTGTTGGAGTTGGTCACTGTTAGTGTTGGTGACTCCTGGTGTTGGTTACTGTTGGTGTTGTTCACTGTTGGTGTTGATCACTGTTGGTGTTGTTCACTGTTGGAGTTGTTCACTGTTGGTGTTGTTTACTGTTGATGTTGGTCACTGTTGGTGTTGTTCGCTGTTGGAGTTGGTCACTGTTGGTTTTGGTCACTGTTCGTGTTGGTCACTGTTGGTGTTGTTCACTGTTGGTTTTGGTCACTGTTGGTGTTGTTCCTTGTTGGTGTTGTTTGCTGTTGGTGTTGGTCACTGTTGGTGTTGATCACTGGTGGTGTTGTTAACTGTTGGTGTTGTTCGCTATTGGTGTTGTTCACTGTTGGTGTTGGTCACTGTTTGTGTTGTTCACTGTTGGTGTTGGACACTGTTGGTGTCGGTCACTGTTGGTCACTGTTGGTGTTGTTTGCTGTTGGAGTTGGTGACTGTTGGTGTTGGTGTTGGTCACTGTTGGAGCTGTTCACTGTTGGTGTTGGCCACAATTGGTGTTGTTCACTGTTGGTGTTAGCCACTATTGGTGTTGTTCGCTGTTAGTGTTGGTCACTGTTGGTGTTGTTCGCTGTTGGTGTTGGTCACTGGTGATGTTGGTCACTGTTGATGTTGTTCGCTGTTGGTGTTGGTCACTGTTGGTGTTGTTCGCTGTTGGTGTTGGTCAATGTTGGTGTTGGCCACTGTTGGTGTTGGACACTGTTGGTATTGTTCGCTGTTGGTGTTGGTCACTGTTGGTGTTGGTCATTGTTGGTCACTGTTGGTGTTGTTCGCTGTTGGAGTTGGTCACTGTTGGTTTTGGTCACTGTTCGTGTTGGTCACTGTTCGTGTTGTTTGCTGTTGGTGTTGGTCACTGTTGGTGTTGTTTGCTGTTGGTGTTGGTCACTGTTGGTGTTGTTCACTGTTGGTGTTGGACACTGTTGGTATTGTTCGCTGTTGGTGTTGGTCACTGTTGGTGTTGGTCATTGTTGGTCACTGTTGGTGTTGTTCGCTATTGGAGTTGGTCACTGTTGGTTTTGGTCACTGTTCGTGTTGTTCACTGTTGGTGTTGGTCACTGTTGGTGTTGGTCACTGGTGGTGTTGTTAACTGTTGGTGTTGTTCGCTATTGGTGTTGTTCACTGTTGGTATTGGTCACTGTTGGTGTTGTTTGCTGTTGGTGTTGTTCGCTGTTGGTGTTGGTCACTGTTGGTGTTGGTCACTGTTGGTGTTGGTCACTGTTGGTGTTGGACACTATTGGTATTGTTCGCTGTTGGTGTTGGTCACTGTTGGTGTTGGTCACTGTTGGTGTTGTTCGCTGTTGGAGTTGGTCACTGTTGGTTTTGGTCACTGTTCGTGTTGGTCACTGTTGGTGTTGTTCACTGTTGGTTTTGGTCACTGTTGGTGTTGTTCCCTGTTGGTGTTGTTTGCTGTTGGTGTTGGTCACTGTTGGTGTTGATCACTGGTGGTGTTGTTAACTGTTGGTGTTGTTCGCTATTGGTGTTGTTCACTGTTTGTGTTGGTCACTGTTTGTGTTGTTCACTGTTGGTGTTGGACACTGTTGGTGTTGGTCACTATTGGTCACTGTAGGTGTTGTTTGCTGTTGGAGTTGGTGACTGTTGGTGTTAGTGACTGTTGGTGTTTGTCACTGTTGGAGCTGTTCACTGTTGGTGTTAGCCACTATTGGTGTTGTTCACTGTTGGTGTTAGCCACTATTGGTGTTGTTCGCTGTTAGTGTTGGTCACTGTTGGTGTTGTTCGCTGTTTGTGTTGGTCACTGGTGATGTTGGTCACTGTTGATGTTGTTCGCTGTTGGTGTTGGTCACTGTTGGTGTTGTTTGCTGTTGGTGTTGGTCATTGTTGGTGTTGGCCACTGGTGGTGGTGTTGGTGGCTGGTGGTGTTGGTCACTGGTGGTGTTGGTCACTTTTGGTGTTGGTCACTGTTGATGTTGGTCACTGTTAGTGTTGGTTACAGCTGGTGTTGTTCGCTGTTGGTGTTGGTCACTGTTGGTGTTGGTCTTTGTTGGTGTTGTTCAATGTTGGTGTTGGTCACTGTTGGTGTTGTTCCCTGTTGGTGTCGGTCACTATTCGTGTTGGTCAATGTTGGTGTTGTTCCCTGTTGGTGTAGGTCACTGTTGGAGTTGGTCACTGTTGGTGTTCTTCCCTGTTGGTGTTGGTCGGTGTTGGTGTTGGTCACTGTTGTTTTTTTCCCTGTTGGTGTTGATCACTATTGGCGTTGGTCACTGTTCGTGTTTTTCGCTGTTGGTGGTGGTCAATGATGGTTTGTGTCACTGTTCGTGTTGGTCACTGTTGTGTTGTTCACTGTTGGTGTTGGTCACTGTTGATGTTGGTCACTGTTGGTGTTGTTCGCTGTTGGAGTTGGTCACTGTTGGTTTTGGTCACTGTTCGTGTTGGTCACTGTTGGTGTTGTTCACTGTTGGTTTTGGTCACTGTTGGTGTTGTTCCTTGTTGGTGTTGTTTGCTGTTGGTGTTGGTCACTGTTGGTGTTGATCACTGGTGGTGTTGTTAACTGTTGGTGTTGTTCGCTATTGGTGTTGTTCACTGTTGGTGTTGGTCACTGTTTGTGTTGTTCACTGTTGGTGTTGGACACTGTTGGTGTTGGTCACTGTTGGTCACTGTTGGTGTTGTTTGCTGTTGGAGTTGGTGACTGTTGGTGTTGGTGTTGGTCACTGTTGGAGCTGTTCACTGTTGGTGTTGGCCACAATTGGTGTTGTTCACTGTTGGTGTTAGCCACTATTGGTGTTGTTCGCTGTTAGTGTTGGTCACTGTTGGTGTTGTTCGCTGTTGGTGTTGGTCACTGGTGATGTTGGTCACTGTTGATGTTGTTCGCTGTTGGTGTTGGTCACTGTTGGTGTTGTTCGCTGTTGGTGTTGGTCAATGTTGGTGTTGGCCACTGTTAGTGTTGGACACTGTTGGTATTGTTCGCTGTTGGTGTTGGTCACTGTTGGTGTTGGTCATTGTTGGTCACTGTTGGTGTTGTTCGCTGTTGGAGTTGGTCACTGTTGGTTTTGGTCACTGTTCGTGTTGGTCACTGTTCGTGTTGTTTGCTGTTGGTGTTGGTCACTGTTGGTGTTGTTTGCTGTTGGTGTTGGTCACTGTTGGTGTTGTTCACTGTTGGTGTTGGACACTGTTGGTATTGTTCGCTGTTGGTGTTGGTCACTGTTGGTGTTGGTCATTGTTGGTCACTGTTGGTGTTGTTCGCTATTGGAGTTGGTCACTGTTGGTTTTGGTCACTGTTCGTGTTGTTCACTGTTGGTGTTGGTCACTGTTGGTGTTGGTCACTGGTGGTGTTGTTAACTGTTGGTGTTGTTCGCTATTGGTGTTGTTCACTGTTGGTATTGGTCACTGTTGGTGTTGTTTGCTGTTGGTGTTGTTCGCTGTTGGTGTTGGTCACTGTTGGTGTTGGTCACTGTTGGTGTTGGTCACTGTTGGTGTTGGACACTATTGGTATTGTTCGCTGTTGGTGTTGGTCACTGTTGGTGTTGGTCACTGTTGGTGTTGTTCGCTGTTGGAGTTGGTCACTGTTGGTTTTGGTCACTGTTCGTGTTGGTCACTGTTGGTGTGGTTCACTGTTGGTTTTGGTCACTGTTGGTGTTGTTCCCTGTTGGTGTTGTTTGCTGTTGGTGTTGGTCACTGTTGGTGTTGATCACTGGTGGTGTTGTTAACTGTTGGTGTTGTTCGCTATTGGTGTTGTTCACTGTTTGTGTTGGTCACTGTTTGTGTTGTTCACTGTTGGTGTTGGACACTGTTGGTGTTGGTCACTATTGGTCACTGTAGGTGTTGTTTGCTGTTGGAGTTGGTGACTGTTGGTGTTAGTGACTGTTGGTGTTTGTCACTGTTGGAGCTGTTCACTGTTGGTGTTAGCCACTATTGGTGTTGTTCACTGTTGGTGTTAGCCACTATTGGTGTTGTTCGCTGTTAGTGTTGGTCACTGTTGGTGTTGTTCGCTGTTTGTGTTGGTCACTGGTGATGTTGGTCACTGTTGATGTTGTTCGCTGTTGGTGTTGGTCACTGTTGGTGTTGTTTGCTGTTGGTGTTGGTCATTGTTGGTGTTGGCCACTGGTGGTGGTGTTGGTGGCTGGTGGTGTTGGTCACTGGTGGTGTTGGTCACTTTTGGTGTTGGTCACTGTTGATGTTGGTCACTGTTAGTGTTGGTTACAGCTGGTGTTGTTCGCTGTTGGTGTTGGTCACTGTTGGTGTTGGTCTTTGTTGGTGTTGTTCAATGTTGGTGTTGGTCACTGTTGGTTTTGTTCCCTGTTGGTGTCGGTCACTATTCGTGTTGGTCAATGTTGGTGTTGTTCCCTGTTGGTGTAGGTCACTGTTGGAGTTGGTCACTGTTGGTGTTCTTCCCTGTTGGTGTTGGTCGGTGTTGGTGTTGGTCACTGTTGTTTTTTTCCCTGTTGGTGTTGATCACTATTGGCGTTGGTCACTGTTCGTGTTTTTCGCTGTTGGTGGTGGTCAATGATGGTTTGTGTCACTGTTCGTGTTGGTCACTGTTGTGTTGTTCACTGTTGGTGTTGGTCACTGTTGATGTTGGTCACTGTTAATGTTGTTTGCTGTTGATGTTGGTCACTGTTGTTGTTGTTCACTATTGGTGTTGTTTGCTGTTGGTGTTGGTCACTGTTGGTGTTAGTCACTGTTGGTGTTGTTCGCTTTTGGTGTTGGTCACTGTTGGTGTTGTTTGCTGTTGGTTTTGGTCACTGTCGGTTTTGGTCACTTCGCGTTGGTCACTGTTGGTGTTGTTCACTGTTGGTATTGGTCACTGTTGATGTTGGTCACTGTTGGTGTTGTTCGCTTTTGGTGTTGGTCACTGTTGGTGTTGTTTTCTGTTGGTGTTGGACACTGTTGGTATTGTTCGCTGTTGGTGTTGGTCACTGTTGGTGTTGGTCACTGTTGGTGTTGGTCATTGTTGGTCACTGTTGGTGTTGTTCGCTGTTGGAGTTGGTCACTGTTGGTTTTGGTCACTGTTCGTGTTGGTCACTGTTCATGTTGTTCGCTGTTGGTGTTGGTCACTGTTGGTGTTGTTTGCTGTTGGTGTTGGTCACTGTTGGTGTTGTTCACTGTTGGTGTTGGACACTGTTGGTATTGTTCGCTGTTGGTGTTGGTCACTGTTGGTGTTGGTCATTGTTGGTCACAGTTGGTATTGTTCGCTGTTGGTGTTGGTCACTGTTGGTGTTGGTCATTGTTGGTCACTGTTGGTGTTGTTCGCTGTTGGAGTTGGTCACTGTTGGTTTTGGTCACTGTTCGTGTTGGTCGCTGTTCGTGTTGTTCACTGTTCGTGTTGGTCACTGTTGGTGTTGGTCACTGGTGGTGTTGTTAACTGTTGGTGTTGTTCGCTATTGGTGTTGTTCACTGTTGGTATTGGTCACTGTTGGTGTTGTTTGCTGTTGGTGTTGTTCGCTGTTGGTGTTGGTCACTGTTGGTTTTAGTCACAGTTTGTCACTTTTGGTGTTGTTTGCTGTTGGTGTTGGTCACTGTTGGTGTTGTTTACTGTTGGTGTTGGTAACTGTTTGTGTTGTTCACTGTTAGTGTTGGACACTGTTGGTGTTGGTCACTGTTGGTCACTGTTGGTGTTGTTCGCTGTTGGAGTTGGTGACTGTTGGTGTTGGTGACTGTTGGTGTTGGTCACTGTTGGTGTTGTTCACTGTTGGTGTTGGCCACTATTGTGTTGTTCACTTTTGGTGTTGGCCACTAATCGTGTTGTTCGCTGTTAGTGTTGGTCACTGTTGGTGTTGATCGCTGTTGGTGTTGGTCACTGGTGATTTTGGTCACTGTTGGTGTTGTTCGCTGTTGGTGTTGTCACTGTTGGTGTTGTTCGCTGTTGGTGTTGGTCACTGTTGGTGTTGTTCGCTGTTGGTGTTGGTCACTGTTGGTGTTGTTTGCTGTTGGTTTTGGTCACTGGTGATGTTGGTACTGGTGGTGTTGTTTGCTGTTGGTGTTGGTCACTGTTGGTGTTGTTCGCTGTTGGTGTTGGTCACTGTTGGTTATGTTCGCTGTTGGAGTTGGTCACTGTTGGTGTTGGTGATTGTTGGTGTCGGTCACTGTTGGTGTTGTTCACTGTTGGTGTTGGCCACTATTGGTGTTGTTCGCTGTTGGTGTTGATCACTTTTGGTGTTGTTCGCTGTTGGCGTTGGTCACTGGTGGTGGTGGTCACTGTTGGTGTTGTTCGCTGTTATTGTTGGGCAATGTTGGTGTTGTTTGCGGTTGGTGTTTGTCACTGTTGGTGTTGGTCACCAGTGGTGTTGTTTGCTGTTGATCACGGTTGGTGTTGGTCACTGGTAGTGGTGTTGGTTACTGGTGGTGTTGGTCACTGGTAGTGTTGGTCACTTTTGGTTTTAGTCACTGTTGATGTTGGTCACTGTTAGTGTTGTTCCATGTTGGTGTTGTTCGCTGTTGGTATTGGTCACTGTTGGTGTTGGTCTTTGTTGGTGTTGTTCACTGTTGGTGTTGGTCACTGTTGGTGTTGTTCCCTGTTGGTGTTGGTCACTGTTGGTGTTGTTCCCTGTTGGAGTTGGTCAGTGTTGGTGTTGGTCACTTTTGGTGTTGATCCCTGTTGGTGTTGGTCACTATTGGTGTTGTCACTGTTGGTGTTGTTCCCCGTTGGTGTTGGTCACTGTTGGTGTTGGCCACTGGTGGTGGTGTTGGTCGCTGGTGGTGTTGGTCACTGGTGGTGTTGGTCACTTTTGGTGTTGGTCACTGTTGATGTTGGTCACTGTTAGTGTTGGTCACAGCTGGTGTTGTTCCATGTTGGTCTTGTACGCTTTTGGTGTTGGTCTTTGTTGGTGTTGTTCATTGTTGGTGTTGGTCACTGTTGGTGTTGTTCCCAGTTGCTGTTGGTCACTGTTGATGTTGGTCACTGTTGGTGTTGTTCCCTGTTGGTGTTGTTCACTGTTTGTGTTCGTCACTGTTGATGTTGGTCACTATTGGCGTTGGTCACTGTTCGTGTTTTTCGCTGTTCGTGTTGGTCACTGTTGGTTTTGGTCACTGTTCGTGTTGGTCACTGTTCGTGTTGTTCACTGTTTGTGTTCGTCACTGTTGATGTTGGTCACTGTTGGTGATGTTCGCTGTTGATGTTGGTCACTGTTGGTGTTGGTCACTGTTGGTGTTGTTCCCTGTTGGTGTTGGTCACTGTTGGTGTTGCTCGCTGTTGGTGTTAGTCACTGTTGGTTTTGTTCGCTGTCGGTGTTGGTCACTGTTGGTGTTAGTCACTGTTGGTGTTGTTCACTGTTGGTGTTGTTCACTCTTGGTGTTGGACACTGTTGGTGTTGTTCGCTGTTGGTGTTGGTCACTGTTGGTGTTGGTCACTGTTGGTCACTGTTGGTGTTGTTCGCTGTTGGAAGTGGTCACTGTTGGTGTTGTTCGCTGTTGGAGTTGGTCACTGTTGGTTTTGGTCACTGTTCGTGTTGGTCACTGTTCGTGTTGTTCACTGTTTGTGTTGGGCACTGTTGGTGTTCGCTGTTAGTGTTGGTCACTATTGGTGTTGTTCCCTGTTAGTGTTGGTCACTGTTGGTGTTGTTCGCTGTTGGTATTGTTCACTGTTGGTGTTGGTCACTGTTGGTGTTGTTCACTGTTGGTGTTGTTCACTGTTGGTGTTGTTCGCTGTTGGTGTTGGTCGCTGTTGGTTTTGGTCACAGTTGGTGTTGGTCACTGTTGGTGTTGTTCGCTGGTGGTGTTGATCACTGTTGGAGTTGGTCACTGTTGGTGTTGGTCACTATTGGCGTTTATCACTGTTGGTTTTGGTCACTGTTCGAGTTGGTCACTGTTCGTGTTGTTCACTGCTGGTGTTGGTCACCGTTGATGTTGGTCACAGTTGGTGTTGTTCGCTGATGGTGTTGGTCACTGTTGAGGTTGTTCACTACTGGTGGAGTTCAATGTTGGTGTTGTTCGCTGTTGGAATTGTTTACTGTTGGTTTTGGTCACTGTTAGTTTTGTTCACTGTTCGTGTTGGTCACTGTTCGTGTTGTTCACTGTTGGAGTTGGTCACTGTTTGTGTTGTTCGCTATTGGTGTTGGTTGCTATTGGCGTTGGTCACAGTTCGTGTTTTTAGCTGTTCGTGTTGGTCACTGTTGGTTTTGGTCACTGTTGGTGTTGGTCACTGTTGGTGTTGTTCACTGTTGGTATTGGTCACTGTTGATGTTGGTCACGGTTGGTGTTGTTCGCTGTTGGTGTTGCTCGCTGATGGTGTTGGTCACTGTGGGTGTTGGTCACTGTTGGTGTTGTTCCCTGTTGGTGTTGGTCCCTGTTGGTGTTGCTCGCTGTTGATGTTAGTCACTGTTGGTGTTGTTCGCTGTCGGTGTTGGTCACTGTTGGTGTTGGTCACTGTTGGTGTAGGTCACTGTTGGTGTTGTTCACTGTTGGTGTTGGACACTGTTGGTATTGTTCGCTGATTGTGTTGGTCACTGTTGGTGTTGGACACTGTTGGTATTGTTCGCTGTTGGTGTTGGTCACTGTTGGTGTTGGTCACTGTTGGTCACAGTTGGTGTTGTTTGCTGTTGGTGTTGGTCACTGTAGGTGTTGGTCACTCTTCGTGTGAGTCACTGTTGGTGTTGTTCACTGTTGGTTTTGGTCACTGTTGGTGTTGTTCCCTGTTGGTGTTGTTTACTGTTGGTGTTGGTCACTGTTGGTGTTGATCACTGGTGGTGTTGTTAACTGTTTTTGTTGTTCGCTATTGGAGTTGTTCACTGTTGGTGTTGGTCATTGTTGGTGTTGTTCGCTGTTGGTGTTGTTCGCTGTTCGTGTTGGTCACTGTTGGTGTTGTTCGCTGTTGGTGTTGGTCACTGTTGGTTTTGATCACTGTTGGTGTTGTTTGCTGTTGGTGTTGGTCACTGTTGGTGTTGTTCACTGTTGGTGTTGGTCTCTGTCTGTGTTGTTCACTGTTGGTGTTCGACACTGTTGGGGTTGGTCACTGTTGGTCACTGTTAGTGTTGTTTGCTGTTGGAGTTGGTCACTGTTTGTGTTGGTGACTGTTGGTGTTGGTCACTGTTGGAGCTGTTCACTGTTGGTGTTGGCCACTATTGGTGTTGTTCACTGTTGGTGTTGGCTACTATTGGTGTTGTTCGCTGTTAGTGTTGGTCACTGTTGGTGTTGTTTGCTGTTGGTGTTGGTCACTGGTGATGTTGGTCACTGTTGATGTTGTTCGCTGTTGGTGTTGGTCACTCTTTGTGTTGTTCGCTGTAGGTGTTGGTCACTGTTTGTGTTGGCCACTGGTGGTGTTGTTGGTCGCTGGGGGTGTTGGTCACTGGTGGTGTTGGTCACTTTTGGTGTTGGTCCCTCTTGATGTTGGTCACTGTTAGTGTTGGTTACTGCTGGTGTTGTTCCATGTTCTTGTTGTTCGCTGTTGGTGTTGGTCACTGTTGGTGTTGGTCTATGTTGGTGTTGTTCACTGTTGGTGTTGGTCACTGTTGGTGTTGTTACCTGTTGGTGTTGGTCACTGTTGGTGTTGTTCCCTGTTGGTGAAGGTCACTGTTGGTGTTGTTCGCTGTCGGTCACTGTTGGTGTTGGTCACTGTTGGTGTTGTTTACTGTTGGTGTTGGACACTGTTGGTGTTGTTCGCTGTTGGTGTTGGTCACTGTTGGAGTTCGTCACTGTTGGTGTTGTTTGCTGTTGGAGTTGGTCACTGTTGGTTTTGCTCATTGTTCGTGTTAGTCACTGTTCGTGTTGTTCACTCTTGGATTTGGTCACTGTTAGTGTTGTTCCCTGTTGGTATTGTTCGCTGTTGGTGTTGGTCACTGCTGGTGTTGGTCACTGTTTGTGTTATTCACTGTTGGTGTTGGACACTCTTGGTGTTGGTTACTGTTGGTGACTGTTGGTGTTGTTTGCTGTTGGAGTTGGTGACTGTTGGTGTTGGTGACTGTTGGTGATGGTCACTGTTGGAGCTGTTCATTGTTTGTGTTTGCCACTATTGGTGTTGTTCACTGTTGGTGTTGGCCAGTATTGGTGTTGTTCGCTATTAGTGTTGGTCACTGTTGGTGTTGTTCGCTGTTGGTGTTGGTCACTGCTGGTGTTGGCCACTGGGGGTGGTGTTGGTCGCTGGGGGTGTTGGTCACTGGTGGTGTTGGTCACTGTTGATGTTGGTCACTGTTAGTGTTGGTTACTGCTGGTGTTGTTCCATGTTGGTGTTGTTCGCTGTTGGTGTTGGTCACTGTTGGTGTTGGTCTTTGTTGGTATTGTTCCCTGTTGGTGTTGGTCACTGTTGGTGTTGTTCCCTGTTGTTGTTGGTCACTGTTGGTGTTGGTCACTGTTGGTGTTGTTCCCTGTTGATGTAGGTCACTGTTAGAGTTGGTCACTGTTGGTGTTGTTCCCTGTTGGTGTTATTCACTATTGGTGTTGGTCACTATTGGCGTTGTTCACTGTTCGTGTTTTTCGCTTTTGGTTTTGGTCACTGTTGGTGTTGTTCGCTGTTGGTGTTGGTCACTCTTGTTGTTGTTCGCTGTTGGTGTTGGTCTCTGTTGGTGTTGATCACTGTTGGTGTTGTTCGCTGTTGGTGTTGGTCTCTGTTGGTGTTGATCACTGTTGGTGTTAATCCCTGTTGGTGTTGGTCACTGTTGGTGTTGCTCGCTGTTGGTGTTAGTCACTGTTGGTGTTGTTTGCTGTCGGTGTTGGTCACTGTTCGTGTTGTTCACTGTTGGTTTTGGTCACTGTTGGTGTTGTTCCTTGTTGGTATTGTTCGTTGTTGGTGTTGGTCACTGTTGGTATTGGTCACTGGTGGTGTTGTTCACTGTTGGTGTTGTTCGCTATTGATGTTGGTCACTGTTGGTTTTGTTCACTGTTGGTGTTGGTCACTGTTTGTGTTGTTCACTGTTGGTGTTGGACACTGATGGTGTTGTTTGCTGTTGGTGTTGGTCACTGTTGGTGTTGGTCACTGTTGGTTTTGTTCGCTGTTGGAGTTGGTCACTGTTGGTGTTACGGTCCTATTGGGTCGCAACTGGGGTTCTTCTCTGATGTTATAAGAGTTTGTGTATCCGGCCCCAAGTTAGTAGTGGCTTTCAAGGGGTGTGTTCCGTAACGCAAGTTAACTAAAAGGGGAAGGGATACAAATTCACTAATTTAAATATATTATTTAACCACCACCATAAATAAATAACAATCAGTCACACGGGGTTATAATGACTACACTTTTATATACAAATTAGTCTTCCTCTGAAGACGCAGGATGCTCTACGGTGCTCAAGATGAGTAGCCCTGGTTCTCTTCTCGTGGCCTCACGATGAATCCTTTGATTCTCTAAGCAAATCTACCCTGGCCACAGGCCAGTCAAATCACAGTCCCACTGGGTGCACCGTCGTGGAGGCCTTCAACCACAAATCCAGCCTGTAGCTGGCAGGTTCCAATCAGCTCCGCTGCGTAGGCCACTCCACGACCGATACTAGGGTTGCGAGCCCTAGGCAGGAGCATCGTGTGATTCCGCAGATCACTCTCCTCTCTCTCTGCACCACAGTGGCCAGTCTCTCCCACCAGCCAGCCCCCAGATAAGACGATTCCTGGCACTGCCACGTCACAGGCAGGCTAACAAACTCAACAGTGTTCGTCCGGGGGTGGCTCACAGCTTCTGCAGCAAACACGTGGAGAGACTATGGCTGCCTTGGGTAGACTGCCCCACCGTCCAATACAGCAGTCCCAGGTCGACTCTGTAATCAGACACGTCATCAGTACTAGGGACACCCTAGGGCACCTCACTTACAGGCTTAGACAATCATTTGGTGATTGTTGGTGTCGGTAACTGTTGGTGTTGTTCACTGTTGGTGTTGGCCACTATTAGTGTTGTTCGCTAATGGTGTTGATCACTTTTGGTGTTGTTCGCTGTTGGTGTTGGTCACTGGTGGTGTTGGTCACAGTTGGTGTTGTTTGCTGTTATTGTTGGTCACTGATGGTGTTGTTTGCAGGTAGTGTTTGTCACTGTTGGTGTTGGTCACCAGTGGTGTTGTTTGCTGTTGATCACTGTTGGTGTTGTTCGCTGTTGGTGTTGGTCACTGTTGGTGTTGGTCACTGTTGGTGTTGTTCGCAGTTGGTGTTGGTCACTGTTGGTGTTGGTCACTGTTGGTGTTGTTCGCTGTTGGAAGTGGTCACTGTTGGTTTTGGTCACTGTTCGTGTTTTTCGCTGTTCGTGTTGGTCACTGTTGGTTTTGGTCACTGTTGGTGTTGGTCACTGTTGATGTTGTTCACTGTTGGTATTGGTCACTGTTGATGTTGGTCACTGTTGGTGTTGCTTGCTGTTGGTGTTGGTCACTGTTGGTGTTGTTCGCTGTTGGTGTTGCTCGCTGTTGGTGTTGGTCACTGTTGGTGTTGTTCCCTGTTGGTGTTGGTCACTGTTGGCGTTGCTCGCTGTTGATGTTAGTCACTGTTGGTGTTGTTCGCTGTCGGTGTTGGTCACTGTTGGTGTTGGTCACTGTTGATGTAGGTCACTGTTGGTGTTGTTCACTGTTGGTGTTGGACACTGTTGGTATTGTTCGCTGTTGGTGTTGGTCACTGTTGGTGTTGGTCACTGTTGGTGTTGTTCACTGTTGGTTTTGGTCACTGTTGGTGTTGTTCCCTGTTGGTGTTGTTTGCTGTTGGTGTTGGTCACTGTTGGTGTTGATCACTGGTGGTGTTGTTAACTGTTTGTGTTGTTCGCTATTGGAGTTGTTCACTGTTGGTGTTGTTCCCTGTTGGTGTTGTTTGCTGTTGGTGTTGGTCACTGTTGGTGTTGATCACTGGTGATGTTGTTAACTGTTTGTGTTGTTCGCTGTTGGTGTTGTTCGCTTTTGGTGTCGGTCACTGTTGGTGTTGTTCGCTGTTGGTGTTGGTCACTGTTGGTTTTGATCACAGTTGGTCACTGTTGGTGTTGTTTGCTGTTGGTGTTGGTCACTGTTGGTTTTGATCACAGTTGGTCACTGTTGGTGTTGGTCACTGTTGGTGTTGGTCACTGTTGGTGTTGTTCACTGTTAGTGTTGGTCACTGTTTGTGTTGTTCACTGTTGGTGTTTGACACTGTAGTGTTGGTCACTGTTAGTGTTGTTTGCTGTTGGAGTTGGTGACTGTTTGTGTTGGTCACTGTTGGTGTTGGTCACTGTTGGAGCTGTTCACTGTTGGTGTTGGCCACTATTGGTGTTGTTCACTGTTGGTGTTGGCTACTATTGGTGTTGTTCGCTGTTAGTGTTGGTGTACTGTTGGTGTTGTTCGCTGTTGGTGTTGGTCACTGGTGATGTTGGCCACTAGTGGTGGTGTTGGTCGCAGGGGGTGTTGGTCACTGGTGGTGTTGGTCACTTTTGGTGTTGGTCACTGTTGATGTTGGTCACTGTTAGTGTTGGTTACTGCTGGTGTTGTTCCATGTTCTTGTTGTTCGCTGTTGGTGTTGGTCACTGTTAGTGTTGGTCTATGTTGGTGTTGTTCACTGTTGGTGTTGGTCACTGTTGGTGTTGTTCCCTGTTGGTGTTGGTCACTGTTGGTGTTGGTCACTGTTGGTGTTGTTCCCTGTTGGTGTAGGTCACTGTTGGAGTTGGTCACTGTTGGTGTTGTTCACTGTTGGTGTTGGTCGGTGTTGATGTTGGTCACTGTTGGTGTTGTTTCCTGTTGGTGTTGGTCACTGTTCGTGTTTTTCGCTTTTGGTGTAGGTCACTGTTGGTTTTGGTCACTGTTCGTGTTGGTCAATATTCGCGTTGTTCACTGTTTGTGTTCGTCACTGTTGATGTTGGTCACTGTTGGTGTTGTTCACTGTTGGTGTTGGTCACTGTTGGTGTTGTTCGCTGTTGGTGTTGTTCGCTGTTGGTGTTGGTCTCTGTTGGTGTTGGTCACTGTTGGTGTTAATCCCTGTTGGTGTTGGTCACTGTTGGTGTTGTTCGCTGTTGGTGTTGGTCACTGTTGGTCACTGTTGGTGTTGTTCCCTGTTGGTGTTGGTCACTGTTGGTGTTGCTCGCTGTTGATGTAAGTCACTGTTGGTGTTGTTCGCTGTTGGTGTTGGTCACTGTTGGTGTTGGTCACTGTTGGTGTAGGTCACTGTTGGTGTTGTTCACTGTTGGTGTTGGACACTGTTGGTATTGTTCGCTGTTGGTGTTGGTCACTGTTGGTGTTGGTCACTGTTGGTGTTGTTTGCTGTTGGTGTTGGTCACTGTAGGTGTTGGTCACTCTTCATGTTAGTCACTGTTAGTGTTGTTCACTGTTGGTTTTGGTCACTGTTGGTGTTGTTCCCTGTTGGTGTTGTTTGCTGTTGGTGTTGGTCACTGTTGGTGTTGATCACTGGTGGTGTTGTTAACTGTTTGTGTTGTTCGCTATTGGAGTTGTTCACTGTTGGTGTTGTTCCCTGTTGGTGTTGTTTGCTGTTGGTGTTGGTCACTGTTGGTGTTGATCACTGGTGGTGTTGTTAACTGTTTGTGTTGTTCGCTGTTGGTGTTGTTCGCTTTTGGTGTCGGTCACTGTTGGTGTTGTTCGCTGTTGGTGTTGGTCACTGTTGGAGCTGTTCACTGTTGGTGTTGGCCACTATTGGTGTTGTTCACTGTTGGTGTTGGCTACTATTGGTGTTGTTCGCTGTTAGTGTTGGTCACTGTTGGTGTTGTTCGCTGTTGGTGTTGGTCACTGGTGATGTTGGTCACTGTTGATGTTGTTCGCTGTTGGTGTTGGTCACTGTTTGTGTTGTTCGCTGTAGGTGTTGGTCAATGTTGATGTTGGCCACTAGTGGTGGTGTTGGTCGCTGGGGGTGTTGGTCACTGGTGGTGTTGGTCACTTTTGGTGTTGGTCACTGTTGATGTTGGTCACTGTTAGTGTTGGTTACCGCTGGTGTTGTTCCATGTTCTTGTTGTTCGCTGTTGGTGTTGGTCACTGTTAGTGTTGGTCTATGTTGGTTTTGTTCACTGTTGGTGTTGGTCACTGTTGGTGTTGTTCCCTGTTGGTGTTGGTCGCTGTTGGTGTTGGTCACTGTTGGTGTTGTTCCCTGTTGGTGTAGGTCACTGTTGGAGTTGGTCACTGTTGGTGTTGTTCACTGTTGGTGTTGGTCGGTGTTGATGTTGGTCACTGTTGGTGTTGTTTCCTGTTGGTGTTGGTCACTGTTCGTATTTTTCGCTTTTGGTGTAGGTCACTGTTGGTTTTGGTCACTGTTCGTGTTGGTCACTATTCGCGTTGTTCACTGTTTGTGTTCGTCACTGTTGATGTTGGTCACTGTTGGTGTTGTTCACTGTTGGTGTTGGTCACTGTTGGTGTTGTTCGCTGTTGGTGTTGTTCGCTGTTGGTGTTGGTCTCTGTTGGTGTTGGTCACTGTTGGTGTTAATCCCTGTTGGTGTTGGTCACTGTTGGTGTTGCTCGCTGTTCGTGTTAGTCACTGTTGGTGTTGTTCGCTGTCGGTCACTGTTGGTGTTGTTTACTGTTGGTGTTGGACACTGTTGGTGTTGTTCGATGTTGGTGTTGGTCACTGTTGGTGTTCGTCACTGTTGGTGTTGTTCGCTGTTGGAGTTGGTCACTGTTGGTTTTGTTCATTGTTCGTGTTGTTCACTCTTGGATTTGGTCACTGTTAGTGTTGTTCCCTGTTGGTATTGTTCGCTGTTGGTGTTGGTCACTGTTGGTGTTGGTCACTGTTGGTTTTGTTCACTGTTAGTGTTGGTCACTGTTTGTGTTGTTCACTGTTGTTTTGGACGCTGATGGTGTTGGTAACTGTTGCTGTTGTTCACTGTTGGTGTTGGTCAGTGTTGATGTTGGTCACTGTTAGTGTTCTTCCCTGTTGGTGCTGGTAACTATGTGCTTTGGTCACTGTTCGTGTTTTTCGCTTTTGGTGTAGGTCACTGTTGGTTTTGTTCACTGTTCGTGTTGGTCACTGTTCGTGTTGTTCACTGTTTGTGTTCGTCACTGTTGATGTTGGTCACTGTTGGTGTTGTTCGCTGTTGGTGTTGGTCACTGTTGGTGTTGTTCGCTGTTGGTGTTGTTCGCTGTTGGTGTTGGTCTCTGTTGGTGTTGGTCACTGTTGGTGTTAATCCCTGTTGGTGTTGCTCGCTGTTCGTGTTAGTCACTGTTGGTGTTGTTCGCTGTCGGTCACTGTTGGTGTTGGTCACTGTTGGTGTTGTTTACTGTTGGTGTTGGACACTGTTGGTGTTGTTCGCTGTTGGTGTTGGTCACTGTTGGTGTTGTTCGCTGTTGGAGTTGGTCACTGTTGGTTTTGTTCATTGTTCGTGTTGGTCACTGTTCGTGTTTTTCACTCTTGGATTTTGTCACTGTTAGTGTTGTTCTCTGTTGGTATTGTTCGCTGTTGGTGTTGGTCACTGGTGGTGTTGTTCACTGTTGGTGTTCTTAGCTATTGGTGTTGGTTTTGTTCACTGTTAGTGTTGGTCACTGTTTGTGTTATTCACTGTTGTTTTGGACACTGATGGTGTTGGTCACTATTGGTGTTGTTCGCTATTGGTGTTGGTCACTGTTGGTGTTGTTCGCTGTTTGTGTTGGTCACTGTTGGTTTTGGTCACTGTTCGTGTTGGTCACTGGTCGTGTTGTTCACTGTTGGTGTTGGTCACTGTTGATGTTGTACGCTGTTGGTGTTGGTCACTGTTGGTGTTGGTCACTGTTGGTGTTGTTCACTGTAGGTGTTGGTCACTGTTGGAGTTGTTAGCTGTTGGTGTTGGTCACCGTTGGTGTTGGTCATGGTTGGTGAAGTTCGCTGTTGGTATTGGTCACTGTTGGAGTTGATCACTGTTGGTGTTGGTCACTGTTGGTTTCGGTCACTGTTAGTGTTGGTAACTGTTGGTGTTGTTTGCTATTGGTGTTTGACACTGTTGGTGTTGTTCGCTGTTGGTCTTGGTCACTGTTGATGTTGGTCACTGTTGGTGTTGTTTGCTGTTGATGTTTTTCACTGTTGGTGTTGTTTGCTGTTAGTGTTGGTCACTGTTAGTGTTGTTCACTGTTGGTGATGGTCACTTTTGGTGTTGGTCACTGTTGGTGTTGGTCACTGTTAGTGTTGGTCACTGCTGGTGTTCTTCCATGTTGGTGGTGTTTGCTGTTGGTGTTGGTCACGGTTGGTGTTGTTCCCTGTTGGTATTAGTCACTGTTGGTGTTGGTCACTGTTGGTGTTGTTCCCTATTGGTGTTGATCACTGTTTGTGTTGGTCACTGTTGGTGTTGTTCCCTGTTGGTGTTGGTCACTGTTGGTGTTCGTCACAGATGGTGTTGTTCGTTGTTGGTATTGTTTACTGTTGGTGTTGGTCACTGTTGGTGTTGTTCGCTGTAAGTGTTGGTAACTGTTGGTTTTGGTCACTGTTCGTGTTGGTCACTGTTCGTGTTGTTTAATGTTGGTGTTGGTCTCTGTTGGTGTTGTTCGCTGTTGGTGTTGGTCACTGTTGGTGTTGTTCACTGTTTTTGTTCACTGTTGGTGTTATTCGCTGTTGGTGTTGGTCACTGTTGGTTTTGGTCACTGTTCGTGTTGGTTACTGTTGTGTTGTTCACTGTTGGTGTTGGTCACTGCTGATGTTGGTCACTGTTAATGTTGTTCGCTGTTGCTGTTGGTCACTGTTGGTGTTGTTCGCTATTTGGGTTGTTTGCTGTTGGTGTTGGTCACTGTTGGTGTTGGTCACTGTTGGTGTTGTTCGCTTTTGGTGTTGGTCACTGTTGGTGTAGTTTGCTGTTGGTGTTGGTCACTGTAGGTGTTGGTCACTGTTGGTGTTGTTCGCTTTTGGTGTTGGTCACTGTTGGAGTTCATCTCTGTTCGTGTTGGTCACTGTTGGTGTTGGTCATTGTTGATGTTCGTCATTGTTGGTGTTCGGTGATGGTGTTGGTCACTGTTGGTGTTGTTCGCTGTTGGTGTTGGTCACTGTTGGTTTTGGTCACTGTTCGTGTTGGTCACTGTTGGTGTTGTTCACTGTTGGTATTGGTCACTGTTGATGTTGGTCACTGTTGGTGTTGGTCACTGTTGGTGTTGTTCGCTGTTGGTGTTGCTCGCTGTTGGTGTTGGTCACTGTTGGTGTTGGTCACTGTTTGTGTTGTTCCCTGTTGGTGTTAGTCACTGTTGGCGTTGTTCGCTGTCGGTGTTGGTCACTGTTGGTATTGTTCGCTGTTGGTGTTGGTCACTGTTGGTGTTGTTCGCTTTTGGAGTTGGTCACTGTTTATTTTGGTCTCTGTTCGTGTTGGTCACTGTTGGTGTTGTTCACTGTTGGTTTTGGTCACTGTTGGTGTTGTTTCCTCTTGGTGTTGGTGTTTGCTGTTGGTGTTAGTCACTGTTGGTGTTGATCACTGGTGGTGTTGTTAACTGTTGGTGTTGTTCGCTATTGGTGTTGTTCACTGTTGGTGTTGGTCACTGTTGGTGTTGTTCGCTGTTGGTGTTGTTTGCTGTTGGTGTTGGTCACTGTTGGTGTTGTTCGCTGTTGGTGTTGGTCACTGTTGGTTTTGGTCACAGTTGGTCACTGTTGGTGTTGTTTGCTGTTGGTGTTGGTCACTGTTGGTGTTGTTCACTGTTGGCGTTGGTCACTGTTTGTGTTGTTCACTGTTGGTGTTGGACACTGTTGGTGTTGGTCACTGTTGGTCACTGTTGGTGTTGTTTGCTGTTGGAGTTGGTGACTGTTGGTGTTGGTGACTGTTGGTGATGGTCACTGTTGGAGCTGTTCACTGTTTGTGTTTGCCACTATTGGTGATGTTCACTGTAGGTGTTGGCAACTATTGGTGTTGTTCGCTATTAGTGTTGGTCACTGTTGGTGTTGTTCGCTGTTGGAGTTGGTCACTGTTGGTGTTACGGTCCTATTGGGTCGCAACTGGGGTTCTTCTCTGATGTTATTAGAGTTTGGGTATCCGGCCCCAAGTTAGTAGTGGCATTCAAGGGGTGTGTTCCGTAACGCAAGTTAACTAAAAGGGGAAGGGATACAAATTCACTAATTTAAATATATTATTTAACCACCACCATAAATAAATAACAATCAGTCAACCGGGGTTATAATGAATACACTTATATATACAAATTAGTCTTCCTCTGAAGACGCAGGATGCTCTACGATGCTCAAGATGAGTAGCCCTGGATCTCTTCTCGTGGCCTCACGATGAATCCTTTGATTCTCTAGGCGAATCTACCCTGGCCACAGGCCAGCCAAATCACAGTCCCACTGGGTGCACCGTCGTGGAGGCCTTCAACCACAAATCTAGCCTGTAGCTGGCAGGTTCTAATCAGCTCCGCTGCTAGGCCACTCCACGACCGATACTAGGGTTGCGAGCCCTAGGCAGGAGCCTCGTGTGATTCCGCAGATCACTCTCCTCTCTCTCTGCACCACAGTGGCCAGTCTCTCCCACCAGCCAGCCCCCAGATAAGACGATTCCTGGCACTGCCACGTCACAGGCAGGCTAACAAACTCAACAGTGTTCGTCCGGGGGTGGCTCACAGCTTCTGCAGCAAACACGTGGAGAGACTATCGCTGCCTTGGGTAGACTGCCCCACCGTCCAATACAGCAGTCCCAGGTCGACTCTGTAATCAGACACGACATCAGTACTTGGGACACCCTAGGGCACCTCACTTACAGGCTTAGACAATCATTTGGTGATTGTTGGTGCCGGTCACTGTTGGTGTTGTTCACTGTTGGTGTTGGCCACTATTGGTGTTGTTCGCTGTTGGTGTTCATCACTTTTGGTGTTGTTCGCTGTTGGTGTTGGTCACTGGTGGTGTTGGTCACTGTAGGTGTTGTTCGCTGTTATTGTTGATCACTGATGGTGTTGTTTGCAGGTAGTGTTTGTCACTGTTGGTGTTGGTCACCAGTGGTGTTGTTTGCTGTTGATCACTGTTGGTGTTGGTCACTGGTGGTGGTGTTGGTTGCTGGTGGTGTTGGTCACTGGTGGTGTTGGTCACTTTTGGTGTTGGTCATTATTGGTGTTAGACACTGTTAGTGTTGGTCACTGCTGGTGTTGTTCCATGTTTGTGTTGTTCGCTGTTGGTCTTGGTCACTGTTGGTGTTGGTCTTTGTTGGTGTTGTTCACTGTTGGTGTTGGTCACTGTTGGTGTTGTTCCCTGTTGGTGTTGGTCACTGTTGGTGTTGGTCCCTGTTGGTGTAGGTCACTGTTGGAGTTGGTCACTGTTGGTGTTGTTCCCTGTTGGTGTTGGTCAGTGTTGGTGTTGGTCACTTATGGTGTTGATCCCTGTTGGTGTTGGTCACTATTGGTGTTGTCACTGTTGGTGTTGTTCGCTGTTGGTGTTGTTCACTGTTGGTATTGGCCACTGGTGGTGGTGTTGGTCGCTGGTGGTGTTGGTCACTGGTGGTGTTGGTCGCTGGTGGTTTTGGTCACTGGTGGTGTTGGTCACTGTTAGTGTTGGTCACTGCTGGTGTTGTTCCATGTTCGTGTTGTTTGCTTTTGGTGTTGGTCACTGTTGGTGTTGTTCACTGTTGGTGTTGGTCACTGTTGGTGTTGTTTCGAGTTGGTGTAGGTCACTGATAGAGTTGGTCACTGTTGGTGTTGTTCCCTGTTGGTGTTGGTCGGTGTTGGTGTTGGTCACTGTTGATGTTGTTCCCTGTTGGTGTTGGACACTATTGGCGTTGGTCACTGTTCGTGTTTTTCGCTGTTCGTGTAGGTCACTGTTGGTTTTGGTCACTGTTCGTGTTGGTCACTGATCGTGTTGTTCACTGTTGGTGTTGGTCACTGTTGGTGTTGTTCATGTTGCTGTTGGACACTGTTGGTGTTGTTTGCTATTGGTGTTGGTCTCTGTTGGTGTTGGTCACTGTTGGTCACTGTTGGTGTTGTTCGCTGTTGAAGATGGTGACTGTTGGTGTTGGTGACTAATGGTGTTGTTTCCTGTTGGTGTTGGTCACTATTGGTGTTGTTTCCTGTTGGTGTTGGTCACTATTGGTGTTGTTAGATGTTGGTATTGTTCACTGTTGGTGTTTGTCACTGTTGGTGTTGGCCACTATTAGTGTTGTTCACTGTTGGTGTTGGTCACTGTTGGTGTTCTTCGCTGTTGGTGTTGGTCACTGGTGGTGGTAATTGTTCGCTATTGGTGTTGTTCGCTGTTGGTGTTGGTCACTGTTCGTGTTTGTCACTGTTGGAGTGGTTCGCTGTTGGTGTTCGTCAATGTTGGTGTTGTTTGCTGTTGGTGTTGTTCACTGTTGGTATTGGTCACTGTTGGTGTTGTTCGCTGTTTGTGTTGGTCACTGTTGGAGTTGATCACTGTTGGTGTTGGTCACTGTTGGTGTTGATCACTGTTGGTGTTGGTCACTGTTGGTGTTGGTCACTGTTGTTGTTCGTCATTGTTGGTGTTAGCTGTTGGTGTTGGTCACTGTTTGTGTTGTTCGCTTTTGGTGTTGGTCACTGTTGATGTTGGTCACTGTTGGTGTTGTTCGCTGTTGGTGTTGGTCACTGTTGGTGTTGGCTACTATTGGTGTTTTTCGCTGTTGGTGTTGGTCACTGTTGGTGTTGTTCACTGTTGGTGTTGGTCACTGGTGGTGTTGGTCACTGTTGGTGTTGTTCGCTGTTGGTTTTGGTCATTGTTGGTGTTGTTTTCTGTTGGTGTTGGTCACTGGTGGTGTTGGTCACCGGTGGTGTTGGTCACCGGTGGTGTTGGTCACCGGTGGTGTTGTTTGCTGTTGGTGTTGGTCACTGTTGGTGTTGTTCGCTGTTGGTGTTGGTCACTGTAGGTGTTGTTCGCTATTGGTGTGGGTCACTGTTGGTGTTGCTCACTGGTGGTGGTGTTAGTCGCTGGTGGTGTTGGTCACTGGTGGTGGTGTTGGTCACTTTTGGAGTTGGTCACTTTTGGTGTTGGTCACTGTTAGTGTTGGTCACAGCTGGTGTTGTTCCATGTTGTTGTTGTTCGTTGTTGGTGTTGGTCACTGTTGGTGTTGGTCTTTGTTGGTGGATTTCACTGTTGGTTTTGGTCACTGTTGGTGTTGTTCCCTGTTGGTGTTGGTCAGTGTCTGTGTTGGCCACTGTTGGGGTTGTTCCCTGTTGGTGTTGTTCACTATTGGCGTTGGTCACCGTTCGTGTTTTTCGCTGTTGGTGTTGGTCACAGTTGGTTTTGGTCACTGTTTGTGTTGGTCACTCTTCGTGTTGTTCACTGTTGGTGTTGGTCACTGTTGGTGTTGTTCCCTGTTGGTGTTGGACACTGTTGGTGTTGTTTGCTGTTGGTGTTGGTCAATGTTGGTGTTGGTCACTGTTGGTGTTGTTCGTTGTTGGAGTTGGTGACTGTTGGTGTTGGTGACTGTTGATGTTGGTCACTGTTGTTGTTCACTGTTGGTGTTGGCCACAATTGGTGTTGTTCGCTGTTGGTGTTGATCACTGTTGGTGTTGATCACTGTTGGTGTTGTTCGGTGTTGGTGTTGGTCACTTGTGGTGTTGGTCACTGTTGGAGTTGTTCGCTGTTGGTGTTGGTCATTGTTGGTGTATGTGCTGTTGGTGTTGGTCACTGGAGGTGTTGGTCACCAGTGGTGTTGTTTGCTGTTGGTGTTGTTCGCTGTTATTGTTGGTCACTTGTGGTGTTGGTCACTTGTAGTGTTGGTCACTGTTGGTGTTGTTCGCTGTTGGTGTTGGTCACTGTTGGTGTTGTTTGCTGTTGGTGTTGGTCACTGGTGGTGTTGGTCACCAGTGATGTTGTTTGATGTTGGTGTTGATCAATGTTGGTGTTGTTCGCTGTTGGTCTTGGTCAATGTTGGTGTTGTTTACTGTTGGTGTTGTTCACTATTGATGTTGGTCACTTTTGGTGTTGGTCACTGTTGGTATTGGTCACTGTTGTTGTTCGTCATTGTTGGTGTTTGCTGTTGGTGTTGGTCACTGTTTGTGTTGTTCGCTTTTGGTGTTGGTCACTGTTGATGTTGGTCACTGTTGGTGTTGTTCGCTGTTGGTGTTGGTCACTGTTGGTGTTGGCCACTATTGGTGTTTTTCGCTGTTGGTGTTGGACACTTTTGGTGTTGTTCACTGTTAGTGTTGGTCACTGTTGGTGTTGTTCGCTGTTGGTTTTGGTCATTGTTGGTGTTGTTTGCTGTTGGTGTTGGTCACTGGTGGTGTTGGTCACCGCTGGTGTTGGTCACCGGTGGTGTTGTTTGCTGTGGGTGTTGGTCACTGTTGGTGTTGTTCCCTGTTGGTGTTGGTCACTGTTGGTGTTGTTCGCTATTGGTGTTGGTCACTGTTGGTGTTGGTCACTGGTGGTGGTGTTGGTCGCTGGTGGTGTTGGTCACTGGTGGTGGTGGTCGTCACTTTTGGTGTTGGTCACTGTTGGTGTTGGTCAATGTTGTAGTTGGTCACTGTTGGTGTTGTTCCCTGTTGGTGTTAGTCACTATTGGCGTTGGTCACTGTTCGTGTTTTTAGCTGTTGGTGTTGGTCACTGTTGATTTTGGTCACGTGTTTTTCGCTGTTCGTGTAGGTCACTGTTGGTTTTGGTCACTGTTGGTGTTGTTCATGTTGCTGTTGGACACTGTTGGTGTTGTTTGCTATTGGTGTTGGTCTCTGTTGGTGTTGGTCACTGTTGGTCACTGTTGGTGTTGTTCGCTGTTGAAGATGGTGACTGTTGGTGTTGGTGACTAATGGTGTTGTTTCCTGTTGGTGTTGGTCACTATTGGTGTTGTTTCCTGTTGGTGTTGGTCACTATTGGTGTTGTTAGATGTTGGTATTGTTCACTGTTGGTGTTTGTCACTGTTGGTGTTGGCCACTATTAGTGTTGTTCACTGTTGGTGTTGGTCACTGTTGGTGTTCTTCGCTGTTGGTGTTGGTCACTGGTGGTGGTAATTGTTCGCTATTGGTGTTGTTCGCTGTTGGTGTTGGTCACTGGTAGTGTTTGTCACTGTTGGAGTGGTTCGCTGTTGGTGTTGGTCAATGTTGGTGTTGTTTGCTGTTGGTGTTGTTCACTGTTGGTATTGGTCACTGTTGGTGTTGTTCGCTGTTTGTGTTGGTCACTGTTGGAGTTGATCACTGTTGGTGTTGGTCACTGTTGGTGTTGATCACTGTTGGTGTTGGTCACTGTTGGTGTTGGTCACTGTTGTTGTTCGTCATTGTTGGTGTTAGCTGTTGGTGTTGGTCACTGTTTGTGTTGTTCGCTTTTGGTGTTGGTCACTGTTGATGTTGGTCACTGTTGGTGTTGTTCGCTGTTGGTGTTGGTCACTGTTGGTGTTGGCTACTATTGGTGTTTTTCGCTGTTGGTGTTGGTCACTGTTGGTGTTGTTCACTGTTGATGTTGGTCACTGGTGGTGTTGGTCACTGTTGGTGTTGTTCGCTGTTGGTTTTGGTCATTGTTGGTGTTGTTTTCTGTTGGTGTTGGTCACTGGTGGTGTTGGTCACCGGTGGTGTTGGTCACCGGTGGTGTTGGTCACCGGTGGTGTTGGTCACCGGTGGTGTTGTTTGCTGTTGGTGTTGGTCACTGTTGGTGTTGTTCGCTGTTGGTGTTGGTCACTGTAGGTGTTGTTCGCTATTGGTGTGGGTCACTGTTGGTGTTGCTCACTGGTGGTGGTGTTAGTCGCTGGTGGTGTTGGTCACTGGTGGTGGTGTTGGTCACTTTTGGAGTTGGTCACTTTTGGTGTTGGTCACTGTTAGTGTTGGTCACAGCTGGTGTTGTTCCATGTTGTTGTTGTTCGTTGTTGGTGTTGGTCACTGTTGGTGTTGGTCTTTGTTGGTGGATTTCACTGTTGGTGTTGGTCACTGTTGGTGTTGTTCCCTGTTGGTGTTGGTCAGTGTCTGTGTTGGCCACTGTTGGGGTTGTTCCCTGTTGGTGTTGTTCACTATTGGCGTTGGTCACTGTTCGTGTTTTTCGCTGTTGGTGTTGGTCACTGTTGGTTTTGGTCACTGTTTGTGTTGGTCACTCTTCGTGTTGTTCACTGTTGGTGTTGGTCACTGTTGGTGTTGTTCCCTGTTGGTGTTGGACACTGTTGGTGTTGTTTGCTGTTGGTGTTGGTCAATGTTGGTGTTGGTCACTGTTGGTGTTGTTCGTTGTTGGAGTTGGTGACTGTTGGTGTTGGTGACTGTTGATGTTGGTCACTGTTGTTGTTCACTGTTGGTGTTGGCCACAATTGGTGTTGTTCGCTGTTGGTGTTGATCACTGTTGGTGTTGATCACTGTTGGTGTTGTTCGGTGTTGGTGTTGGTCACTTGTGGTGTTGGTCACTGTTGGAGTTGTTCGCTGTTGGTGTTGGTCATTGTTGGTGTATGTGCTGTTGGTGTTGGTCACTGGAGGTGTTGGTCACCAGTGGTGTTGTTTGCTGTTGGTGTTGTTCGCTGTTATTGTTGGTCACTTGTGGTGTTGGTCACTTGTAGTGTTGGTCACTGTTGGTGTTGTTCGCTGTTGGTGTTGGTCACTGTTGGTGTTGTTTGCTGTTGGTGTTGGTCACTGGTGGTGTTGGTCACCAGTGATGTTGTTTGATGTTGGTGTTGATCACTGTTGGTGTTGTTCGCTGTTGGTCTTGGTCAATGTTGGTGTTGTTTACTGTTGGTGTTGTTCACTATTGATGTTGGTCACTTTTGGTGTTGGTCACTGTTGGTATTGGTCACTGTTGTTGTTCGTCATTGTTGGTGTTTGCTGTTGGTGTTGGTCACTGTTTGTGTTGTTCGCTTTTGGTGTTGGTCACTGTTGATGTTGGTCACTGTTGGTGTTGTTCGCTGTTGGTGTTGGTCACTGTTGGTGTTGGCCACTATTGGTGTTTTTCGCTGTTGGTGTTGGACACTTTTGGTGTTGTTCACTGTTAGTGTTGGTCACTGTTGGTGTTGTTCCCTGTTGGTGTTGGTCACTGTTGGTGTTGTTCGCTATTGGTGTTGGTCACTGTTGGTGTTGGTCACTGGTGGTGGTGTTGGTCGCTGGTGGTGTTGGTCACCGCTGGTGTTGGTCACCGGTGGTGTTGTTTGCTGTGGGTGTTGGTCACTATTGGTGTTGTTCCCTGTTGGTGTTGGTCACTGTTGGTGTTGTTCGCTATTGGTGTTGGTCACTGTTGGTGTTGGTCACTGGTGGTGGTGTTGGTCCCTGGTGGTGTTGGTCACTGGTGGTGGTGGTGGTCACTTTTGGTGTTGGTCACTGTTGGTGTTGGTCAATGTTGTAGTTGGTCACTGTTGGTGTTGTTCCCTGTTGGTGTTAGTCACTATTGGCGTTGGTCACTGTTCGTGTTTTTAGCTGTTGGTGTTGGTCACTATTGATTTTGGTCACTGTTTGTGTTGGTCACTGTTCGTGTTGTTCACTGTTGGTGTTGGTCACTGTTGGTGTTATTCCCTGTTCGTGTTGGTCACTGTTGGTGTTGTTAGTTGTTGGAGTTGGTGACTGTTGGTGTTGTTCGCTGTCGGTGTTGTTCGCTGTCGGTGTTGGTCACTGTTGGTGTTGGTCACTGTTGGTGTTGGTCACTGTTGGTGTTGTCACTTGTGGTGTTGGTCACTGTTGGTGTTGTTCGCTGTTGCTGTTGGTCACTGTTGGTTTTGTTTGCTGTTGGTGTTGGTCACTGGTGGTGTTGGTCACCAGTGGTGTTGTTTGCTGTTGGTGTTGGTCACTGTTGGTTTTGGTCACTGTTCGTGTTGGTCACTGATCGTGTTGTTCACTGTTGGTGTTGGTCACTGTTGGTGTTGTTCATGTTGCTGTTGGACACTGTTGGTGTTGTTTGCTATTGGTGTTGGTCTCTGTTGGTGTTGGTCACTGTTGGTCACTGTTGGTGTTGTTCGCTGTTGAAGATGGTGACTGTTGGTGTTGGTGACTAATGGTGTTGTTTCCTGTTGGTGTTGGTCACTATTGGTGTTGTTTCCTGTTGGTGTTGGTCACTATTGGTGTTGTTAGATGTTGGTATTGTTCACTGTTGGTGTTTGTCACTGTTGGTGTTGGCCACTATTAGTGTTGTTCACTGTTGGTGTTGGTCACTGTTGGTGTTCTTCGCTGTTGGTGTTGGTCACTGGTGGTGGTAATTGTTCGCTATTGGTGTTGTTCGCTGTTGGTGTTGGTCACTGGTAGTGTTTGTCACTGTTGGAGTGGTTCGCTGTTGGTGTTGGTCAATGTTGGTGTTGTTTGCTGTTGGTGTTGTTCACTGTTGGTATTGGTCACTGTTGGTGTTGTTCGCTGTTTGTGTTGGTCACTGTTGGAGTTGATCACTGTTGGTGTTGGTCACTGTTGGTGTTGATCACTGTTGGTGTTGGTCACTGTTGGTGTTGGTCACTGTTGTTGTTCGTCATTGTTGGTGTTAGCTGTTGGTGTTGGTCACTGTTTGTGTTGTTCGCTTTTGGTGTTGGTCACTGTTGATGTTGGTCACTGTTGGTGTTGTTCGCTGTTGGTGTTGGTCACTGTTGGTGTTGGCTACTATTGGTGTTTTTCGCTGTTGGTGTTGGTCACTGTTGGTGTTGTTCACTGTTGATGTTGGTCACTGGTGGTGTTGGTCACTGTTGGTGTTGTTCGCTGTTGGTTTTGGTCATTGTTGGTGTTGTTTTCTGTTGGTGTTGGTCACTGGTGGTGTTGGTCACCGGTGGTGTTGGTCACCGGTGGTGTTGGTCACCGGTGGTGTTGGTCACCGGTGGTGTTGTTTGCTGTTGGTGTTGGTCATTGTTGGTGTTGTTCGCTGTTGGTGTTGGTCACTGTAGGTGTTGTTCGCTATTGGTGTGGGTCACTGTTGGTGTTGCTCACTGGTGGTGGTGTTAGTCGCTGGTGGTGTTGGTCACTGGTGGTGGTGTTGGTCACTTTTGGAGTTGGTCACTTTTGGTGTTGGTCACTGTTAGTGTTGGTCACAGCTGGTGTTGTTCCATGTTGTTGTTGTTCGTTGTTGGTGTTGGTCACTGTTGGTGTTGGTCTTTGTTGGTGGATTTCACTGTTGGTGTTGGTCACTGTTGGTGTTGTTCCCTGTTGGTGTTGGTCAGTGTCTGTGTTGGCCACTGTTGGGGTTGTTCCCTGTTGGTGTTGTTCACTATTGGCGTTGGTCACTGTTCGTGTTTTTCGCTGTTGGTGTTGGTCACTGTTGGTTTTGGTCACTGTTTGTGTTGGTCACTCTTCGTGTTGTTCACTGTTGGTGTTGGTCACTGTTGGTGTTGTTCCCTGTTGGTGTTGGACACTGTTGGTGTTGTTTGCTGTTGGTGTTGGTCAATGTTGGTGTTGGTCACTGTTGGTGTTGTTCGTTGTTGGAGTTGGTGACTGTTGGTGTTGGTGACTGTTGATGTTGGTCACTGTTGTTGTTCACTGTTGGTGTTGGCCACAATTGGTGTTGTTCGCTGTTGGTGTTGATCACTGTTGGTGTTGATCACTGTTGGTGTTGTTCGGTGTTGGTGTTGGTCACTTGTGGTGTTGGTCACTGTTGGAGTTGTTCGCTGTTGGTGTTGGTCATTGTTGGTGTATGTGCTGTTGGTGTTGGTCACTGGAGGTGTTGGTCACCAGTGGTGTTGTTTGCTGTTGGTGTTGTTCGCTGTTATTGTTGGTCACTTGTGGTGTTGGTCACTTGTAGTGTTGGTCACTGTTGGTGTTGTTCGCTGTTGGTGTTGGTCACTGTTGGTGTTGGTCACTTGTGGTGTTGGTCACCAGTGATGTTGTTTGATGTTGGTGTTGATCACTGTTGGTGTTGTTCGCTGTTGGTCTTGGTCAATGTTGGTGTTGTTTACTGTTGGTGTTGTTCACTATTGATGTTGGTCACTTTTGGTGTTGGTCACTGTTGGTATTGGTCACTGTTGTTGTTCGTCATTGTTGGTGTTTGCTGTTGGTGTTGGTCACTGTTTGTGTTGTTCGCTTTTGGTGTTGGTCACTGTTGATGTTGGTCACTGTTGGTGTTGTTCGCTGTTGGTGTTGGTCACTGTTGGTGTTGGCCACTATTGGTGTTTTTCGCTGTTGGTGTTGGACACTTTTGGTGTTGTTCACTGTTAGTGTTGGTCACTGTTGGTGTTGTTCCCTGTTGGTGTTGGTCACTGTTGGTGTTGTTCGCTATTGGTGTTGGTCACTGTTGGTGTTGGTCACTGGTGGTGGTGTTGGTCGCTGGTGGTGTTGGTCACCGCTGGTGTTGGTCACCGGTGGTGTTGTTTGCTGTGGGTGTTGGTCACTATTGGTGTTGTTCCCTGTTGGTGTTGGTCACTGTTGGTGTTGTTCGCTATTGGTGTTGGTCACTGTTGGTGTTGGTCACTGGTGGTGGTGTTGGTCCCTGGTGGTGTTGGTCACTGGTGGTGGTGGTGGTCACTTTTGGTGTTGGTCACTGTTGGTGTTGGTCAATGTTGTAGTTGGTCACTGTTGGTGTTGTTCCCTGTTGGTGTTAGTCACTATTGGCGTTGGTCACTGTTCGTGTTTTTAGCTGTTGGTGTTGGTCACTGTTGATTTTGGTCACTGTTTGTGTTGGTCACTGTTCGTGTTGTTCACTGTTGGTGTTGGTCACTGTTGGTGTTATTCCCTGTTCGTGTTGGTCACTGTTGGTGTTGTTAGTTGTTGGAGTTGGTGACTGTTGGTGTTGATCGGTGTTGGTGTTGGTCACTTGTGGTGTTGGTCACTGTTGGTGTTGTTCGCTGTTGCTGTTGGTCACTGTTGGTTTTGTTTGCTGTTGGTGTTGGTCACTGGTGGTGTTGGTCACCAGTGGTGTTGTTTGCTGTTGGTGTTGGTCACTGTTGGTGTTGTTCGCTGTTAGTGTTGGTCACTTGTGGTGTTGGTCACAGTTGGTGTTGTTCGGTACTGGTGTTGGTCACTGTTGGTGTTGTTTCCTGTTGGTGTTGGTCACTGGTGGTGTTGGTCACCAGTGGTGTTGTTTGATGTTGGTGTTCATCACTGTTGGTGTTGTTCGCTGTTGGTGTTGGTCACTGTTAGTGTTGTTCGCTGTTGGTGTTGGTCACTGTTGGTGTTGGTCACTGGTGGTGTTGGTCGCTGGTGGTGTTGAACACTGGAAGTGTTGGTCATTTTTGGTGTTGGTCACTGTTAGTGTTGGACACTGCTGGTGTTGTTCCATGTTCGTGTTGTTAGCTTTTGGTGTTGGTCTCTGTTGGTGTTGGTCACTGTTAGTCACTGTTGGTGTTGATCGGTGATGGAGATGGTGACTGTTGGTGTTGGTGACTGTTGGTGTTGGTCACAATTGGTGTTGTTCACTGTTGGTGTTGGTCACTGTTGGTGTTGTTCGCTTTTGGTGTTGGTCACTGGTGGTGTTGGTCACTGTTGGTGTTGTTCCCTGTTGGTGTTGTTCACTGTTAGTGTTGTTCGCTGTTGGTGTTGTTCGCTGTTGGTGTTTGTCACTGTTGGTGTTGGTCACTGTTGGTGTTGTTCCCTATTGGTGTTGGTCACTGTTGGTGTTGCTCGCTGATGGTGTTAGTCACTGTTGGTGTTGTTCGCTGTCGGTGTTGGTCACTGATGGTGTTTGACACTGTTGGTGTTGGTCACTGTTGGTGTTGTTCACTGTTGGTGTTGGACACTGTTGGTATTGTTCGCTATTGGTGTTGTTCACTGTTGGTGTTGGTCACTGTTGGTGTTGGTCACAGGTGGTGTTGTTCATTGTTGGTGTTGGGCACTGGTGGTGTTGTTCACTGTTGGTGTTGGTAACTGTTGGTGTTGTTCGCTGTTGGTGTTGTTCACTGTTGGTGTTGGTCACTGTTGGAGTTGTTCGCTGTTGGTGTTGGTCACTGTTGGTGTTGTTCACTGTTGGTGTTGTTCCCTATTGGTGTAGGTCACTTTTGGCGTTGGTCACTGTTCGTGTTTTTCGCTGTTGGTGTGGGTCACTGTTGGTGTTGATCACTGGTGGTGGTGTTGGTCGCTGGTGGTGTTGGTCACTGGTGGTGGTGTTGGTCACTTTTGGTGTTGGTCACTGTTGGTGTTGGCCACTGGTGGTGTTGGTCGCTGGTGGTGTTGATCACTGGTAGTGTTGGTAAATTTTGGTGTTGGTCACAGTTAGTGTTGGACACTGCTGGTGTTGTTCCATGTTGGTGTTGTTCGCTGTTGGTGTTGGTCACTGTTGGTGTTGGCCTTTGTTGGTGTTCTTCACTGTTGGTGTTGGTCACTACTGGTGTTGTTCCCTGTTTGTGTTGGTCACTGTTGGTGTTGGTCACTGTTGGTGTTGTTCCCTGTTGGTGTAGGTCACTGTTGGAGTTGGTCACTGTTGGTGTTGTTCCCTGTTGGTGTTGGTTAGTGTTGTTGTTGGTCACTGTTGGTGTTGTTCCCTGTTGGTGTTGGACACTACTGGCGTTAATCACTGTTCGTATTTTTCGCTGTTGGTGTTGGTCACTTATGGTTTTGGTCTGTTCGTGTTGGTCACTGTTCGTGTTGTTCACTGTTTGTGTTGGTCATTGTTGGTGTTGTTCCCTGTTGCTGTTGGACACTGTTGGTGTTGTTTGCTTTTGGTGTTGGTCTCTGTTGGTGTTGGTCACTGTTGGTCACTGTTGGTTTTGATCGCTGTTGGAGTTGGTGACTGTTGGTGTTGGTGACTGTTGGTGTTGGTCACAATTGGTGTTGTTCGCTGTTGGTGTTGGTCACTGTTGGTGTTGTTCGCTTTTGGTGTTGGTCACTGGTGGTGTTGGTCACTGTTGGTGTTGTTCCCTGTTGGTGTTGGTCACTGTTAGTGTTGTTCGCTGTTGGTGTTGTTCGCTGTTGGTGTTGGTCACTGTTGGTGTTGGTCACTGTTGGTGTTGTTCCCTATTGGTGTTGGTCACTGTTGGTGTTGGTCACTGTTGGTGTTGGTCACTGTTGGTGTTGTTCACTGTTGGTGTTGGACACTGTTGGTATTGTTCACTGATGGTGTTAGTCACTGTTGGTTTTGTTCGCTGTCGGTGTTGTTCGCTGTCGGTGTTGGTCACTGTTGGTGTTGGTCACTGTTGGTGTTGGTCACTGTTGGTGTTGTTCACTGTTGGTGTTGGACACTGTTGGTATTGTTCGCTGTTGGTGTTGGTCACTGTTGGTGTTGGTCACTGTTGGTGTTGGTCACTGGTGGTGTTGTTCATTGATGTTGTTCACTGGTGGTGTTGTTCACTGTTGGTGTTGGTAACTGTTGGTGTTGTTCGCTGTTGTTGTTGTTCACTGTTGGTGTTGGTCACTGTTGGAGTTGTTCGCTGTTGGTGTTGGTCACTGTTGGTTTTGGTCACAGTTGGTCACTGTTGGTGTTGTTTGCTGTTGGTGTTGGTCACTGTTCGTGTTGTTCACTGTTGGTGTTGTTCCCTGTTGGTGTAGGTCACTATTGGCGTTGGTCACTGTTCGTGTTTTTCGCTGTTGGTGTGGGTCACTGTTGGTGTTGGTCACTGGTGGTGGTGTTGGTCGCTGGTGGTGTTGGTCAATGGTGGTGGTGTTGGTCACTTTTGGTGTTGGTCACTGTTGGTGTTGGTCACTGTTAGTGTTATCTTGAGATTATCTTGAGATGATTTCGGGGCTTTTAGTGTCCCCGCGGCCCGGTCCTCGACCAGGCCTCCACCCCGAGGAAGCAGCCCGTGACAGCTGACTAACACCC
Source organism: Procambarus clarkii (assembly GCF_040958095.1). Lineage (NCBI taxonomy): Eukaryota > Metazoa > Arthropoda > Malacostraca > Decapoda > Cambaridae > Procambarus > Procambarus clarkii. The sequence continues at coordinate 10,232,031 of NC_091167.1, forward strand.
AGGTACCTATTTTACTGCTAGGTAACAGGGGCATAGGGTGAAAGAAACTCTGCCCATTATTTCTCGCCGGCGCCTGGAATCGAACCCAGGACCACAGGATCACAAGTCCCGCGTGCTGTCCGCTAGGCCGACCGGCTCCCTACAGTGTGTTGGTCACTGTTGGTGTTGATCACTGTTGGTGTTGGTCTTTGTTGGTGGATTTCACTGTTGGTGTTGGTCACTGTTGGTGTTGTTCCCTGTTGGTGTTGGTCATTGTTGGTGTTGGTCACAGTTGGTGTTGTTCGTTGTTGGTGTTGTTCGTTGTTGGTGTAGGTCACTGTTGGAGTTAGTCACTGTTGGTGTTGTTCCCTGTTGGTGTTGGTCAGTGTCTGTGTTGGCCACTGCTGGGGTTGTTCCCTGTTGGTGTTGGTCACTATTGGCGTTGGTCACTGTTCGTGTTTTTCGCTGTTGGTGTTGGTCACTGTTGGTTTTGGTCACTGTTTGTGTTGGTCACTGTTCGTGTTGTTCACTGTTGGTGTTGGTCACTGTTGGTGTTGTTCCCTGTTGGTGTTGGACACTGTTGGTGTTGTTTGCTGGTGGTGTTGGTCACTGTTAGTGTTGTTCGCTTTTGGTGTTGGTCACTGTTGATGTTGGTCACTGTTGGTGTTGTTCGCTGTTAGTTTTGGTCACAGTTGGTGTTTGCCTCTTATGCTGTTTTTCGCTGATGTTGTTGGTCACTGTTGGTGTTGTTCACTGTTGGTGTTGGTCACTGTTGGTGTTGTTCGCTGTTAGTTTTGGTCATTGTTAGTGTTGTTTGCTGTTGGTGTTGGTCATTGGTGGTGTTGGTCACCGGTGGTGTTGGTCACTGGTGGTGTTGGTCACCGGTGGTGTTGTTTGCTGTTGGTGTTGGTCACTGTTGGTGTTGTTCGCTGTTGGTGTTGGTCACTGTTGGTGTTGTTCGCTGTTGGAGTGGGGTCACTGTTGGTGTTGGTCACTGGTGGTGGTGTTGGTCGCTGGTGGTGTTGGTCACTGGTGGTGGTGTTGGTCACTTTTGGTGTTGGTCACTGTTGTTGTTGGTCACTGTTAGTGTTGGTCACAGCTGGTGTTGTTCCATGTTGTTGTTGTTCGCTGTTGGTGTTGGTCACTGTTGGTGTTGGTCTTTGTTGGTGGATTTCACTGTTGGTGTTGGTCACTGTTGGTGTTGGTCACTGTTGGTGTTGGTCACTGTTGGTGTTGGTCACTGTTGGTGTTGTTCCTTGTTGGTGTAGGTCTTTGTTGGAGTTGGTCACTGTTGGTGTTGTTCCCTGTTGGTGTTGGTCAGTGTCTGTGTTGGCCACTGTTGGGGTTGTTCCCTGTTGGTGTTGGTCACTATTGGCGTTGGTCACTGTTCGTGTTTTTCGCTGTTGGTGTTGGTCACTGTTGGTTTTGGTCACTGTTTTTGTTCCTCACTGTTCGTGTTGTTCACTGTTGGTGTTGGTCACTGTTGGTGTTGTTCCCTGTTGGTGTTGGACACTGTTAGTGTTGTTTGCTGTTGGTGTTGGTCACTGTTGGTGTTGGTCACTGTTGGTGTTGTTCGTTGTTGGAGGTGGTGACTGTTGGTGTTGGTGACTGTTGGTGTTGGTCACTGTTGTTGTTCACTGTTGGTGTTGGCCACAATTGGTGTTGTTCGCTGTTGGTGTTGGTCACTGTTGGTGTTGTTCGGTGTTGGTGTTGGTCACTTGTGGTGTTGGTCACTGTTGGTGTTGTTCGCTGTTGGTGTTGGTCATTGTTGGTGTTTTTTGCTGTTGGTGTTGGTCACTGGAGGTGTTGGTCACCAGTGGTGTTGTTTGCTGTTGGTGTTGGTCACTGTTGGTGTTGTTCGCTGTTAGTGTTGGTCACTTGTGGTGTTGGTCACTGTTGATGTTGTTCGCTGTTGGTGTTGGTTACTGTTGGTGTTGTTTGCTGTTGGTGTTGGTCACTGGTGGTGTTGGTCACCAGTGGTGCAGTGGTAATGTTTGATGTTGGTGTTGATCACTGTTGGTGTTGTTCGCTGTTGGTGTTGATCACTGTTGGTGTTGATCACTGTTGGTGTTGTTCGCTGTTGGTGTTGGTCAATGTTGGTGTTGTTTGCTGTTGATGTTGTTCACTATTGGTGTTGGTCACTTTTGGTGTTGGTCGCTGTTGGTGTTGGTCACTGTTGGAGTTGATCACTGTTGGTGTTGGTCACTGTTGGTGTTGGTCACTGTTGGTGTTGGTCACTGTTGGTATTGGTCACTGTTGTTGTTCGTCATTGTTGGTGTTCACTGTTGGTGTTGGTCACTGTTTGTGTTGTTCGCTTTTGGTGTTGGTCACTGTTGATGTTGGTCACTGTTGGTATTGTTCGCTGTTGGTGCTGGTCACTGTTGGTGTTGGCCACTATTGCTGTTTCTCGCTGTTGGTGTTGGTCACTGTTGGTGTTGGTCACTGTTGGTGTTGTTCACTGTTGGTGTTGGTCACTGGTGGTGTTGGTCACTGTTGGTGTTCTTCGCTGTTGGTTTTGGTCATTGTTGGTGTTGTTTGCTGTTGGTGTTGGTCACCAGTGGTGTTGGTCACCGGTGGTGTTGGTCACCGGTGGTGTTGTTTGCTGTTGGTGTTGGTCACTGTTGGTGTTAATCGCTGTTGGTGTTGGTCACTGTTGGTGTTGGTCACTGTTGGTGTTAATCGCTGTTGGTGTTGGTCACTGTTGGTGTTGTTCGCTGTTGGTGTTGGTCACTGTTGGTGTTGGTCACTGTTAGTGTTGGTCACAGCTGGTGTTGTTCCATGTTGTTGTTGTTCGCTGTTGGTGTTGGTCACTGTTGGTGTTGGTCTTTGTTGGTGGATTTCATTGTTGGTGTTGGTCACTGTTGGTGTTGTTCCTTGTTGGTGTAGGTCACTGTTGGAGTTGGTCACTGTTGGTGTTGTTCCCTGTTGGTGTTGGTTAGTGTTGGTGTTGGTGACTGTTGGTGTTGTTCCCTGTTGGTGTTATTCACTATTGGCGTTGGTCACTGTACGTGTTTTTAGCTGTTGGTGTTGGTCACTGTTGATTTTGGTCACTGTTTGTGTTGGTCATTGTTCGTGTTGTTCACTGTTGGTGTTGGACACTGTTGGTGTTGTTTGCTGTTGGTGTTGGCCACTATTGGTGTTGTTCGCTGTTGGCGTTGATCACTGTTGGTGTTGTTCGGTGTTGGTGTTGGTCACTTGTGGTGTTGGTCAATTGTGGTGTTGGTCACTGTTGGTGTTGTTCGATGTTGGTGTTGTTCGCTGTTGGTGTTGATCACTGTTGGTGTTGTTCGGTGTTGGTGTTGGTCACTTGTGGTGTTGGTCACTGTTGGTGTTGTTCGATGTTGGTGTTGGTCACTGTTGGTGTTGTTTGCTGTTGGTGTTGGTCACTGGTGGTGTTGGTCACTGGTGGTGTTGGTCACCAGTGGTGTTGTTTGCTGTTGGTGTTGGTCACTGTTGGTGTTGTTCGCTGTTAGTGTTGGTCACTTGTGGTGTTGGTCACTGTTGGTGTTGTTCGGTGTTGGTCATTGTTGGTGTTGTTTGCTGTTGGTGTTGGTCACTGGTGGTGTTGGTCACCAGTGGTGTTGTTTGATGTTGGTGTTCATCACTGTTCGTGTTGTTCCCTGTTGGTGTTGGTCACTGTTAATGTTGTTGGCTGTTGGTGTTGGTCACTGTTGGTGTTGGTCACTGGTGGTGTTGGTCGCTGGTGGTGTTGATCACTGGTAGTGTTGGTCAATTTTGGTGTTGGTCACTGTTAGTGTCGGACACTGCTGGTGTTGTTCCATGTTGGTGTTGTTCGCTGTATGTGTTGGTCACTGTTGGTGTTGGCCTTTGTTGGTGTTCTTCACTGTTGGTGTTGGTCACTACTGGTGTTGTTCCCTGTTTGTGTTGGTCACTGTTGGTGTTGGTCACTGTTGGTGTTGTTCCCTGTTGGTGTAGGTCACTGTTGGAGTTGGTCACTGTTGGTGTTGTTCCATATTGGTGTTGGTTAGTGTTGTTGTTGGTCACTGTTGGTGTTGTTCCCTGTTGTCGTTGGTCACTATTGGCGTTAGTCACTGTTCGTGTTTTTCGCTGTTGGTGTTGGTCACTGATGGTTTTGGTCTCTGTTCGTGTTGGTCACTGTTCGTGTAGTTCACTGTTTGTGTTGGTCACTGTTGGAGTTGTTCCCTGTTGCTGTTGGACACTGTTGGTGTTGTTTGCTTTTGGTGTTGGTCTCTGTTGGTGTTGGTCACTGTTGGTCACTGTTGGTGTTGATCGCTGTTCGAGTTGGTGAATGTTGGTGTTGGTGACTGTTGGTGTTGGTCACAATTGGTGTTGTTCGCTGTTGGTGTTGGTCACTGTTGGTGTTGTTCGCTTTTGGTGTTGGTCACTGGTGGTGTTGGTCACTCTTGGTGTTGTTCCCTGTTGGTGTTGGTCACTGTTAGTGTTGTTCGCTGTTGGTGTTGTTCGCTGTTGGTGTTGGTCACTGTTGGTGTTGGTCACTGTAGGTGTTGTTCCCTATTGGTGTTGGTCACTGTTGGTGTTGCTCGCTGATGGTGTTATTCACTGTTGGTGTTCGCTGTCGGTGTTGGTCACTGTTGGTGTTGGTCACTGTTGGTGTTGGTCACTGTTGGTGTTGTTCACTGGTGGTGTTGTTCATTGTTGGTGTTGGTCACTGGTGGTGTTGTTCACTGTTGGTGTTGGACACTGTTGGTATTGTTCGCTGTTGGTGTTGGTCACTGTTGGTGTTGGTCACTGTTGGTGTTGGTCACTGGTGGTGTTGTTCATTGTTGGTGTTGGTCACTGGTGGTGTTGTTCACTGTTGGTGTTGGTAACTGTTGGTGTTGTTCGCTGTTTGTGTTGTTCGCTGTTGGTGTTGGTCACTGTTGGTGTTGTTCGCTGTTGGTGTTGGTCACTGTTGGTTTTGGTCACAGTTGGTCACTGTTGGTGTTGTTTGCTGTTGGTGTTGGTCACTGTTCGTGTTGTTCACTGTTGGTTTTGTTCCCTGTTGGTGTAGGTCACTATTAGCGTTGGTCACTGTTCGTGTTTTTCGCTGTTGGTGTTGGTCACTGTTGGTTTTGGTCACTGTTCGTGTTGGTCACTGTTCGTGTTGTTCACTGTTTGTGTTCGTCACTGTTGATGTTCGTCACTGTTGGTGTTGTTCGCTGTTTGTGTTGGTCACTGTTGGTGTTGTTTCCAGTTGGTGTTGGTCACTGTTGGTGTTGGTCACTGTTGGTGTTGTTCCCTGTTGGTGTTGGTCGGTGTTGGTGTTGGACACTATTGGCGTTGATCACTGTTCGTGTTTTTCGCTGTTCGTGTTGGTCACTGTTGGTTTTGGTCACTGTTCGTGTTGGTCACTGTTCGTGTTGTTCACTGTTGGTGTTGGTCACTGTTGGTGTTGTTCCCTGTTACTGTTGGACACTGTTGGTGTTGTTTGCTGTTGGTGTTGGTCTTTGTTGGTGTTGGTCACTGTTGGTCACAGTTGGTGTTGTTCGCTGTTGGAGTTCGTGACTGTTGGTGTTGGTGACTAATGGTGTTGGTAACTATCGGTGTTGTTCGCTGTTGGTGTTGGTCACTGGTGGTGTTGGTCACTGTTGGTGTTGTTCGTTGTTGGTGTTGGTCACTGTTGGTGTTTGCTGTTGGTGTTGGTCACTGGTAGTGTTGGTCACTGTTGGTGTTGTTCGCTGTTGGTGTTGGTCACTGTTGGTGTTGTTTGCTGTTGGTGTTGTTTGCTGTTGGTGTTGTTTTCTGTTTGTGTTGTTCACTGTTGGTGTTAGTCATTGTTGGTGTAGTTCCCTGTTGGTGTTGGTCACTATTGGTGTTGTTAGATGTTGGTATTGTTCACTGTTGGTGTTTGTCACTGTTGGTGTTGGCCACTATTAGTGTTGTTCGCTGTTGGTGTTGGTCACTGTTGGTGTTGTTCGCTGTTGGTGTTGGTCACTGGTGGTGTTACTTGTTCACTATTGGTGTTGTTCGCTGTTGGTGTTGGTCACTGTTGGTGTTTTTCACTGTAGGAGTTGTTCGCTGTTGGTGTTGGTCAATGTTGGTATTGGTCACTGTTGGTGTTGTTCGCTGTTGGTGTTGGTCACTGTTGGAGTTGATCACTGTTGGTGTTGGTCACTGTTGGTGTAGGTCACTGTTGGTGTTGGTCACTGTTGGTGTTGGTCACTGTTGTTGTTCGTCATTGTTGGTGTTCGCTGTTGGTGTTGGTCACTGTGTTGTTCGCTTTTGGTGTTGGTCACTGTTGATGTTGGTCACTGTTGGTGTTGTTCGCTGTTGGTGTTGGTCACTGTTGGTGTTGGCCACTGTTGGTGTTGGTCACAGTTGGTGTTGTTCCTTGTTGGTGTAGGTCATTGTTGGAGTTGGTCACTGTTGGTGTTGTTCCCTGTTGTTGTTGGTCAGTGTCTGTGTTGGCCACTGTTGGGGTTTTTCCCTGTTGGTGTTGGTCACTATTGGCATTGGTCACTGTTCGTGTTTTTCGCTGTTGGTGTTGGTCACTGTTGGTTTTGGTCACTGTTTGTGTTGGTCACTGTTCGTGTTGTTCACTGTTGGTGTTGGTCACTGTTGGTGTTGTTCCCTGTTGGTGTTGGACACTGTTGGTGTTGTTTGTTGTTGGTGTTGGTCACTGTTGGTGTTGGTCACTGTTGGTGTTGTTCGTTGTTGGAGTTGGTGACTGTTGGTGTTCTTGACTGTTGGTGTTGGTCACTGTTGTTGTTCACTGTTGGTGTTGGCCATTATTGGTGTTGTTCGCTGTTGGTGTTGATCACTGTTGGTGTTTTGCTGTTGATTTTGGTCACTGGTGGTGTTGGTCACCGGTGGTGTTGTTTGCTGTTAGTGTTGGTCACTGTTGGTGTTGTTCGCTGTTAGTGTTGGTCACTGTTGGTGTTGTTCGCTGGTGGTGGTGTTGGTCGCTGGTGGCGTTTGTCACTGGTGGTGTTGGTCACATTTTGTGTTCGTCACTGTTGGTGTTGATCACTTTTAGTGTTGGTCACTGTTGGTGTTGTTCTCTGTTTGTGTTGTTCACTGTTGGTGTTGGTCACTGTTGGTGTTGTTCCCTATTGGTGTTGTTCGCTGTTGGTGTTGGTCACTGTTGGTTTTGGTCACTGGTGGTTTTGGTCACTGGTGGTGTTGGTCACTGTTGGTGTTGTTCGCTGTTGGTGTTGGTGTTTTAGGACTACTGCCTTGTATTACTGATTACAGACATAACAAAGTGCATAGTGACCCGCTGGAAAATTGAAAATAGTCATTAACAATAGAACTTTGTGTTAAATAGAGAATAAACGGGAGACCGCGTGTGAGCCAGTGAACGAGGCTTTGTGTACATGCGTGTATGAGGAAAAAAATAGTGAACGGTGATTCGTGGAACAGTGATGTGGAACGGGTATCACAACAACATATAAGTTGGAAGTGAAGGAAAATCGTGCATAGAATATTATAAATTCAGAAAACTAGAAATATAGAATAGTGGCAAGAGGCGGCATCAGTGGTTATAAATCGGGTAACTGGAAACTGGTGACATCAACCTGGGACAACAAGAGGTCACCTGTACCGACCGGGGACCAGCTTCGCTACCCTATGCTAAGTACCTGCCATAAAGTTTGAACAAAATAACATACATAATATTACTAATATACGGTATACATATAATATTATAAATATTAAACATATAAATATATATACATATAATTTTATAAAGAGTTAAAAGGACTGACATCAACAAGTGATCCATACAGTGACTCTCAAATATAACACAATACATCAGACAATGGAGAGGTGTGGCGAGTGTTCGGGAGTACTGGGAAGACGTAATGTAGGCGTAACGTGCTGCATCTGTAACATAAGATTTCACCTGGGCTGTACAGAATTAGCTCCAGGATGCATAAAAAGGCAAGGAATTTACTGGGTTTGCAAAGATGACAGATTAATGTTAGAGAACATAACTAAACTGATGAAAAACATTCCCGAGTCACAGAGATTATCATTCACAGACAGGCTACCAGTGATATATGCGGACTGGGAAAAGTCAACATTGGATAACGACCAAAACTCAGGAACAGGTAGTTTAGAGAACCGCAGCAGTAGTGTGGAGGAAGAGGGCATTGTGGTGCAAAATAACAGCAATATTACAGAGTCAGATAATATAAACAATGAGAGCAACAGTGAGACAGAGTGCATAAATGAAGGAATTGGGACGAAAAACGGAGATGGCTCCAATAAAGAGGTAGACAAGACAGTCACAGATATAAATACCTTGAAAAACGCAAAACCGGAACACATTTGCAAATTCTACGCTAAAGGAATATGCAAATATGGAAAATTAGGAGCAAAATGCCATTTTCTGCATCCTCGAAAATGCAGGAACATGTTGGAGAGGGGTACATGCCGTTTTGGAACAGGGTGTAGATACTTCCACCCTAAATTATGTCAATTTTCAATTAGGGACAAAAAATGCTACAATCTTCAGTGTCCGGAATTCCATGTGAGAGGTACAGAGCGTTTTAGACGGGAAGATCAATATGACACTACTGGAAATTTTTTACAGGAAGGCAGAAACAGAGTAGTAAATATAAGAGAGAGGAACAGTCAGATGGAACCACTACAGGATTACAGAGAGGAACGGAGATACCCACAAGACTGGAATTCAAATTATCAACAAGCACACAGGTACTACACCAGACAACACCCGTCCTACTACCAAAACTGGACGAATCACTTCCAAAACGACACACCCTGGACGCAAACACAGTGGCCTCCTTACCAGAGCCTCAGATATTAACACCAAGTAAGGCTTCCAGCACTTCCACTAACACGATAACATCATTTATATTTGCCAACATCCAGGGTATAAAAACACGCAAAACCAACAAAGTTCAATTTATAGATGGTCTCCTTCATGAGGCAAATGCAGTGTTTGCAGCCCTAACAGAAACCCACACAAAGGACTACCATGATGGTGAAATATGGATCTCAGAGTACAATCTTTTCAGATGTGATAGGAAACACCGGCTTCAGAGTGGGGTCAGCCTCTACATCAAAGACACACTCATCTGTACTGAGCTGCTAAACACCTCAAATGATATGGTGGAAGTGCTGATAATCAAAATAGAGATTTTAAGTGTAGTTATTGTCCTTGTATATAAGTCACCGGAGGCAAACCCTCAGCAGTTTAAAGACCAACTAATGAAAATAGAACACTGCTTGGAAAACCTCACAAATCCAGCTCCGAACATCATCCTGCTTGGGGACTTCAACCTACGACACCTGAAATGGAAGCACCTGGCTATACAGTAATATCAGAAAGAATACAAGGAAGTAGCCTAAATGAACAGGCACATGCAAATGACCTGCTACGGATGTGCGACAGGTTTGCCTTAAACCAGCAAATAGTAGAACCAACTAGGAAGGAGAACACGCTGGACCTCATTTTCACTAATAATGATGAATTGATCAGGAACATAATGATTACAAATACCTGTTACTCAGATCACAACTTAATTGAAGTTATGACAAGCATGGGGAGTAGACCTTCAAAATCAGTCCAGATTCCCGGTGGAGGAGATTTCAGCAAATTCAACTTCAATAATAAACAGATAAACTGGGAGCAAATAAACCAGGACTTCACAGAAATAAACTGGGAAGAACAGCTAGAAAATGCAAACCTGAACCAGTGCCTGGAAAAAATAAGCTCAGTAGCACTAGAAATATGTTCAAACCGCATACCTCTAAGAAAAAAGAGGAAGAGATGCAGATTGGAACGGGAACGTCGTTCCCTATATAGGCGAAGAAAACGAATCGCGGAACAACTTGAGAGTCGCACCCTATCTCAAGAACGGCGAAGAAGGTTAGGTAGAGAAATAGAAACAATTGAAAGGAAGCTACAAGAATCATACAAAACCCAGGAGAGGCAAAGAGAGCAAAAGGCCATCAGTGAAATAGAAAGAAATCCGAAATATTTTTTCTCCTATGCAAAATCAAGATAAAAAAAACACATCTAGTATCGGGCCCCTGCGAAAGGGAGATGGAACTTTCACCGATGACAACAAAGAAATGAGCGAGCTACTGAGGACGCAGTACGACTCTGTTTTCAGCAAGCCATTAAACACACTAAAGATTGATAACCCAAATGAATTTTTCATGGATACGATACCAACATCAAATCATATATCAGACGTCACCCTATCCCCACTGAATTTTGAAGAAGTCATAAACAGTATGCCTATGCACTCTGCACCAGGCCCGGATTCTTGGAACTCCATATTCATAAAGAACTGTAAAAAACCACTATCGCAGGCCCTCCACATTCTGTGGAGACAAAGCCTAGATACTGGCGTTATTCCTGATATACTAAAAACAGCAGAGATAGCACCACTTCATAAAGGAGGAAATAAGGCAGAGGCAAAAAATTACAGACCGATAGCACTAACATCGCACATCATAAAAATTTTTGAGAGTGCTAAGAAGTAAAATCACAAAATACATGGAATCACAGCAACTCCATAACCCTGGACAACATGGTTTCAGAACAGGGCGCTCTTGCCTGTCGCAGTTGCTGGACCACTATGATATGGCATTAGATGCTATGGAAGACAAACATGACGCGGATGTAATTTACACAGATTTCGCAAAAGCTTTTGATAAATGTGACCATGGTGTTATTGCACATAAAATGCTTTCAAAAGGAATTACCGGAAAAATAGGCAGATGGATCTACAATTTCCTGACCAACAGAACCCAATGTGTAATAGTCAACAAAATAAAATCCAGCCCATCAACCGTGAAGAGCTCAGTCCCCCAGGGTACTGTGCTTGCTCCAGTACTTTTTCTTATCCTCATTTCGGACATAGACAAGAACACAACCTATAGCACTGTATCATCCTTTGCAGATGACACTAGGATCTTCATGAGAGTAGGCAACATAGAGGACACGGCGAACCTCCAGTCAGATGTAGATTAGGTCTTTCTATGGGCTACAGAAAATAATATGGTGTTTAACGAAGATAAGTTCCAGCTCATGCGCTATGGAAAAAATTAAAATATAAAAACGGAAACCACGTACAAAACTCAGGCAAATCATAACATAGAACGAAAAGTCAATGTAAAGGATCTGGGTATACTCATGTCGGAAGACCTTACCTTTAAAGAACACAATAAAGTAGCCGTCACAACTGCAAGAAAAATGACAGGTTGGATAACAAGAACTTTTCACACTAGAGATGCTATACCGATGATGATACTTTTCAAAACGCTTGTGCTCTCTAGAGTAGAGTACTGCTGCACAATGACAGCACCTTTCAAAGCTGGAGAAATTGCTGACCTGGAGAGCGTGCAGAGATCCTTTACTGCTAGAATCCACTCAGTAAAACATCTAAACTATTGGGACCGACTAAAGAGCCTAAAACTGTACTCCCTTGAGCGCAGGCGGGAGAGGTACATAATAATTTACACGTGGAAAATATTAGAGGGGCTGGTCCCAAACCTGCACACAGAAATAACATCACATGAGACCAGAAGACATGGCAGGATGTGCAGAATACCCCCGTTGAAAAACAGAGGTGCAACTGGTACTCTGAGAGAGAACTCTATCAACATCAGAGGTCCGAGACTGTTCAACACGCTTCCACTACACATAAGGGGCATAACTGGCCGACCCCTCACAGTGTTCAAGAGAGAACTGGATAAGCACCTCCAAAGGATACCTGATCAACCAGGCTGTGACTCATACGTCAGGCTGCGAGCAGCCGCGTCCAACAGCCTGGTTGATCAGTCCGGCAACCAGGAGGCCTGGTCGACGACCGGGCCGCGGGGACGCTAAGCCCCGGAAGCACCTCAAGGTAGGTTCCCTGTTGGTGTTGGTCACTGTTCGTGTTGGTGTTGTTCCCTGTTGGTGTAGGTCACTGTTGGAGTTGGTCACTGTTGATGTTGTTCCCTGTTGGTGTTGGTCACTATTGGTGTTGTTAGATGTTGGTATGGTTCACTGTTGGTGTTGGCCACTATTAGTGTTGTTCGCTGTTGGTGTTGGTCACTGCTGGTGTTAATTGTTCGCTATTGGTGTTGTTCGCTGTTGGTGTTGGTCACTGTTGGTGTTTGTCACTGTTGGAGTTGTTCACTGTTGGTGTTGTTCGCTGTTGGTGTTGGTCACTGTTGGAGTTGATCACTGTTGGTGTTGGTCACTGTTGGTGTTGCTCACTGTTGGTGTTGGTCACTGTTGTTGTTCGTCATTGTTGGTGTTCGCTGTTGGTGTTGGTCACTGTTTGTGTTGTTCGCTTTTGGTGTTGGTCACTGCTGATGTTGGTCACTGTTGGTGTTGTTCGCTGTTGGTGTTGGTCACTGTTGGTGTTGGCCACTATTGGTGTTTTTCGCTGTTGGTGTTGGTGACTGTTGGTGTCGTTCACAGTTGGTGTTGGTCACTGGTGGTGTTGGTCACTGTTGGTGTTGTTCGCTGTTGGTTTTGGTCATTGTTGGTGTTGGTCACTGGTGGTGTTGGTCACCGGTGGTGTTGGTCACCGGTGGTGTTGTTTTGTGTTGGTCACTGTTGGTGTTGGTCACTGGTGGTGGTGTTGGTCGCTGGGGGTGTTGGTCACTGGTGGTGGTGTTGGGCACTTTCGGTGTTGGTCACTGTTGGTGTCGGTCACTGTTTGTGTTGGTCACAGCTGGTGTTGTTCCATGTTGTAGTTGTTCGCTGTTGGTGTTGGCCACTGTCGGTGTTGGTCTTTGTTGGTGGATTTCACTGTTGGTGTTGGTCACTGTTGGTGTTGTTCCCTGTTGGTGTTGGTCACTGTTCGTGTTGGTCACAGTTGGTGTTGTTCCTTGTTGGTGTAGGTCACTGTTGGAGTTGGTCACTGTTGGTGTTGTTCCCTGTTGGTGTTGGTCAGTGTCTGTGTTGGCCACTGTTGGGGTTGTTCCCTGTTGGTGTTGGTCACTATTGGCGTTGGTCACTGTTCCTGTTTATCGCTGTTGGTGTTGGTCACTGCTGGTTTTGGTCACTGATTGTGTTAGTCACTGTTCGTGTTGTTCACTGTTATTGTTGGTCACTGTTGGTGTTGTTCTCTGTTGGTGTTGTTTGCTGATAGTGTTGGTCACTGTTGGTGTTGGTGACTGTTGGTGTTGTTCGTTGTTGGAGTTGGTGACTGTTGTTGCTCACTGTTGGTGTTGGTCACTGTTGTTGCTCACTGTTGGTGTTGGCCACTATTGGTGTTGTTCGCTGTTGGTGTTGATCACTGTTGGTGTTGTTCGGTGTTGGTGTTGGTCACTTCTGGTGTTGGTCGCTGTTGGTGTTGTTCGCTGTTGGTGTTGATCACTGTTGGTGTTGTTTGCTGTTGGTGTTGGTCACTGGTGGTGTTGGTCACCAGTGGTGTTGTTTGCTGTTGGTGTTGGTCACTGTTGGTGTTGTTCGCTGTTAGTGTTGGTCACTTGTGGTGTTGGTCACTGTTGGTGTTGTTCGCTGTTGGTGTTGGTCACTGTTGGTGTTGTTTGCTGTTGGTGTTGGTCATTGGTGGTGTTGGTCACCAGTGGTGTTGTTTGATGTTGGTGTTGATCACTGTTGGTGTTGTTCGCTGTTGGTGTTGGTCACTGTTGGCGTTGTTCGCTGTTGGTGTTGGTCACTGGTGGTGGTTTTGGTCGCTGGTGGTGTAGGTCGCTGGTGGTGTTGGTCACTGGTGGTGGTGTTGGTCACTTTGGTGTTGGTCACCGTTGGTGTTGGTCACTGTTAGTGTTGGTCACAGCTGGTGTTGTTCCATGTTGTTAGCTGTTGGTGTTGGTCACTGGTGGTGTTGGTCACCAGTGGTGTTGGTCACTGTTAGTGTTGGTCACAGCTGGTGTTGGCCACTGATGGGGTTGTTCCCTGTTGGTGTTGGTCACTTGTGGCGTTGGTCACTGTTCGTGTTTTTCGCTGTTGGTGTTGGTCACTGTTGATTTTGGTCTCTGTTCGTGTTGGTCACTGTTCGTGTTGTTCACTGTTGGTGTTGGTCACTGTTGGTGTTGTTCCCTGTTGGTGTTGGACACTGTTGGTGTTGTTTCCTGTTGGTGTTGGTGACTGTTGGTGTTGGTGACTGTTAGTAGGTGACTGTTGGTGTTGGTCACTGTTGTTGTTCACTGTTGGTGTTGGCCACTATTGGTGTTGTTCGCTTTTGGTGTTGATCACTGTTGGTGTTGTTCGGTGTTGGTGTTGGTCACTTGTGGTGTTGGTCACTGTTGGTGTTGTTCCCTGTTGGTGTTGGTCACTGTTGGTGTTGTTTGCTGTTGGTGTTGGTCACTGGTGGTGTTGGTCACCAGTGGTGTTGTTTGCTGTTGGTGTTGGTCACTGTTGGAGTTGTTCGCTGTTAGTGTTGGTCACTTGTGGTGTTGTTTGCTGTTGGTGTTGGTCACTGGTGGTGTTGATCACTAGTGGTGTTGTTTGATGTTGGTGTTGATCACTATTGGTGTTGTTCGCGGTTGGTGTTGGTCACTGTTGGTGTTGTTCGCGGTTGGTGTTGGTCACTGTTGGTGTTGGTCACTGGTGGTGTTGGTCGCTGGTGGTGTTTATCACTGGTAGTGTTGGTCAATTTTGGTGTTGGTCACTGTTAGTGTTGGACACTGCTGGTGTTGTTCCATGTTGGTGTTGTTCGCTGTTGGTGTTGGTCACTCTTGGTGTTGGTCTTTGTTGGTAGATTTCACTGTTGGTGTTGGTCACTGTTGGTGTTGTTCCCTGTTGGTGTTGGTCACTGTTGGTGTTGGTCACTGTTGGTGTTGTTCCTTGTTGGTATAGGTCACTGTTGGAGTTGGTCACTGTTGGTGTTGTTCCCTCATGGTGTTGGTCACTGTTCGTGTTTTTCGCTGTTGGTGTTGGTCACTGTTGGTGTTGTTCCTTGTTGGTATAGGTCACTGTTGGTGTTGTTCCCTGTTGGTGTTGGTCACTATTGGCGTTGGTCACTGTTCGTGTTTTTCGCTGTTGGTGTTGGTCACTGTTGATTTTGGTCTCTGTTCGTGTTGGTCACTGTTCGTGTTGTTCACTGTTGGTGTTGGTCACTGTTGGTGTTGTTCCCAGTTGGTGTTGGACACTGTTGGTGTTGTTCCCAGTTGGTGTTGGACACTGTTGGTGTTGTTTGCTGTTGGTGTTGGTCGCTGTTGGTGTTGGTCACTGTTGGTGTTGTTCGTTGTTGGAGTTGGTGACTGTTGGTGTTGGTGACTGTTGGTGTTGGTCACTGTTGGTGTTGGCCACTATTGGTGTTGTTCGCTGTTGGTGTTGATCACTGTTGGTGTTGTTCGGTGTTGGTGTTGGTCACTTGTGGTGTTGGTCACTGTTGGTGTTGTTCGCTGTTGGTGTTGGTCACTGCTGGTGTTGATCACTGGTGGTGTTGGTCACCAGTGGTGTTGTTTGCTGTTGGTGTTGGTCACTGTTGGTGTTGTTCGCTGTTAGCGTTGGTCACTTGTGGTGTTGGTCACTGTTGGTGTTGTTCGCTGTTGGTGTTGGTCACTGTTGGTGTTCTTTGCTGTTGGTGTTGGTCACTGGTGGTGTTGGTCACCAGTGGTGTTGTTTGATGTTGGTGTTGATCACTATTGGTGTTGTTAGCGGTTGGTGTTGGTCACTGTTGGTGTTGTTCGCTGTTGGTGTTAGTCACTGTTGGTGTTGGTCACTGGTGGTGTTGGTCGCTGGTGGTGTTGATCACTGGTAGTGTTGGTCAATTTTGGTGTTGGTCACTGTTAGTGTTCGACACTGCTGGTGTTGTTCCATGTTGGTGTTGTTCGCTGTTGGTGTTGGTCACTGTTGGTGTTGGCATTTGTTGGTGTTCTTCACTGTTGGTGTTGGTCACTGCTAGTGTTGTTCCTTGTTTGTGTTGGTCACTGTTGGTGTTGGTCACTGTTGGTGTTGTTCCCTGTTGGTGTAGGTCACTGTTGGTGTTCTTCCCTATTTGTGTTGGTCACTATTGGCTTTGGTCACTGTTCGTGTTTTTCGCTGTTGGTGTTGGACACTGATGGTTTTGGTCTCTGTTCGTGTTGGTCACTATTCGTGTTGTTCACTGATTGTGTTGGTCACTGTTGGTGTTTCCCTGTTGCTGTTGGACACTGTTGGTGTTGTTTGCTTTTGGTGTTGGTCTCTGTTGGTGTTGGTCACTGTTGGTCACTGTTGGTGTTGATCGCTGTTGGAGATGGTGACTGTTGGTGTTGGTGACTGTTGGTATTGGTCACAATTGGTGTTGTTCGCTGTTGGTGTTGGTCACAGGTGGTGTTGGTCACTGGTGGTGTTGGTCACTGTTGGTGTTGTTCCCTGTTTGTGTTGGTTACTGTTAGTGTTGTTCGCTGTTGGTGTTGTTCGCTGTTGGTGTTGGTCATTGTTGGTGTTGGTCACTGTTGGTGTTGGTCACTGTTGGTGTTGGACACTGTTGGTATTGCTTGCTGTTGGTGTTGGTCACTGTTGGTGTTGGTCACTGTTGGTGTTGGTAACTGTTGGTGTTGTTCGCTGTTGGAGTTGGTCACTGTTGGTTTTGGTCACTGATCGTGTTGGTCCTGCTCGTGTTGTTCACTGTTGGTTTTGGTCACTGTTGGTGTTGTTCCCTGTTAGTGTTGTTCGCTGTTGGTGTTGGTCACTGTTGGTGTTGGTCTTTGTTGGTGTTGTTCACTGTTGGTGTTGGTCACGGTTGGTTTTGTTCACTGTTGGTGTTGGTCACTGTTGGTTTTGTTCCCTCCTGGTGTTGGTCGGTGTTGGTGTTGGTCACTGTTGGTGTTGTTCCCTGTTGGTGTAGGTCACTATTGGCGTTGGTCACTGTTCGTGTTTTTCGCTGTTGGTGTTGGTCACTGTTGGTTTTGGTCACTGTTCGTATTGGTCACTGTTCGTGTTGTTCATGTTTGTGTTCGTCACTGTTGATGTTCGTCACTGTTGGTGTTGTTCGCTGTTTGTGTTGGTCACTGTTGGTGTTGTTCGCTGTTGGTGTTGTTCGCTGTTGGTGTTGGTCTCTGTTGGTGGTGGTCACTGTTGGTGTTGGTCACTGTTGGTGTTGATCACTGTTGGTGTTGCTCTCTGTATGTATTAGTCACTGATGGTGTTGTTCGCTGTCGGTGTTGGACACTGTTGGTGTTGGTCACTGCTGGTGTTGTTCACTGTTGGTGTTGGACACTTAATGTTTTTCGCTGTTGGTGTTGGTTACGGTTGGTGTTCGTCACTGTTGGTCACTGTTGGTGTTGGTCACTGTTGGTGTTGTTCGCTGTTGGAGTTGGTCACTGTTGGTTTTGTTCACTGTTGGTGTTGTTCGCTTTTAGTGTTGGTCTATGTTGGTATTGTTCGCTGTTGGTATTGTTCACTGTTGGTGTTGGTCACTGTTGGTGTTGTTCGCTGTTAGTGTTGGTCACTGCTGGATTTGGTCACTGTTCGTATTGGTCACTGTTCGTGTTGTTCACTGTTGGTGTTGGTCACTGTTGGTGTTGTTCGCTGTTCGTGTTGGTCACTCTTGGAGTTGATCACTGTTGGTGTTGGTCACTGTTGGTGTTGGTCTCTGTTGGTGTTGGTCACTGTTGGTGTTGGTCATTGTTGGGTTTCGCTGTTAGTGTTGGTCACTGTTGGTGTTGTTCGCTGTTGGTGTTGGTCACTGATAGTTTTGATCACTGTTCGTGTTGGTCACTGTTGGTGTTGTTCACTGTTGGTGTTGGTCACTGTTGGTGTTGTTTGCTGTTGGTGTAGGTCACTGTTGGTGTTGGTCACTGTTGGTGTTGCTCGTTGTTGGAGTTGGTGACTGTTGGTGTTGGTGACTGTTGGTGTTGGTCACTGTTGTTGTTCACTGTTGGTGTTGGCCACTATTGGTGTTGTTCGCTTTTGGTGTTGATCACTGTTGGTGTTGTTCGGTGTTGGTGTTGGTCACTGTTGGTGTTGGTCACTGTTGGTGTTGGTCACTGTTGGTGTTTTTCCCTGTTGGTGTTGGTCACTGTTGGCGTTGGTCACTGTTCGTGTTTTTGCTGTTGGAGTTAGTCACTGTTGGTTTCATTAACACTTCGTAATGGTCACTGTTGGTGTTGGTCATTGTTGGTGTTGTTCCCTGTTGGTGTTGTTCGCTGTTGGTGTTGGTTACCGTTGGTGTTGGTCACTGGTGTTGTTGGTCACTGTTGGTGTTGTTCGCAATTGGTTTTGTTCATTGTTGGTGTTAGTCACTGTTGATGTTCTTTGCTATTGCTGTTGGTCACTGTTCGTGTTATTCCCTGTTGGTGTTGGTCTATGTTGGTGTTGTTCTATGTTGCTGTTGTTCACTGTTGGTATTGTTCACTGTTGGTGTTGGTCACTGTTGGTGTTGTTCGCTGTTAGTGTTGGTCACTGCTGGATTTGGTCACTGTTCGTATTGGTCACTGTTCATGTTGTTCAGTGTTGGTGTTGTTCGCTGTTGGTGTTAGTCACTCTTGGAGTTGATCACTGTTGGTGTTGGTCACTGTTGGTGTTGGTCACTGTTGGTGTTGGTCACTGTTGGTGTTAGTTTTTGTCACTTTTGGTGTTGGTCACTTTTGGTGTTGGTCACTGTTGGTGTTGTTCCCTGTTTGTGTTGGTCACTGTTAGTGTTGTTCGCTGTTGGTGTTGTTCGCTGTTGTTGTTGGTCACTGTTGGTGTTGGTCACTGTTGGTGTTGTTCCCTGTTGGTATTGGTCACTGTTGGTGTTGCTCGCTGATGGTGTTAGTCACTGTTGGTGTTGTTCGCTGTCAGTGTTGGTCACTGTTGGTGTTGGTCACTGTTGGTGTTGGTCACTGTTGGTGTTGTTCACTGTTGGTGTTGGACACTGTTGGTATTGTTTGCTGTTGGTGTTGGTCACTGTTGGTGTTGGTCACTGTTGGTGTTGTTCGCGGTTGGAGTTGGTCACTGTTGGTTTTGGTCACTGTTCGTGTTGGTCACTGTTCGTGTTGTTTACTGATGGTTTTGGTCACTGTTGGTGTTGTTCCCTGTTGGTGTTGTTCGCTGTTGGTGTTGGTCACTGTTGGTGTTGGTCACTGGTGGTGGTGTTCATTGTTGGTGTTGTTCGCTACTGGTGTTGTTCACTATTGGTGTTGTTCGCTGTTGGTGTTGGTCACTGTTGGTGTTGTTCGCTGTTGGTGTTGTTCACAGTTGGTTTTGGTCACAGTTGGTCACTGTTGGTGTTGTTTGCTGTTGGTGTTCGTCAATGTTGGTGTTGTTCACTGTTGGTGTTGGTCACTGTTTGTGTTGTTCTCTGTTGGTGTTGGACACTGTTGGTGTTGGTCACTGTTGGTCACTGTTTGTGTTGTTCGCTGCTGGAGTTGGTGACTGTTGGTGTTTGTGACTGTTGGTGTCGGTCACTGTTGGTGTTGTTCACTGTTGGTGTTGGCAACTATTGGTGTTGTTCACTGTTGGTGTTGGCAACTATTGGTGTTGTTCACTGTTGGTGTTGTTCGCTGTTAGTGTTGGTCACTGTTGGTGTTGTTCGCTGTAGGTGTTGGTCACTGTTGGTGTTGGTCTTTGTTGGTGTTGTTCTCTGTTGGTGTTGGTTACTGTTGGTTTTGTTCCCTGTTGGTGTTGGTCACTGTTGGTGTTGGTCGGTGTTGGTGTTGGTCACTGTTGGTGTTGTTCCCTGTTTGTGTAGGTCACTATTGGCGTTGGTCACTGTTCGTGTTTTTCGCTGTTGGTGTTGGTCACTTTTGGTTTTGGTCACTGTTCCTGTTGGTCACTGTTCGTGTTGTTCATGTTTGTGTTCGTCACTGTTGATGTTCGTCACTGTTGGTGTTGTTCGCTGTTTGTGTTGGTCACTGTTGGTGTTGTTCGCTGTTGGTGTTGTTCGCTGTTGGTGTTGGTCTCTGTTGGTGTTGGTCACTGTTGGTGTTAGTCACTGTTGGTGTTGTTCGCTGTCGGTGTTGGACACTGTTGGTGTTGGTCACTGCTGGTGTTGTTCTATGTTGCTGTTGTTCACTGTTGGTATTGTTCACTGTTGGTGTTGGTCACTGTTGGTGTTGTTCTCTGTTGGTGTTGGACACTGTTGGTGTTGGTCACTGTTGGTGTTGGTCACTGTTGGTGTTGTTCTCTGTTGGTGTTGGACACTGTTGGTGTTGGTCACTGTTGGTCACTGTTGGTGTTGTTCGCTGTTGGAGTTGGTGACTGTTGGTGTTGGTGACTGTTGGTGTTGGTCACTGTTGGTGTTGTTCACTGTTAGTGTTGGCCACTATTGGTGTAGTTCACTGTTGGTGTTGGCAACTATTGGTGTTGTTTGCTGTTAGTGTTGGTCAATGTTGGTGTTGTTCGCTGTAGGTGCTGGTCACTGGTGGTGTTGGTCATTGTTGGTGTTTTTCGCTGTTGATGTTGGTCACTGTTGGTGTTGTTCGCTGTTGGTGTTGATCACTGTTGGTGTTGGTCCCTGTTGGTGTTGTTCCCCTGTTAGTTTAGGTCACTGTTGGAGTTGGTAACTGTTGGTGTTGGTCGGTGTTGGTGTTGGTCACTGTTGGTGTTGTTCCCTGTTGGTGTAGGTCACTATTGGCGTTGGTCACTGTTCGTGTTTTTCGCTGTTGGTGTTGGTCACTGTTGGTTTTGGTCACTGTTCGTGTTGGTCACTGTTCGTGTTGTTCATGTTTGTGTTCGTCACTGTTGATGTTCGTCACTGTTGGTGTTGTTCGCTGTTTGTGTTGGTCACTGTTGGTGTTGTACGCTGTTGGTGTTGTTCGCTGTTGGTGTTGGTCTCTGTTGGTGTTGGTCACTGTTGGTGTTGGACACTGTTGGTATTGCTTGCTGTTGGTGTTGGTCACTGTTGGTGTTGGTCACTGTTGGTGTTGGTAACTGTTGGTGTTGTTCGCTGTTGGAGTTGGTCACTGTTGGTTTTGGTCACTGATCGTGTTGGTCACTGCTCGTGTTGTTCACTGTTGGTTTTGGTCACTGTTGGTGTTGTTCCCTGTTAGTGTTGTTCGCTGTTGGTGTTGGTCACTGTTGGTGTTGGTCTTTGTTGGTGTTGTTCACTGTTGGTGTTGGTCACTGTTGGTTTTGTTCACTGTTGGTGTTGGTCACTGTTGGTTTTGTTCCCTCCTGGTGTTGGTCGGTGTTGGTGTTGGTCACTGTTGGTGTTGTTCCCTGTTGGTGTAGGTCACTATTGGCGTTGGTCACTGTTCGTGTTTTTCGTTGTTGGTGTTGGTCACTGTTGGTTTTGGTCACTGTTCGTATTGGTCACTGTTCGTGTTGTTCATGTTTGTGTTCGTCACTGTTGATGTTCGTCACTGTTGGTGTTGTTCGCTGTTTGTGTTGGTCACTGTTGGTGTTGTTCGCTGTTGGTGTTGTTCGCTGTTGGTGTTGGTCTCTGTTGGTGGTGGTCACTGTTGGTGTTGGTCACTGTTGGTGTTGATCACTGTTGGTGTTGCTCTCTGTATGTATTAGTCACTGATGGTGTTGTTCGCTGTCGGTGTTGGACACTGTTGGTGTTGGTCACTGCTGGTGTTGTTCACTGTTGGTGTTGGACACTTAATGTTTTTCGCTGTTGGTGTTGGTTACGGTTGGTGTTCGTCACTGTTGGTCACTGTTGGTGTTGGTCACTGTTGGTGTTGTTCGCTGTTGGAGTTGGTCACTGTTGGTTTTGTTCACTGTTGGTGTTGTTTGCTTTTAGTGTTGGTCTATGTTGGTGTTGTTCTATGTTGGTATTGTTCGCTGTTGGTATTGTTCACTGTTGGTGTTGGTCACTGTTGGTGTTGTTCGCTGTTAGTGTTGGTCACTGCTGGATTTGGTTACTGTTCGTATTGGTCACTGTTCGTGTTGTTCACTGTTGGTGTTGGTCACTGTTGGTGTTGTTCGCTGTTCGTGTTGGTCACTCCTGGAGTTGATCACTGTTGGTGTTGGTCACTGTTGGTGTTGGTCTCTGATGGTGTTGGTCACTGTTGGTGTTGGTCATTGTTGGGTTTCGCTGTTAGTGTTGGTCACTGTTGGTGTTGTTCGCTGTTGGTGTTGGTCACTGATAGTTTTGATCACTGTTCGTGTTGGTCACTGTTGGTGTTGTTCACTGTTGGTGTTGGTCACTGTTGGTGTTGTTTGCTGTTGGTGTTGGTCACTGTTGGTGTTGGTCACTGTTGGTGTTGTTCGTTGTTGGAGTTGGTGACTGTTGGTGTTGGTGACTGTTGGTGTTGGTCACTGTTGTTGTTCACTGTTGGTGTTGGCCACTATTGGTGTTGTTCGCTTTTGGTGTTGATCACTGTTGGTGTTGTTCGGTGTTGGTGTTGGTCACTGTTGGTGTTGGTCACTGTTGGTGTTTTTCCCTGTTGGTGTTGGTCACTGTTGGCGTTGGTCACTGTTCGTGTTTTTGCTGTTGGAGTTATTCACTGTTAGTTTCATTAACACTTCGTAATGGTCACTGTTGGTGTTGGTCATTGTTGGTGTTGTTCCCTGTTGGTGTTGTTCGCTGTTTGTGTTGGTTACCGTTGGTGTTGGTCACTGGTGTTGTTGGTCACTGTTGGTTTTTGTTCGCAATTGGTTTTGTTCATTGTTCGTGTTATTCCCTGTTGGTGTTGGTCTATGTTGGTGTTGTTCTATGTTGCTGTTGTTCACTGTTGGTATTGTTCACTGTTGGTGTTGGTCACTGTTGGTGTTGTTCTATGTTGGTGTTGGACACTGTTGGTGTTGGACACTGTTGGTGTTGGACACTGTTGGTGTTGTTCACTGTTGGTATTGTTCACTGTTGGTGTTGGTCACTGTTGGTGTTGTTCGCTGTTAGTGTTGGTCACTGCTGGATTTGGTCACTGTTCGTATTGGTCACTGTTCATGTTGTTCAGTGTTGGTGTTGTTCGCTGTTGGTGTTGGTCACTCTTGGAGTTGATCACTGTTGGTGTTGGTCACTGTTGGTGTTGGTCACTGTTGGTGTTGGTCACTGTTGGTGTTAGTTTTTGTCACTTTTGGTGTTGGTCACTTTTGGTGTTGGTCACTGTTGGTGTTGTTCCCTGTTTGTGTTGGTCACTGTTAGTGTTGTTCGCTGTTGGTGTTGGTCACTGTTGGTGTTGTTCGCTGTTGGTGTTGATCACTGTTGGTGTTGGTCACTGGTGGTGGTGTTGGTCGCTGGTGGTGTTGGTCACTTTTCGTTTTGGTCACTTTTAGTTTTGGTCACTGTTGGTGTTGGTATCTTCTAGTGTTGGTCACTACTGGTGTTGTTCCATGTTGGTGTTGTTCGCTGTTGGTGTTGGTCACTGTTGGTGTTGGTCTTTGTTGGTGTTGTTCGCTGTTGGTGTTGGTCACTGTTGGTGTTGGTCTTTGTTGGTGTTGTTCACTGTTGGTGTTTGTCACTCTTGGTTTTGTTCCCTGTTGGTGTTGGTCACTGTTGGTGTTGGTCCCTGTTGGTGTTGTTCCCCTGTTAGTTTAGGTCACTGTTGGAGTTGGTAACTGTTGGTGTTGGTCGGTGTTGGTGTTGGTCACTGTTGGTGTTGTTCCCTGTTGGTGTAGGTCACCATTGGCGTTGGTCACTGTTCGTGTTTTTCGCTGTTGGTGTTGGTCACTGTTGGTTTTGGTCACTGTTCGCGTTGGTCACTGTTCGTGTTGTTCATGTTTGTGTTCGTCACTGTTGATGTTCGTCACTGTTCGTGTTGTTCGCTGTTTGTGTTGGTCACTGTTGGTGTTGTACGCTGTTGGTGTTGTTCGCTGTTGGTGTTGGTCTCTGTTGGTGTTGGTCACTGTTGGTGTTGGACACTGTTGGTATTGCTTGCTGTTGGTGTTGGTCACTGTTGGTGTTGGTCACTGTTGGTGTTTGTAACTGTTGGTGTTGTTCGCTGTTGGAGTTGGTCACTGTTGGTTTTGGTCACTGATCGTGTTGGTCACTGCTCGTGTTGTTCACTGTTGGTTTTGGTCACTGTTGGTGTTGTTCCCTGTTAGTGTTGTTCGCTGTTGGTGTTGGTCACTGTTGGTGTTGGTCTTTGTTGGTGTTGTTCACTGTTGGTGTTGGTCACTGTTGGTTTTGTTCACTGTTGGTGTTGGTCACTGTTGGTTTTGTTCCCTCCTGGTGTTGGTCGGTGTTGGTGTTGGTCACTGTTGGTGTTGTTCCCTGTTGGTGTAGGTCACTATTGGCGTTGGTCACTGTTCGTGTTTTTCGCTGTTGGTGTTGGTCACTGTTGGTTTTGGTCACTGTTCGTATTGGTCACTGTTCGTGTTGTTCATGTTTGTGTTCGTCACTGTTGATGTTCGTCACTGTTGGTGTTGTTCGCTGTTTGTGTTGGTCACTGTTGGTGTTGTTCGCTGTTGGTGTTGTTCGCTGTTGGTGTTGGTCTCTGTTGGTGGTGGTCACTGTTGGTGTTGGTCACTGTTGGTGTTGATCACTGTTGGTGTTGCTCTGTATGTATTAGTCACTGATGGTGTTGTTCGCTGTCGGTGTTGGACACTGTTGGTGTTGGTCACTGCTGGTGTTGTTTACTGTTGGTGTTGGACACTTAATGTTTTTCGCTGTTGGTGTTGGTTACGGTTGGTGTTCGTCACTGCTGGTCACTGTTGGTGTTGGTCACTGTTGGTGTTGTTCGCTGTTGGAGTTGGTCACTGTTGGTTTTGTTCACTGTTGGTGTTGTTTGCTTTTAGTGTTGGTCTATGTTGGTGTTGTTCTATGTTGGTATTGTTCGCTGTTGGTATTGTTCACTGTTGGTGTTGGTCACTGTTGGTGTTGTTCGCTGTTAGTGTTGGTCACTGCTGGATTTGGTCACTGTTCGTATTGGTCACTGTTCGTGTTGTTCACTGTTGGTGTTGGTCACTGTTGGTGTTGTTCGCTGTTCGTGTTGGTCACTCTTGGAGTCGATCACTGTTGGTGTTGGTCACTGTTGGTGTTGGTCTCTGTTGGTGTTGGTCACTGTTGGTGTTGGTCATTTTTGGGTTTCGCTGTTAGTGTTGGTCACTGTTGGTGTTGTTCGCTGTTGGTGTTGGTCACTGATAGTTTTGATCACTGTTCGTGTTGGTCACTGTTGGTGTTGTTCACTGTTGGTGTTGGTCACTGTTGGTGTTGTTTGCTGTTGGTGTTGGTCACTGTTGGTGTTGGTCACTGTTGGTGTTGTTCGTTGTTGGAGTTGGTGACTGTTGGTGTTGGTGACTGTTGGTGTTGGTCACTGTTGTTGTTCACTGATGGTGTTGGCCACTATTGGTGTTGTTCGCTTTTGGTGTTGATCACTGTTGGTGTTGTTCGGTGTTGGTGTTGGTCACTGTTGGTGTTGGTCACTGTTGGTGTTGGTCACTGTTGGTGTTTTTCCCTGTTGGTGTTGGTCACTGTTGGCGTTGGTCACTGTTCGTGTTTTTGCTGTTGGAGTTAGTCACTGTTGGTTTCATTAACACTTCGTAATGGTCACTGTTGGTGTTGGTCACTGGTGTTGTTGGTCACTGTTGGTGTTGTTCGCAATTGGTTTTGTTCATTGTTCGTGTTATTCCCTGTTGGTGTTGGTCTATGTTGGTGTTGTTCTATGTTGCTGTTGTTCACTGTTGGTATTGTTCACTGTTGGTGTTGGTCACTGTTGGTGTTGTTCTATGTTGGTGTTGGACACTGTTGGTGTTGGACACTGTTGGTGTTGTTCTATGTTGCTGTTGTTCACTGTTGGTATTGTTCACTGTTGGTGTTGGTCACTGTTGGTGTTGTTCGCTGTTAGTGTTGGTCACTGCTGGATTTGGTCACTGTTCGTATTGGTCACTGTTCATGTTGTTCAGTGTTGGTGTTGTTCGCTGTTGGTGTTGGTCACTCCTGGAGTTGATCACTGTTGGTGTTGGTCACTGTTGGTGTTGGTCACTGTTGGTGTTGGTCACTGTTGGTGTTAGTTTTTGTCACTTTTGGTGTTGGTCACTTTTGGTGTTGGTCACTGTTGGTGTTGTTCCCTGTTTGTGTTGGTCACTGTTAGTGTTGTTCGCTGTTGGTGTTGTTCGCTGTTGTTGTTGGTCACTGTTGGTGTTGGTCACTGTTGGTGTTGTTCCCTGTTGGTATTGGTCACTGTTGGTGTTGCTCGCTGATGGTGTTAGTCACTGTTGGTGTTGTTCGCTGTCAGTGTTGGTCACTGTTGGTGTTGGTCACTGTTGGTGTTGGTCACTGTTGGTGTTGTTCACTGTTGGTGTTGGACACTGTTGGTATTGTTTGCTGTTGGTGTTGGTCACTGTTGGTGTTGTTCGCGGTTGGAGTTGGTCACTGTTGGTTTTGGTCACTGTTCGTGTTGGTCACTGTTCGTGTTGTTTACTGTTGGTGTTGGTCACTGTTGGTGTTGGTCGCTATTGGTGTTGGTCACTGTTGGTGTTGTTCGCAGTTGGTGTTGGTCACTGTTGGTTTTGATCACTGTTCGTGTTTTTTAATGTACGTGTTGTTCACTGTTGGTGTTGGTCACTGTTGAAGTTGGTCACTGTTGGTGTTCGCTGCTGGTGTTGGTCACTGTTGGTGTTGTTTGCTATTGGTGTTGTTCGCTGTTGGTGTTGGTCATTGTTGGTGTTGGTCACTGTTGGTGTTGTTTGCTGTTGGTGTTGGTCACTGTTGGTGTTGGTCACTGTTATTGTTGTTCGCTGTTGATGTTGGTCACTGTTGGTGTTGGTCACTGTTGGTGTTGGTCACTGTTGGTATTGTTCGCTGTTGGGGTGGTCACTGTTGGTGTTGGTCACTGGGAGTGGTGTTGGTCGCTGGTGGTGTTGGTCACTTTTGGTGTTGGTCACTGTTGGTGTTGGTCACTTTTAGTGTTGGTCACTGCTGGTGTTGTTCGATGTTGGTGTTGGTCACTGTTGGTATTGGTCACTGTTGGTGTTGTTCCCTGTTGGTGTTGTTCACTGTTGGCGTTTGTCACTTTACGTTTTTTTCGCTTTTGGTGTTGGTCTCTGTTGGTGTTGCTCACCGTTGGTGTTGGTTACTGGTGGTGTTAGTCACTGTTGGAGTTGTTTGCTATTGGTTTTGTTCACTGTTGGTGTTATTCACTGTTGGTGTTGTTCGCTGTTGGTGTTGGTCACTGTTGGTGTTGTTATCTCTTGGTGTTGGTCACTGATGGTGTTGTTTGCTGCTGGTGTTGTTCCCTGTTGGTGTTGGTCATTGCTGGTGTTGGTCACTGTTAGTGTTGTTCCCTGTTAGTGCAGGTTACTGTTGGAGTTGTTCACTGTTGGTGTTGTTCCCTGTTGGTGTTGGTCACTGTTGGTGTTGGTCACTGTTGGTGTTGTTCCCTGTTGTTGTTGGTCACTGTTGGCGTTAGTCACTGTTGGTGTTGTTCGCTGTTGGTGTTGGTCACTGTTGGTGTTTTTTTGCAGTTGGTGTTGGTCACTGTTGGTGTTGTTTGCTGCTTGTGTTGGTCACTGGTGGTGTTGTTTGCTGTTGGTGTTGGTCACTGTTGGTGTTGTTCGCTATTGGTGTTGGTCACTGTTGGTGTTGTTTGCTCTTGGTGTTGGTCACTGTTGGTGTTGGTCACTGGTGGTGGTGTTGGTCGCTGGTGGTGTTGGTCACTGGTGGTGTTGGTCACTTTTGGTGTTGGTCACTGTTGGTGTTGGTCACTGTTAGTGTGTGTTACTGCTGGTGTTGTTCGCTGTTGGTGTTGGTCACTGTTGGTGTTGGTCACTGGTGGTATTGGTCACTGTTGGTGTTGTTCGCTATTGGTTTTGTTCATTGTTGGTGTTAGTCACTGTTGGTTTTCTTTGCTGTTGATGTTGGTCACTGTTGGTGTTGTTCCCTGTTGGTGTTGGTCTATGTTGGTGTTGTTCACTGTTGGTATTGTTCACTGTTGGTGTTGGTTATTGTTGGTGTTGTTAGCTGTTAGTGTTGGTCACTGTTGGATTTGGTCACTGTTCGTATTGGTCACTGTCCGTGTTGTTCACTGTTGGTGTTGGTCACTGTTGGTGTTTTTCGCTGTTAATGTTGGTCACTGTTGGTGTTGTTTGCTGTTGGTTTTGTTCACTGTTGGTGTTGGTTACTGTTGGTGTTGTTCGCAGTTGGTGTTGGTCACTGTTGGTATTGTTTGCTGTTGGTGTTGGTCACTGGTGGTGTTGGTCACTGTTGGTGTTGTTCGCTGTTGGTGTTGGTCACTGTTGGTGTTGTTTGCTGTTGGTGTTGATCACTGGTGGTGTTGGTCACCGGTGGTGTTGTTTGCTGTTGGTGTTGGTCACTGTTTGTGTTGTTCACTGTTTATGTTTGTCACTGTTGGTGTTGTTCGCTGTTGGTGTTGGTCACTGTTGGTGTTGGTCACTGGTGGTGGTGTTGGTCGCTTGTGGTGTTGGTCACTGTTAGCGTGTGTTACTTCTGTTGTTGTTCCATGTAGGTGTTGGTCGCTGTTGGTGTTGGTTACTGTTGGTGTTGTTCGCTGTTGGAGTTGGTCACTGTTCTTTTAGGTCACTGTTCGTGTTGTTCACTGTTGGTGTTGGTAACTGTTGGTGTTGTTCCCTGTTGCTGTTGGTCACTGTTGGTGTTGTTTGCTATTTTTGTTGGTCTCTGTTGGTGTTGGTCACTGTTGGTGTTGTTCGCTGTTGGTGTTGGTGACTGTTGGTGTAGATAACTGTTGGAGTCGGTCACTGTTGGTGTTGTTCCCTGTTGGTGTTGGTTAGTGTTTGTGTTGGTCACTGTTGGTGTTGTTCCCTGTTGGTGTTGGTTAGTGTTTGTGTTGGTCACTGTTGGTGTTGTTCCCAGTTGGTGTTGGTCACTATTGGCGTTGGTCACTGTTCGTGTTTTTCGCTGTTGGTGTTGGTCACTGTTGGTTTTGGTCACTGTTCGTGTTGGTCACTGTTCGTGTTGTTCACTGTTGGTGTTGGTAACTGTTGGTGTTGGTAACTGTTGCTGTTGGTCACTGTTGGTGTTGTTTGCTGTTTGTGTTGGTCTCTGTTGGTGTTGGTCACTGTTGGTCGCTGTTAGTGTTGTTCGCTGTTGGAGTTGGTGACTGTTGGTGTTGGTGACTGTCGGTGTTGGTCACTGTTCGTGTTGTTCACTGTTGGTGTTGGTCACTGTTGTTGTTGTTCCCTGTTGGTGTTGGTCACTGTTGGTGTTGCTTGCTGTTGGTGTTAGTCGCTGTTGGTGTTGTTCGCTGTCAGTGTTGGTCACTGTTGGTGTTGGTCACTGTTGGTGTTGGAAACTCTTGGTGTTGTTCACTGTTGGTGTTGAACACTGTTGGTATTGTTCGCTGTTGGTGTTGGTCACTGTTGGTGTTGGTCACTGTTGGTCACTGTTGGTGTTGTTCGCTGTTGGAGTTGATCACTGTTGGTTTTGGTCACTGTTCGTGTTGTTCACTGTTGGTTTTGGTCACTGTTGGTGTTGTACCCTGTTGGTGTTGTTCGCTGTTCGTGTTGGTCACTGTTGGTGTTGGTCACTGGTGGTGTTGTTCACTGTTGGTGTTGTTCGCTATTGGTGTTTTTCACTGTTGGTGTATGTAACTGTTGGTGTTGTTCGCTGTTGGTGCTGTTCGCTGTTGGTGTTGGTCAGTGTTGGTGTTGTTCGCATTTGGTGTTGGTCACTGTTTGTTTTGGTCAAAATTGGTCACTGTTGGTGTTGTTTGCTGCTGGTGTTGGTCACTGTTTGTGTTTTTCACTGTTGGTGTTGATCACTGCAGGTGACTGTTGGTGTTGTTCGCTGTTGGAGTTGGTGACTGTTGGTGTTGGTCCCTGTTGGTGATGTTCACTGTTGGTGTTGGCCACTATTGGTGTTGTTCGCTGTTAGTGTTGGTCACTGGTGGTGTTGGTGTTGTTCGCTGTTGGTGTTGGTCACTGTTGGTGTTGGTCACTGGTCGTGGTGTTGGTCACTGGTGGTATTGAACACTTTTAGTTTTGGTCACTGTTGGTGTTGGTCAATGTTGGTGTTGGTCTTTGTTGGTGTTGTTCACTGTTGGTGTTGGTCACTGTTGGTGTTGTTCCCTGTTGGTGTTGGTCACTGTTGGTGTTGGTCACTGTTGGTGTTGTTCCCTGTTGGTGTAGGTCACTGTTGGAGTTGATCACTGTTGGTGTTGTTCCCTGTTGGTGTTAGTCGGTGTTGGTGTTGGTCACTGTTAGTGTTGTTTGCTGTTGGTGTTGGTCACTGTTGGTGTTTGTCACTGTTAATGTTGGTCACTGATGGTGATGGTCACTGTTGGTGTTGTTCGCTGTTGGTGTTGATTACTGTTGGTGTTGTTTGCTGTTGGTGTTGGTCGCTGTTGGTATTGTTCGCTGTTGGTGTTGTTCGTTGTTTGTGTTGGTCACTGTTGGTGTTGGTCACTGGTGGTGTCGGTCACTGGTGGTGGTGGTCACTGGTGGTTGTGGTCACTGTTGGTGTTGGTCACTGCTGGTGTTGGCCACTACTGGTGTTGGTCACTTTTGGTGTTGGTTGCTGTTGGTGTATGTCGCTGCTGGTGATGGTCACTGGTGGTGTTCTTCACTGTTGGTGTTGGTCACTGTTGGTGTTGTTCCCTGTTGGTGTTTGTCACTGTTTGTGTTGTTCACTGTTGGAGTTGGATACTGTTGGTGTTGTTCGCTGTTGGTGTAGGTCACTTTTGGTGTTGGTCACTGTTGGTACTGTTCGCTGTTGGTGTTGGTCACTGTTGGTGTTGTTTGCTGGTGGTGTTGGTCACTGTTGGTGTTGGTCACTGTTGGTGTTGTTCCCTGTTGGTGTTAGTCACTAATTGTGTTGTTCACTGTAGGAGTTGGATACTATTGGTGTTGTTTGCTGTTGTTGTTGGTCACTGTTGGTGTTGGTCACTGTTGGACACTATTGGTGTTGTTCGCTGTTGGTATTGGTCACTGTTGGTGTTGTTTGCTGTTGGTGTTGGTCACTGTTGGTGTTGGTCACTGTTGGTGTTGTTTGCTGTTGGTGTTGGTCACTGTTGGAGTTTATCACCTTTGGTGTTGGTCACTTTTGGTGTTGGTCACTATTGGCGTTGGTCAATGTTGGTGTTGGTCGCTGGTGGTGTTGGTCACTGTTGGTGTTCGCTCTTGGTGTTAGTCACTGTTGGTGTTGTTTGCTGTTGGTGTTGGACATTGTTGGTGTTGGTCACTGTTGGTGTTGGTCACTGTTGGTGTTGATCACTAGTGGTGGTGTTGGTCGCTGGTGGTGTTGGTCACTGGTGGTGTTGGTCACTGTTGGTGTTGGTCAGTGTTTTTGTTGCTCTCTGCAGGTGTTGGTCGCAGTTGGTGTTGGTCACTGTTGGTGTTGGTCACTGTTAGTGTTGGTCACTGTTGGTGTTGGTCACTGTTAGTGTTGGTCACTGTGGTGGTGGTCACTGTTGGAATTGGTCACTGGTGGTGGTGGACACTGGTGGTGGTGGTCACTGTTAGAGTTGGTCACTGCTGGTGTTGGTCACTGCTGGTTTTGTTCACTGTTGGTGTTGGTCACTGTTGGTGTTGGTCGCTGTTGGTGTTGGTTGCTGTTGGTGTTGGTCGCTGTTGGTGTTGGTTGCTGCTGGTTTTGGTCACTGTTGGGGTTGGTCACTGTTGGTGTTGGTCACTGTTGGTGTTGGTCACTGCTGGTGTTGGTCGCTGCTGGTGTTGGTCACTGTTGGTGTTTGTCACTGTTGGTGTTGGTCGCTGTTGGTGTTGGTCACTGTTGGTGTTGGTTGCTGTTGGTGTTGGTCGCTGTTGGTGTTGGTCGCTGCTGGTGTTGGTCACTGTTGGGGTTGGTCACTGTTGGTGTTGGTCACTGTTGGTGTTGGTCACTGCTGGTGTTGGTCGCTGCTGGTTTTGGTCACTGTTGGTGTTTGTCACTGTTGGTGTTGGTCGCTGTTGGTGTTGGTCACTGTTGGTGTTGGTTGCTGTTGGTGTTGGTCGCTGCTGGTGTTGGTCGCTGATGGTGTTTGTCACTGTTGGTGTTGGTCGCTGTTGGTGTTGGTCACTGTGGTTGTTGGTCACTGTTGGTGTTGGTCGCTGTTGGTGTTGGTTGCTGTTGGTGTTGGTCGCTGCTGGTGATGGTCACTGGTGGTGATGGTCACTGGTGGTGTTGTTCACTGTTGGTGTTGGTCACTGTCGGTGTTGGTCACTGGTGGTGTTGGTCACTGGTGGTGCTGGACACTGGTGGTGGTCACTGTTGGTGTTGGTCACTGCGGGTGTTGGTCACTGCTGGTGTTGGTCACTGTTGGTGTTGGTCACTGTTTGTTGGAAATTTCCAACACTAAAAAACTACTATTGTATTATAATAAATCATTATTGTTATATACTAACTACATTAGTCACTAAATTTACTAACAGTAGTGTCAACATAAACTAACCATTGCATCTGCGTATTAATGCTAGAATTCTCACGAAATAGAGCAGCAACATTGCGTCAGATAATGTCTAGTTAAACACATTTATTACCAATGTGTTAGAGAATTGAATGTGGTTCTCTAAAATCATCAGTATTTCGTGTAATAATTACTTACGGATAATATAACTCCCAATAATCTTAAATCGAGAGTTATTAGTTAAATTATTCTGTAGTAACATTTCCTTCAGTCTCACACGAATGTCATAAAGAGAGATCAAATCTTCTCCATTTCTCGTTTAACACCATAAAACGAGAATAGGATAATATTTAAACCCCTATAATTGCAACCCAGTCCTCATTAAAGTATTTCATCCATAATCGCGCGGAAAAGAATTATTCGTGATTAATAATTTCTGTGGTGAATGCAAGAGCCGGGTTGGGGGAAGGCGGCGACGCCATTGTGGAGAGAGCGTGCCTGGACAGCGTTACGAGAGAGGAGGGTCCTGGCGTGAAGAGTGGCGAGACACATGGCGATTGGGAGTTATCAGCAAGAATTACACTGATACCCAACTAATAGTGAATAATTATTCCTCCACGTGCTCTATAGTGCCCAGCCAGCCAATAACGCGTCTACAATTGAAGCCAAAACCCACAAATGCGCGTACAAAGCCATGAACGTCTGGGACTGGCAGACGCGATATCGCCAGACTTCAGTATTACATACACTCACGTTAAGTATAGTTTTCTTTCTTGATGCATCATCTAAGATCGTATATTTGTGAGTAGCCTGTCGTTACATAGTGAGAATACCCGTATTCAACGTAAGTACCAAATCGGCATTTCTTCTATTTTAATGAATATTGAGATTAAAGTAGCCAATTCCAATGCTACTTAATATTCTTTAATTTTCAGCTCGTATGTGAGGAGTCATCGAGTCGTTTTTCTTCATTCGTGCTATTCACCTCTAGTTCCTTGTATGTGGAGATCCTGAGATCACGAGGACGAATCACAAAATGATGTCCTAGAAATCGTCTTGAAGCTAAGACTCTTTTGTACAAATTTAATTCCTCCAATTTGATTCTTATACATTTTTTGTAGGATCATTATATTAAATATTATTACCAGATATGATGATTGGAAATTCATGTGTTTGCTTAGACTGTTGCTCAGTAATTTAATAATCATTAATATTTACAATTTGAGTTCACATATTTGAATCTACAGCATTTTAGATCATAATATTATTTACTTAGCAATGAACTGGTGACGAACCACACTAGTTCCTAGACGTATATGAAGTTCTAGTAATACCCTCCCAATGTACGTGTTTGAGGCTCTGACTTTAATTAATTAATCATACAGTCCATTCATTATTTCAAGTGATTATCCCTTTTAATAATTATCCATAGAGACTGGTTCTCTAGTGTTATTCTAATGATTACTTTTATTAGTTTTCCCTCTTTTCTCAAAAGTGGGTGGTCCTTCGTTATTAAATTAAATAAGTAAATAATTGAATAATTGAGTTAAGCCCCAGATATCCCACACTGTTAGTGTTGGTCGCTGCTGGTGATGGTCACTGGTGGTGATAGTCACTGGTGGTGGTGTTGGTCGCTGGTTGTGTTAGTCGCTGCTGGTGTTGGTCAATGTTGGTGTTGTTCGCTGTTGGTGTTGGTCACTTTTGGTGTTGTTCGCTGTTGGTGTTGGACATTGTTGGTGTTGGTCACTGTTAGTGTTGGTCACTGCTGGTGTTGGTCACTGGTGGTGGTGTTGGTCGCTGGTGGTGTTGGTCACTGGTGGTGTTGGTCACTGTTGGTGTTGGTCAGTGCAGATGTTGGTCAGTGTTGGTGTTTGTCACTGTTGGTGTTGGTCACTGTTAGTGTTGGTCACTGTTGGTGTTGGTCACTGTTAGTGTTGGTCACTGGTGGTGTTGGTCGCTGCTGGTGTTGGTCACTGTTGGTGTTGTTCGCTGTTGGTGTTGGTCACTGTTGGTTTTGGACACTGTTGGTGTTGGTCGCTGCTGGTGTTGGTCACTGTTGGTGTTGTTTGCTGTTGGTGTTGGTCACTGTTGGTGTTGTTCGCTGTTGGTGTTAGTCACTGTTGGTTTTGGACACTGTTGGTGTTGGTCGCTGCTGGTGTTGGTCACTGTTGGTGTTGTTCGCTGTTGGTGTTAGTCACTGTTGGTATTGTTCACTGTTGGTGTTGGTCACTGTTGGTGTTGGTCACTGTTGGTGTTGGTCAATGTTGGTGTTGTTCACTGTTGGTTTTGGACACTGTTAGTGTTGTTCGCTGTTGGTGTTGGTCACTGTTGGTCACTGTTGGTGTTGTTCACTGTTGGAGTTGGTCATTGTTGGTGTTGGTCACTGTTGGTGTTGGTGACTGTTGGTGTTGGTCACTGGTGGTGGTGTTGGTCGCTGGTGGTGTTGGTCACTGGTGGTGTTGGTCACTGTTGGTGTTGGTCACTGTTGGTGTTGGTCAGTGTTGGTGTTGGTCACTGTTGGTGTTGGTCACTGTTAGTGTTGGTCACTGTTGGTGTTGGTCACTGTTAGTGTTGGTCACTGGTGGTGTTGGTCGCTGCTGGTGTTGGTCACTGTTGGTGTTGTTCGCTGTTGGTGTTTGTTACGGACCCGAGCCCTGCGTCGTAGCAGGGAGCTGTGACGACCACGCCATCTGTGAGTCGGCTCCCGAAACCCCCTCCAAATGGACGGCGCCATCTAGTGAGGACAGGATATATCGGCCATAGGGGCTGGTTCCCCGTCTTGATCAGCAAGTAACATAGCCGCTGCTGATCTCTGGTGAGGTGGCGCTTAGACAGCAACGCCATCTATGGAGTGGATAGGTGGACGTTTGTGTCTAAGCCTGTGAGTGAGGTGCCCTAGAGTGTAACCGGTACTAATGACGTGTCTGATTACAGAGTCGACCTGGGACTGCTGAATGGACGGTGAGGCAGTCTACCCAAGGCTGTTGGTGTTGGTGTTGCATAGTATCTCAACGTGTTTGCTGCAGAAGCTGTGAGTCACCCCCCGGATGAACACTGTTGTGTTAGCATGCCTTTGACGTGGCAGAACCAGGGATTGTCTTACCCGGGGCTGACTGGTGGAGAAGACTAGCCACTGGAGTGTAGCGAGAGGAGGGTGATCAGCAGAATCACACGAGGCTCCTGCCTAGGGCTCGCAACCCTAGTATCGGTCGTGGGGTGGCCTACGCAGCGTAGCTGATTGGAACCTGCCAGTTTCAGGCTGGATTTGTGGTTGAAGGCCTCCACGACCGTGCACCCAGTGGGACTGTGATTTGGCTGGCCAGTGGCCGGGGTAGTCTCGCTTAGAGAATTAAAGGATTCATTGTGAGGCCACAAGAAGAGAACCGGGGCTTAGCATCGTTGAGCACCGTGGAGCATCCTGCGTCTTCAGAGGAAGACAATACTGTACATTATAGTGTTTATACCCCCCGTGTGATAGATTATATATTTATTTATGGTAGTGGAATGGAACAACATTTATTTATGGTAGTGGAATATATATATATTTAAGTTTAGTGCGTTTGTAACCCTTCCCCTTTAATTTACTTGCGTTACAGAACACACCTCTTGAAAGCCACTACTAACTTGGGGCCGGATTCCCAATTTCTAATAACATCAGAAAAGAACCCGGTTATGCCCCATTAGGGCCGTAAAAGTGTTGGTCACTGTTGATGTTGTTTGCTGTTGGTGTTAGTCACTGTTGGTGTTGTTCACTGTTGGTGTTGGTCACTGTTGGTGTTGGTCACTGTTAGTGTTGGTCACTGTTGGTGTTGTTCACTGTTGGTTTTGGACACTGCTGGTGTTGGTCGCTGCTGGTGTTGGTCACTGTTGGTGTTGTTCGCTGTTGGTGTTGGTCACTGTTGGTGTTGTTCACTGTTGGTGTTGGTCACTGGTGGTGTTGGACACTGGTGGTTGTGGTCACTTAGAGTTGGTCACTGCTGGTGTTGGTCACTGCTGGTGTTGGTCACTGTTGGTGTTGGTCACTGTTGGTGTTGGTCACTGGTGGTTTTGGTCGCTGTTTGTGTTGGTCGCTGCTGGTGTTGGTCACTGGTGGTGTTGTTTGCTGTTGGTGTTGGTCACTGGTGGTGTTGGTCGCTGTTGGTGTTGGTCGGTGCTGGTGAAGGTCACTGGTGGTGTTGTTTGTTGTTGGTGTTGGTCACTGGTGGTGTTGTTTACTGTTGGTGTTGGTCACTGGTGGTGTTGGTCGCTGCTGGTGTTGGTCGGTGCTGGTGATGGTCACTGGTGGTGAAGGTCATTGATGATGTTGTTCACTGTTGGTGTTGGTCACAAATGATGTTGTTCGCTGTTGATGTTGGTCACTGTTTGTCTTGTTCGCTGTTGTTGTTGGTCACTGTTGATGTTGGTCGCTGTCTGTGTTGGTCACTGGTGGTGATGGTCACTGGTGGTGATGGTCACTGGGGGTGTTGTTCACTGTTGGTGTTGGTCACTGTCGGTGTTGGTCACTGGTGGTGTTGGTCACTGGTGGTGCTGGACACTGGTGGTATTGGTCACTGCAGGTGTTGGTCACTGCTGGTGTTGGTCACTATTAGTGTTGGTCGCTGTTGGTGTTGGTCGCTGCTGGTGTTGGTCGCTGTTGGTGTTGGTCATTGTTGGTTTTGTTCCCTGTTGGTGTTGGTCACTGTTGGTGTTGTACACTGTTGGAGTTGGACACTGTTGGTGTTGTTCGCTGTTGGTGTTGGTCACTGTTGGTGTTGGTCACTGTTGGTGTTGTTCGCTGTTGGTGTTGGTCACTGTTGGTGTTGGTCACTGTTGGTGTTGGTCACTGATGGTGTTGGTCACTGGTGGTGTTGGTCACTGCAGGTGTTGGTCAGTGTTGGTGCTGGTCACTGTTGGTGTTGGTCACTGTTAGTGTTGGTCACTGTTGGTGTTGGTCACGGTTAGTGTTTGTCACTGCTGATGTTGGTCGTCGTTGCTGGTGTTGGTCATTGTTGGTGTTGTTCGCTGTTGGTGTTGGTGTTGCTCGCTGTTGGTGTTAGTCACTGTTAGTGTTGTTCACTGTTGGTGTTGGTCACTGTTGGTGTTGGTCACTGTAAGTGTTGGTCACTGTTGGTTTTTGTTCACTGTTAGTTTTGGACACTGTTGGTGTTGGTCGCTGCTAGTGTTGGTCACTGTTGGTGTTGGTCACTTTTGGTGTTGTTCACTGTTGGTGTTGGTCACTGTTGGTGTTGTTCGCTGTTGGTGTTGTTCACTGTTGGTGTTGTTCACTGATGGTGTTGGTCACTGTTGGTGTTGGTCAAAATTGGTGTTGTTCACTGTTGGTTTTTTACACTTTTGGTGTTATTCGCTGTTGGTGTTAGCCACTGTTGGTGTTGGTCACTGTTGGTATTGTTCGCTGTTGGTGTTGGACACTGTTGGTGTTGTTTGCTGTTGGCGTTGGTCACTGTTGCTGTTGGTCACTGTTGGTGTTGTTCACTGTTAGTGTTTGTCACTGTTGGAGTTTGTCACTGTTGGTGTTGGACACTGTTGGTGTTGGTCAGTGTTGGAGTTGGTCGCTGCTGGTGTTGGTCGCTTGTGGTGTTGGTCACTGTTGGTGTTGGTTACTGTAGGTGTTGGTCACTGTTATTGCTAGTCACTACAGGTGTTGGTCACTGTTGGTGTTGGACACTGTTGGTGTTGTTCGCTGTTGATGTTGGTCACTGTTGGTGTTACTCACTGTTGTTGTTTTTCACTGTTGGTGTTGTTCGCTGCTGGGATGGTCACTGGTGGTGATGGTCACTGCTGGTGTTTTTCACTGTTGGTGTTGGTCACTGTTGGTGTTGGTCACTGTTGGTGTTGGTCACTGCTGGTGTTGGTCACTGCTGGTGTTGGTCACTGTTGGTGTTGGTCACTGTTAGTGTTGGACGCTGTTGGTGTTGGTCGCTGCTGGTGATGGTCACTGGTGGTAATAGTCACTGGTGGTGTTTTTCACTGTTGATGTTGGTCACTGGTGGTGTTAGTCGCTGCTGGTGTTGGTCAATGTTGGTGATGGTCACTGTTGGTGTTGGTCACTGTTTGTGTTAGTCACTGTTGGTGTTGATCGCTGCTGGTGTTGGTCACTGTTGAAGTTGGTTCACTGTTGGTGTTGGTCACTGCTGGTGTTGATCGCTGCTGATGTTGGTCACTGTTGGTGTTGGTCACTGCTTGTGTTGGTCACTGGTGGTGTTGGTCACTGCTAGTGTTGGTCACTGCTGGTGTTGGTCACTGGAGGTGGAGGTCACTGTTGGTGTTGGTCATAGCTGGTGTTGGTCACTGCTGATGTTGTTTACTGTTGCTAATGGTCACTGTTGGTGTTGGTCGCTGTTGGTGTTGGTCACTGTTGGAGTTGTTCCCTGTTGGTGTTGGTCACTGTTTGTGTTGTTCACTGTTGGAGTTGGACACTGTTGGTGTTGTTGTTGGTCACTGTTGGACACTGTTGGTGTTGTTCGCTGTTGGTGTTGGTCACTGTTGGTGTTGTTTGCTGTTGGTGTTGGTCACTGTTGGTGTTGGTCTCTGTTGGTGTTGGTCACTGTTAGTGTTGTTCGCTGTTGGTGTTGGTCACTTTTGGTGTTGTTTGCTGTTGGTGTTGGTCACTGTTGGTGTTGGTCACTGTTGGTGTTGGTCACTGCTGGTGTTGGTCACTGCTGGTGTTGGTCGCTGTTGGTGTTAGACATTGTTGCTGTTGGTCACTGTTGGTGTTGGTCACTGATGGTGTAGGTCACTGGTGGTGGTGTTGGTCGCTGATGATGTTGGTCACTGGTGGTGTTGGTCACTGTTGGTGTTGGTCACTGCAGGTGTTGGTCAGTGTTGGTGTTGGTCACTGTTGGTGTTGGTCACTGTTAGTGTTGGTCACTGTTGGTGTTGGTCACTGTTAGCGTTTGTCACTGGTGATGTTGGTCGTTGCTGGTGTTGGTCACTGTTGGTGTTGTTCGCTGTTGGTGTTAGTCACTGTTGGGGTTGTTCACTGTTAGTTTTAGACACTGTTGGTGTTGGTCGCTGCTAGTGTTGGTCACTGTTGGTGTTGGTCACTGTTGGTGTTGTTCACTGTTGGTGTTGGTCACTGTTGGTGTTGTTCGCTGTTGGTGTTGTTCACTGTTGGTGTTGTTCACTGATGGTGTTGGTCACTGTTGGTGTTGGTCAAAATTGGTTTTGTTCACTGTTGGTTTTTTACACTTTTGGTGTTATTCGCTGTTGGTGTTGGCCACTGTTGGTGTTGGTCACTGTTGGTGTTGTTCGCTGTTGGTGTTGGACACTGTTGGTGTTGTTTGCTGTTGGCGTTGGTCACTGTTGCTGTTGGTCACTGTTGGTGTTGTTCACTGTTAGTGTTTGTCACTGTTGGAGTTTGTCACTGTTGGTGTTGGACACTGTTGGTGTTGGTCAGTGTTGGTGTTGGTCGCTGCTGGTGATGGTCACTGGTGGTGATGGTCACTGGTGCTGTTGTTTACTGTTGGTGTTAGTCACTGTTGGTGTTGGTCACTACTGGTGTTGGTCACTGTTGCTGTTGGTCGCTGCTGGTGTTGGTCACTGTTGGTGTTGGTCGCTGGTGGTGTTGGTCACTGGTGGTGTTGGTCACTGTTGGTGTTGGTTACTGTAGGTGTTGGTCACTGTTATTGTTAGTCACTGCAGGTGTTGGTCACTGTTGGTGGTGGTCACTGTTGGTGTTGGTCACTATTGGTGTTAGTCACTGTTAGTGTTGGTCACTGTTGGAGTTGGTGACTGGTGGTGGTGGACACTGGTGGTGGTGGTCACTGTTAAAGTTGATCACTGCTGGTGTTGGTCACTGTTGGTGTTGGTCACTGTTGGTGTTGGTCGCTGTTGTTGTTGGTCGCTGCTGGTGTTGGTCACTGGTGGTGTTGTTTGATGTTGGTGTTGGTCACTGTTGGTGTTGGTCACTGTTGGTGTTGGTCGCTGCTGGTGATGGTCACTGGTGGTGATGGTCACCGGTGGTGTTGTTCACTGTTGGTGTTAGTCACTGTTGGTGTTGTTCGCTGTTGGTGCTGGTCACTGTTCGTGTTGTTCGCTGTTGTTGTTAGTCACTGTTGGTGTTTGTCGCTGTTGGTGTTGGTGACTGCTGGTGTTTGTCACTGGTGGTGATGGTCACTGGTGGTGTTGGTCACTGTTGGTGTTGGTCGTTGCTCGTGTTGGTCACTGGTGGTGCTGGTCACTGATGGTGTTGGTCACTGTTGGTGTTGGTCACTGTTGGTGTTCGCTGTTGTTGTTGTTCGCTGTTGGTGTTAGTCGCTGTTGGTGTTGTTCGCTGTTGGTGTTGGTCACTGTTGGTGTAGTTCGCTGTTGGTGTTGGTCAGTATTGGTGTTGGTCACTGGTGGTGTTGGTCACAGTTGGTGTTGGTCACTGTTGGTGTTGTTCGCTGTTGGTGTTGGTCTCTGTTGGTGTTGGTCACTGTTGGTGCTGTTTGCTGTTGGTGTTGGTCACTGTTGGTGTTTTTCACTGTTGGTGTTGGTCCCTGTTGGTGTTGTTTACTGTTTGTGTTGGTCACTGTTGGTGTTGTTTACTGTTTGTGTTGGTCACTGTTTGTGTTGGTCACTGTTGGTGTTGTTCGCTGTTGGTGTTGGTCACTGTTGGTGTTGTTCGCTGTTGGTATTGGTCACTGTTGGTGTTGGTCATTGATGGTGTTGTTCGCTGTTGGTGTTGTTCGCTGTTGGTGTTGTTCGCTGTTGGTGTTCGTCACTGTTGGTGTTTTTCGCTGTTGGTGTTGGTCACTGTTGGTGTTGGTCACTGCTGATGTTGTTTATTGTTGCTAATGGTAACTGTTGGTGTTGGTCGCTGTATGTGTTGGTCACTGTTGGTTTTGTTCCCTGTTGGTGTTGGTCACTGTTTGTGTTGTTCACTGTTGGAGTTGGACACTGTTGGTGTTGTTGTGTGTCACTTTTGGTGTTGTTGTGTGTCACTGTTGGTGTTGGTCACTGTTGGACACTGTTGGTGTTGTTCGCTGTTGGTGTTGGTCACTGTTGGTGTTGTTTGCTGTTGGTGTTGGTCACTGTTGGTGTTGGTCACTGTTAGTGTTGGTCACTGTTGGTGTTGTTCACTGTTGGTGTTGGTCACTGTTGGTATTGTTTGCTGTTGGTGTTGGTGTTAGACATTGTTGCTGTTGGTCACTGTTGGTGTTGGTCACTGTTAGTGTTGGTTCACTGTTGGTGTTGGTCACTGCTGGTGTTGATCGCTGCTGATGTTGGTCCTGTTGGTGTTGGTCACTGCTTGTGTTGGTCACTGGTGGTGTTGGTCACTGCTAGTGTTGGTCACTGTTGGTGTTGGTCACTGGTGGTGTTGGTCACTGGTGGTGGTGGTCACTGTTGGTGTTGGTCAAAGCTGGTGTTGGTCACTGCTGATGTTGTTTACTGTTGCTAATGGTCACTGTTGGTGTTGTTTGCTGTTGGTGTTGGTCACTGTTGGTGTTGGTCAAAGTTGGTGTTGGTCACTGTTAGTGTTGTTCGCTGTTGGTGTTGGTCACTTTTGGTGTTGTTTGCTGTTGGTGTTGGTCGCTGTTGGTGTTAGACATTGTTGCTGTTGGTCACTGTTGGTGTTGGTCACTGATGGTGTAGGTCACTGGTGGTGGTGTTGGTCGCTGATGATGTTGGTCACTGGTGGTGTTGGTCACTGTTGGTGTTGGTCACTGCAGGTGTTGGTCAGTGTTGGTGTTGGTCACTGTTGGTGTTGGTCACTGTTAGTGTTGGTCACTTTTGGTGCTGGTCACTGTTAGTGGTGGTCACTGGTGATGTTGGTCGTTGCTGGCGTTGGTCACTGTTTTTGTTGTTCGCTGTTGGTGTTGGTGTTGCTCGCCGTTGGTGTTAGTCACTGTTAGTGTTGTTCAATGTTGGTGTTGGTCACTGTTGGTGTTGGTCACTGTAAGTGTTGGTCACTGTTGGTGTTGTTCACTGTTAGTTTTGGACACTGTTGGTGTTGGTCGCTGCTAGTGTTGGTCACTGTTGGTGTTGGTCACTGTTGGTGTTGTTCACTGTTGGTGTTGGTCACTGTTGGTGTTGTTCGCTGTTGGTGTTGTTCGCTGTTGGTGTTGTTCACTGTTGGTGTTGTTCACTGATGGTGTTGGTCAAAATTGGTGTTGTTCACTGTTGGTTTTTTACACTGTTGGTGTTATTCGCTGTTGGGGTTGGCCACTGTTGGTGTTGGTCACTGTTGGTGTTGTTCGCTGTTGGTGTTGGACACTGTTGGTTTTGTTTGCTGTTGGCGTTGGTCACTGTTGCTGTTGGTCACTGTTGGTGTTGTTCACTGTTAGTGTTTGCCACAGTTGGAGTTTGTCACTGTTGGTGTTGGACACTGTTGGTGTTGGTCAGTGTTGGTGTTGGTCGCTGCTGGTGATGGTCACTGGTGGTGATGGTCACTGGTGCTGTTGTTTACTGTTGGTGTTGGTCACTGTTGGTGTTGGTCACTACTGGTGTTGGTCACTGTTGCTGTTGGTCGCTGCTGGTGTTGGTCACTGTTGCTATTGGTCGCTGCTGGTATTGGTCACTGGTAGTGTTGGTCACTGTTGGTGTTGGTTACTGTAGGTGTTGGTCACTGTTATTGTTAGTCACTGCAGGTGTTGGTCACTGCTGGTGTTGGTCACTGTTGGTGTTGGTCACTATTGGTGTTAGTCACTGTTAGTGTTGGTCACTGGTGGTGGTAGTCACTGTTGGAGTTGGTGACTGGTGGTGGTGGTCACTGTTAGAGTTGGTCACTGCTGGTGTTGGTCTCTGTTGGTGTTGGTCACTGTTGGTGTTGGTCGCTGTTGGTGTTGGTCGCTGCTGGTGTTGGTCACTGGTGGTGTTGTTTGCTGTTGGTGTTGGTCACTGTTGGTGTTGGTCACTGTTGGTGTTGTTCGCTGTTGGTGCTGGTCACTGTTCGTGTTGTTCGCTGTTGTTGTTAGTCACTGTTGGTGTTTGTCGCTGTTGGTGTTGGTCGCTGCTGGTGTTAGTCACTGGTGGTTATGGTCACTGGTGGTGTTGGTCACTGTTGGTGTTGGTCGTTGCTCGTGTTGGTCACTGCTGGTGTTGGTCACTGGTAATGTTAGTCACTGGAGGTGTTGGTCACTGGTGGTGTTGGTCACTGATGGTGTTGGTCACTGTTGGTGTTGGTCACTGTTGGTGTTCGCTGTTGTTGTTGTTCGCTGTTGGTGTTAGTCGCTGTTGGTGTTGTTCGCTGTTGGTGTTGGTCACTGTTGGTGTTGGTCACTGGTGGTGTTGGTCACTGTTGGTGTTGGTCACTGTTGGTGTTGTTCGCTGTTGGTGTTGGTCTCTGTTGGTGTTGGTCACTGTTGGTGTTGTTTGCTGTTGGTGTTGGTCACTGTTGGTGTTTTTCACTGTTGGTGTTGGTCCCTGTTGGTGTTGTTTACTGTTTGTGTTGGTCACTGTTCGTGTTGTTTGCTGTTGGTGTTGGTCACTGTTGGTGTTAGTCGATGGTGGTGTTGGTCATTGGTGGTGTTGGTCACTGTTGGTGTTGGTCACTCTTGGTGTTTGTCACTGTTAGTGTTGGTCACTGCTGGTGTTGGTCACTGTTAGTGTTGGTCACTGTTGGTGTTATTCACTGTTAGTGTTGGCCACTATTGGTGTTGTTCGCTGTTGGTGTTGGACACTGTTGGTGTTGTTCGCTGTTGGTGTTGGTCACTGTTGGTGTTAGTCACTGGTGGTGTTGTTTGCTGTTGGTGTTATTCACTGTTGGTGTTGTTCGCTGTTTGTGTTGGTCACTGTTGGTGTTGTTCGCTGTTGGTGTTGGACACTGTTGGTGTTGCTCGCTGTTGGTGTTGGTCACTGTTGGTGTTGGTCACTGGTGGTGGTGTTGGTCGCTGGTGGTGCTGGTCAAAGTTGGTGTTTGTCACTGTTAGTGTTGGTCACTGCTAGTGTTGGTCACTGTTAGTGTTGGTCACTGTTGGTGTTGGTCACTGTTAGTTTTGGCCACTATTGGTGCTGGTCAAAGTTGGTGTTTGTCACTGTTAGTGTTGGTCACTGCTGGTGTTGGTCACTGTTAGTGTTGGTCACTGTTGGTGTTGGTCACTGTTAGTTTTGGCCACTATTGGTGTTGCTCGCTGTTGGTGTTGGTCACTGTTGGTTTTGGTCACTGGTGGTGGTGTTGGTCGCTGGTGGTGCTGGTCACTGTTGGTGTTTGTCACTGTTAGTGTTGGTCACTGTTAGTGTTGGTCACTGGTAGTGTTGGTCGCTGCTAGTGTTGGTCACTGGTGGTGTTGGTCACTGTTGGTGTTGTTCACTAGTGGTTTTGGTCACTGTTGGTGTTGGTCACTGTTCATGTTGTTTGCTGTTGGAGCTGATCTCTGTTGGTGTTGGCCACTGTTGGTGTTGATCGCTGTTGGTGTTCGTCACTGTTGGTGTTTTTCGCTGTTGGTGTTGGTCACTGTTGGTGTTGGTCACTGCTGATGTTGTTTATTGTTGCTAATGGTAACTGTTGGTGTTGGTCGCTGTATGTGTTGGTCACTGTTGGTTTTGTTCCCTGTTGGTGTTGGTCACTGTTTGTGTTGTTCACTGTTGGAGTTGGACACTGTTGGTGTTGTTGTGTGTCACTTTTGGTGTTGTTGTGTGTCACTGTTGGTGTTGGTCACTGTTGGACACTGTTGGTGTTGTTCGCTGTTGGTGTTGGTCACTGTTGGTGTTGTTTGCTGTTGGTGTTGGTCACTGTTGGTGTTGGTCACTGTTAGTGTTGGTCACTGTTGGTGTTGTTCACTGTTGGTGTTGGTCACTGTTGGTATTGTTTGCTGTTGGTGTTGGTGTTAGACATTGTTG
Organism: Procambarus clarkii; assembly: GCF_040958095.1. Classification (NCBI taxonomy): domain Eukaryota; kingdom Metazoa; phylum Arthropoda; class Malacostraca; order Decapoda; family Cambaridae; genus Procambarus; species Procambarus clarkii. Next base: position 10,276,743 of record NC_091167.1, read on the forward strand.
CTGTTGGTCACTGTTGGTGTTGGTCACTGTTAGTGTTGGTTCACTGTTGGTGTTGGTCACTGCTGGTGTTGATCGCTGCTGATGTTGGTCCTGTTGGTGTTGGTCACTGCTTGTGTTGGTCACTGGTGGTGTTGGTCACTGCTAGTGTTGGTCACTGTTGGTGTTGGTCACTGGTGGTGTTGGTCACTGGTGGTGGTGGTCACTGTTGGTGTTGGTCAAAGCTGGTGTTGGTCACTGCTGATGTTGTTTACTGTTGCTAATGGTCACTGTTGGTGTTGTTTGCTGTTGGTGTTGGTCACTGTTGGTGTTGGTCAAAGTTGGTGTTGGTCACTGTTAGTGTTGTTCGCTGTTGGTGTTGGTCACTTTTGGTGTTGTTTGCTGTTGGTGTTGGTCGCTGTTGGTGTTAGACATTGTTGCTGTTGGTCACTGTTGGTGTTGGTCACTGATGGTGTAGGTCACTGGTGGTGGTGTTGGTCGCTGATGATGTTGGTCACTGGTGGTGTTGGTCACTGTTGGTGTTGGTCACTGCAGGTGTTGGTCAGTGTTGGTGTTGGTCACTGTTGGTGTTGGTCACTGTTAGTGTTGGTCACTTTTGGTGCTGGTCACTGTTAGTGGTGGTCACTGGTGATGTTGGTCGTTGCTGGCGTTGGTCACTGTTTTTGTTGTTCGCTGTTGGTGTTGGTGTTGCTCGCCGTTGGTGTTAGTCACTGTTAGTGTTGTTCAATGTTGGTGTTGGTCACTGTTGGTGTTGGTCACTGTAAGTGTTGGTCACTGTTGGTGTTGTTCACTGTTAGTTTTGGACACTGTTGGTGTTGGTCGCTGCTAGTGTTGGTCACTGTTGGTGTTGGTCACTGTTGGTGTTGTTCACTGTTGGTGTTGGTCACTGTTGGTGTTGTTCGCTGTTGGTGTTGTTCGCTGTTGGTGTTGTTCACTGTTGGTGTTGTTCACTGATGGTGTTGGTCAAAATTGGTGTTGTTCACTGTTGGTTTTTTACACTGTTGGTGTTATTCGCTGTTGGGGTTGGCCACTGTTGGTGTTGGTCACTGTTGGTGTTGTTCGCTGTTGGTGTTGGACACTGTTGGTTTTGTTTGCTGTTGGCGTTGGTCACTGTTGCTGTTGGTCACTGTTGGTGTTGTTCACTGTTAGTGTTTGCCACAGTTGGAGTTTGTCACTGTTGGTGTTGGACACTGTTGGTGTTGGTCAGTGTTGGTGTTGGTCGCTGCTGGTGATGGTCACTGGTGGTGATGGTCACTGGTGCTGTTGTTTACTGTTGGTGTTGGTCACTGTTGGTGTTGGTCACTACTGGTGTTGGTCACTGTTGCTGTTGGTCGCTGCTGGTGTTGGTCACTGTTGCTATTGGTCGCTGCTGGTATTGGTCACTGGTAGTGTTGGTCACTGTTGGTGTTGGTTACTGTAGGTGTTGGTCACTGTTATTGTTAGTCACTGCAGGTGTTGGTCACTGCTGGTGTTGGTCACTGTTGGTGTTGGTCACTATTGGTGTTAGTCACTGTTAGTGTTGGTCACTGGTGGTGGTAGTCACTGTTGGAGTTGGTGACTGGTGGTGGTGGTCACTGTTAGAGTTGGTCACTGCTGGTGTTGGTCTCTGTTGGTGTTGGTCACTGTTGGTGTTGGTCGCTGTTGGTGTTGGTCGCTGCTGGTGTTGGTCACTGGTGGTGTTGTTTGCTGTTGGTGTTGGTCACTGTTGGTGTTGGTCACTGTTGGTGTTGTTCGCTGTTGGTGCTGGTCACTGTTCGTGTTGTTCGCTGTTGTTGTTAGTCACTGTTGGTGTTTGTCGCTGTTGGTGTTGGTCGCTGCTGGTGTTAGTCACTGGTGGTTATGGTCACTGGTGGTGTTGGTCACTGTTGGTGTTGGTCGTTGCTCGTGTTGGTCACTGCTGGTGTTGGTCACTGGTAATGTTAGTCACTGGAGGTGTTGGTCACTGGTGGTGTTGGTCACTGATGGTGTTGGTCACTGTTGGTGTTGGTCACTGTTGGTGTTCGCTGTTGTTGTTGTTCGCTGTTGGTGTTAGTCGCTGTTGGTGTTGTTCGCTGTTGGTGTTGGTCACTGTTGGTGTTGGTCACTGGTGGTGTTGGTCACTGTTGGTGTTGGTCACTGTTGGTGTTGTTCGCTGTTGGTGTTGGTCTCTGTTGGTGTTGGTCACTGTTGGTGTTGTTTGCTGTTGGTGTTGGTCACTGTTGGTGTTTTTCACTGTTGGTGTTGGTCCCTGTTGGTGTTGTTTACTGTTTGTGTTGGTCACTGTTCGTGTTGTTTGCTGTTGGTGTTGGTCACTGTTGGTGTTAGTCGATGGTGGTGTTGGTCATTGGTGGTGTTGGTCACTGTTGGTGTTGGTCACTCTTGGTGTTTGTCACTGTTAGTGTTGGTCACTGCTGGTGTTGGTCACTGTTAGTGTTGGTCACTGTTGGTGTTATTCACTGTTAGTGTTGGCCACTATTGGTGTTGTTCGCTGTTGGTGTTGGACACTGTTGGTGTTGTTCGCTGTTGGTGTTGGTCACTGTTGGTGTTAGTCACTGGTGGTGTTGTTTGCTGTTGGTGTTATTCACTGTTGGTGTTGTTCGCTGTTTGTGTTGGTCACTGTTGGTGTTGTTCGCTGTTGGTGTTGGACACTGTTGGTGTTGCTCGCTGTTGGTGTTGGTCACTGTTGGTGTTGGTCACTGGTGGTGGTGTTGGTCGCTGGTGGTGCTGGTCAAAGTTGGTGTTTGTCACTGTTAGTGTTGGTCACTGCTGGTGTTGGTCACTGTTAGTGTTGGTCACTGTTGGTGTTGGTCACTGTTAGTTTTGGCCACTATTGGTGCTGGTCAAAGTTGGTGTTTGTCACTGTTAGTGTTGGTCACTGCTGGTGTTGGTCACTGTTAGTGTTGGTCACTGTTGGTGTTGGTCACTGTTAGTTTTGGCCACTATTGGTGTTGCTCGCTGTTGGTGTTGGTCACTGTTGGTTTTGGTCACTGGTGGTGGTGTTGGTCGCTGGTGGTGCTGGTCACTGTTGGTGTTTGTCACTGTTAGTGTTGGTCACTGTTAGTGTTGGTCACTGGTAGTGTTGGTCGCTGCTAGTGTTGGTCACTGGTGGTGTTGGTCACTGTTGGTGTTGTTCACTAGTGGTTTTGGTCACTGTTGGTGTTGGTCACTGTTCATGTTGTTTGCTGTTGGAGCTGATCTCTGTTGGTGTTGGCCACTGTTGGTGTTGATCGCTGTTGGTGTTAATCACTGTTGGTGTTGTTTGCTGTTGGTGTTGGTCACTGTTGGTGTTGTTCGCTGTTGGTGTTGGTCACTGTTGGTGTTGTTTGCTGTTGGTGTTGTTTGCTGTGGGTGTTAGTCATTGTTGGTGTTGTTCGCTGTTGGTGTACGTCACTGTTGGTGTTGTGGGAACCGACCTTTGAGATTTATATTTATTTAATTTATATGAATTTATATTTACGTTAATTTATATACTTCGATAGCAATTTGTATAATGATAAGTGGACTGTATTTCTGCAATAATCTCATAATCTCACAAATCGATCCTCTACACATTAGGGGGGGTTTAATAGTTTATATATATATGTATGCAGCCAATCAAACTACAAAATTAACTACATACATTGAAGAGGTTCCTTATCTTATAGTACAGCAGGTTAGTCCACCAGGTATAACTAGGGTGTAGACACCAAATTATCCTCTTTGAGGTAGCTTCCATATCACCCAGTAACTGGTGCACAAATCTTGCATCCTCGTCTTGACCTGTCAAAAGTGCGCTAGCTGTGAAGCCAGATACCTATATATGACAAGTATATCAGAGAAAACAGTACATGGAACATGAAGACCTGGCTTAATTACCTTTAGTTTGAGGCTTCCATGTGATCTAACCGGGTCACCCTATATAATGACATTAATGGCCACTAATGATAAATAATGGGTTTCGGAAAGAACACTTAACTTGAAAATTTGTAGACAGCGTGTTGGAGATGGTACCTTTGGTTTCCATAACACTACGTCCAAGTAAAATTAACAGGAGCTGAATTTGCTCCCGTGTGAGCCTCTGGTCTCGTATAAACAATGCTGTTTAACACTCCATACTATTGACGTTACTGGCCGACATTGTCCAGAATGATAGGAGCCGAATTTGCTCCACACGTCTCGGAGGTGACACAACAATGGCTCCCTCCTTCCTCCCTCTCGCCTGGCCTACTTTGTCCAGATTTCAGAAAGTGATAGAAGGGTCACATTTACTCTACTTTAATATTGATAATTAAGTTAATTTATATAAGATGTTTTTATGATGGTAAAGTCCAAAGACTAATGTATTTAAGAATAATTCCCAGCAGAATAGCTGGTGAATTATAATGGTATGTGGTGATGATATCCCGTTTTCTTTAGATGGTAATTCCACTACAAGTTACGTTTTCTATGGGTAACTTGTTTATACAACACAGCTATTATCTGTATGATATATTATTATTAAATGGTGTCGGATTTTCCGACATAATTCCCCAGGGGGCTGCTCACGGGTCGAAGTCCTATTTAGAACAGGCGAACACCGATACTCCTCCTTCGAATTATTACATTAATTTGATGTTAGTAGTTACACATTTGTGTGTCTGTTCGTACAGGACGGATGTCCCGTACTAGAGTTGCAGGGGTTAGAAGTCTAATGTGATTTCATTTCCCTGTCAACTCTTGAAAGGCTAATATTCAAGCCTAATTACATATTATTTAACCCAGAAGACTGAATGTGATCAAGTACTACAGTCAAGTATGATTCAGGGACTGCAGTGAGATCAGTGACATCAGATATAACTTGAAGTTTCTTCAGGTAACTGGTCACTGATATATAAACACTGAGGCCTATGGAATACATCTTGATTAAATAATAAATGTATCAAATCAGTCATCAGATTTATTGGGGTTTAATTTAGTTAATTGATTCAGAAGATTGAATAGCTCATCATTAAAGTAAAGTATGGTTCTGAGACTGCAGTGGGTTCAGTGACATTGGTCGCAGTGACTTGTAGCTGTTTTAGGCTACTGTTCACTGATTTGCCACTGAGGCCTCATGAACTCATCTTCAGCTTCAAATGATGATACTAACATCAACCTCTGTTACTATAGTCAGCTGTAATCTCCTTTGTATAATGCTACTGGAGAAATATAATCAGCTGACAAATTTAGATTTCTACTGGTATTGTTTATCTGCAGGCATAGGTCTCCTCAGGCTTGATACTGGGCCTGAGAGTAATTTACCTCCTGCAGAGTTTAACATGGTTATACCCTGATATTTAGTAGGGCTACCGATGAATCGATGGCAATAGTCTGTCCCAACAAGGAGACCGAAGTCAGTGAGGTGATCAGACTTAATATTATCTGCCAATTTTATTCCTCTATTTCTCAGGAATTTGGCTGTTGCTCTCAGACCTTGAACTTGTAGGTCTACTGGTATTTTGTCCACCACAATGGCTTGTACTCGACAGACGTACCTGCCTAAGCGTACTGATGGTTGTACCACCTGGTAGACTTGAGGTCCTGCATCTGTTACAAACCCTGAGATGTTGAATGACATCTGGGCTACAGGCCTTAATTGTAATTCATCTGCCAACTTTTTAGTGATATATGTTCTCTGGGATCCTTGGTCAAACAACCCACGGGTATGGACCTTGGCCCTCTTATTCAGGATGGTAATTTGGGCAGTAGGCAAAGTCGTATTACCTTTAGACTTTGCCGATTGGACACTCTTTGTTTGTTGCACCTTGCAGTACTGTACTGTGGTGGGAATGCTATCTTCCACCTTGGGGTTTGGAGACGTTGTTTTGGTGTCTCTGCACAATGCTGCATGGTGCTGACCTTTGTTACACCTATTACAAGTGTGTAATTGGGTATCACAGTCCTTGATGTTATGTTTCCTGAGGCACCTCGTGCAATGTTGCAAATCTTTGAGTCGCTCAACACGGGCGTCACTATCAGGAAAATTAGGGCAGTGGTACATTGAATGTTTCTCATTGCAGAACAAACATGTTCCATAGCTTCCAGTACCCTTTGGTGTCACGTTCTTGGGTGACACAGTAACTATAGGCTTGGAGGGTCCCACTGCATATACGCCCACACTGCCACTGTTCCACTTTGGTGTTGAATTATATTGTCTAGATTGATTTGGAGTACCTTTGGTACTCTGTGGTTTACTATTATTGGTTTCTGAGGGTTTACTTGGTGGTTTTAATTTGTCATGTGTTCGTAATTGATGAACTACTGACTTTAAACCTTCAGATATTTCATTCATGGATAAGATGCTTTTATTGTAATGAGCACTCATTTGTCTCAATATGTCCCTAGGTATTTTCTCCTGGACAATTATTTTCAAGACCCACTCAGCCCCGTTTGTATCTGCTGTCAGGCTGAGGGCATTGATCAATGATTCTACCTCCAGCTTGAAGACTTGGAGTGAATCAGCTGAAGCCTCCGGTGGGGGTAAATGCAACAGCTCATGAACTAAATGTGATGTTCTTACTTCTGGATCAGCATAATTATCCTTGAGGAGTTTTACTGCCAGATCATAGCCGTCATTAGTTAATCTCAGATGGGATACTACTGTTTTAGCCTCACCTGATAATTGGCCTTGTAAATAAGAGAATTTACTACTCTTTGGTAAAGATTGTTTTGAGTCTACAAGGTCAACGAATTTGTTCCAAAATTCATCCCAATCTTCCTCATCTTTTCCTGAGAAAGTGGGTAAATTAATTGGAGGGAGTCGAGCTTCTGCTTGACTCGTATTAGATGCAACTGTTGCTGTTGTTGCTGTTGTTGTTGCCTTGTTCTGGGCAATTAATTTGACATAAGGCTGTAACGTGGCCTGAGTTTGATCTTCATAATTCGCAAGATCAACCATAATGTCGTCTATTTCTTTTTCTGATAAATTAGTGTTGGCAAGTTCAGCCACATATGTTGCTATTTGACATTTGATTTGCTCAAATTTACCTGCAGCTGCTTGATAATAGCTTTCCAGGTCAGCATAATCAACTGTTGATTGTTGTGACAAATCTTCACATTTCTTGATCTGTCTTGTTAAGTGGCCTTCAAGACCTGCAAGGGTTCTTTTCATTCTCCCTGCATTATCCATACTGGTTCGTTGGTGAAGCCTTGTGGGGCTTGTACTTGGGCTGCTCATAATACTGAACAAGCACTGATGGTAGCCTAGGGTAAATTCTGCACTCACTAGGTAATAATCCTACCTCTACTAGAGGTTAGCACTTAAAATTAATACACATTATATATATACAATCATACACACTAATGATTTGAGTGATAAACCAGTGTCACTAGAAGTACCTTTAGGTTAGCTCTTCTATATCACCCTAGGATGGTAGAGACACTAATTAATCACTCAAAGGTGTAATGATCATAAGTAAATTATTATATATACACATCTCAACTCGAGTTGATAAAAATTACACCCAAAATAGGGTCTGCACCATTCATTAATGGTGTTAAGTTATTGAATATAGTACAACTGACTATGGTAATAATGGGACTAGGATGAGCAATAATAGTTCAACTAGTCAATGGTTTTATCCTACCCTGTTGTGGGTTGGCAATTAGTAAATATACTGTGATCACTAGTGCAATATATATTAAATAATTCTCTATTTGGAGAAATAATATACACAATTATTGATAATAGCCTCTTTGAAACTTCTAATATTATCAAGAAGTATTAAATATTATTAGTGACCTCGCGAAATAAACTCCACAAAATTCGTAGATAATCTCTCGCGAAATGTAACACCACGAAATCCGTGAACAATCTCGCGAAGACACAGTCACTAATTTGGCTGGTTTCAATATTAGCGCTGTCATTTCACGAAATAACACGCCACCAAATATCTGTGGGTGTGCATGAAACCGCTGACGAAGCTGAACTCAGTTGAGGGGGGGCTCCTGAGCTCCCACGAGGCAACGCCGCTGTCTATGACTGGCTTTGTTTAAATAACACTGCACTAGTATATTTAATGAATCCACTGGTTAACTGGTTCATCCGGTACTAAGATGACCAGATGTGGGTTCATAGGACCGAATAATCCGGTTCGAAGGACCAAATAATGTGGGAACCTACCTGTGAGATTTATATTTATTTAATTTATATGAATTTATATTTACGTTAATTTATATACTTCGATAGCAATTTGTATAATGATAAGTGGACTGTATTTCTGCAATAATCTCATAATCTCACAAATCGATCCTCTACACATTAGGGGGGGTTTAATAGTTTATATATATATGTATGCAGCCAATCAAACTACAAAATTAACTACATACATTGAAGAGGTTCCTTATCTTATAGTACAGCAGGTTAGTCCACCAGGTATAACTAGGGTGTAGACACCAAATTATCCTCTTTGAGGTAGCTTCCATATCACCCAGTAACTGGTGCACAAATCTTGCATCCTCGTCTTGACCTGTCAAAAGTGCGCTAGCTGTGAAGCCAGATACCTATATATGACAAGTATATCAGAGAAAACAGTACATGGAACATGAAGACCTGGCTTAATTACCTTTAGTTTGAGGCTTCCATGTGATCTAACCGGGTCACCCTATATAATGACATTAATGGCCACTAATGATAAATAATGGGTTTCGGAAAGAACACTTAACTTGAAAATTTGTAGACAGCGTGTTGGAGATGGTACCTTTGGTTTCCATAACACTACGTCCAAGTAAAATTAACAGGAGCTGAATTTGCTCCCGTGTGAGCCTCTGGTCTCGTATAAACAATGCTGTTTAACACTCCATACTATTGACGTTACTGGCCGACATTGTCCAGAATGATAGGAGCCGAATTTGCTCCACACGTCTCGGAGGTGACACAACAATGGCTCCCTCCTTCCTCCCTCTCGCCTGGCCTACTTTGTCCAGATTTCAGAAAGTGATAGAAGGGTCACATTTACTCTACTTTAATATTGATAATTAAGTTAATTTATATAAGATGTTTTTATGATGGTAAAGTCCAAAGACTAATGTATTTAAGAATAATTCCCAGCAGAATAGCTGGTGAATTATAATGGTATGTGGTGATGATATCCCGTTTTCTTTAGATGGTAATTCCACTACAAGTTACGTTTTCTATGGGTAACTTGTTTATACAACACAGCTATTATCTGTATGATATATTATTATTAAATGGTGTCGGATTTTCCGACAGGTGTTGTTCACTGTTGGTGTTGGACACTTGGTGAAGTTCGCTGTTCGTGTTGGTCACTGTTGCTGTTGTTCGCTGTTGGAGTTGGTCACTGTTGGTGTTGGTCACTGTTCGTGTTGTTCACTGTTGGTGTTGGCCACTATTGGTGTTGTTTGCTGTTGGTGTTGGTCCCTGGTGGTGTTGGTCACTGTTTGTGTTGGTCACTGTTGGTGTTGGTCACTGTTGGTGTTGGTCACTGCTGGTGTTGGTCAGTGTTGGTGTTTTTCGCTGTTGGTGTTGGACACTGTTGGTGTTGTTCGCTGTTGGTGTTGGTCACTGTTGGTGTTGGTCACTGTTGGTGTTCGTCACTGTTGGTGTTAGTCGATGGTGGTGTTAGTCACTGGTGGTGCTGGTCACTGTTGGTTTTGTTCACTGTTGGTGTTTGGCACTGTTAGTGTTGGTCACTGCTGGTGTTGGTCACTGTTAGTGTTGGTCACTGTTGGTGTTGGTCACGGTTTGTGTTGGCTACTATTGGTGTTGCTCGCTGTTTCTTGAGATTATCTTGAGATTATCTTGAGATGATTTCGGGGCTTTTTAGTGTCCCCGCGGCCCGGTCCTCGACCAGGCCTCCACCCCCAGGAAGCAGCCCGTGACAGCTGACTGACACCCAGGTACCTATTTACTGCAAGGTAACAGGGGCATTCAGGGTGAAAGAAACTTTGCCCATTTGTTTCTGCCTCGTGCGGGAATCGAACCCGCGCCACAGAATCACGAGTCCTGCGCGCTATCCATGTTGGTGTTGGTCACTGTTGGTTTTGTTTGGTGATGGTGTTGGTCACTTTTGGTGTTGGTCACTGTTAGTGTTGGTTACTGTTGGTGTGGGTCACTGTTAGTGTTGGTCACTGGTGTTGATGGTCATTGTTGGTGTTGGTCACTGTTGGTGTTGTTCACTGTTGGTGTTGGTCACTGGTGGTGTTGTTTGCTGTTGGTGTTATTCACTGTTGGTGTTGTTCGCTGTTGGTGTTGGTCACTCTTGGTGTTGGTCACTGTTGGTGTTGGTCACTGTTAGTGTTGGTTACTGTTGGTGTGGGTCACTGTTAGTGTTGGTCACTGGTGTTGATGGTCATTGTTGGTGTTGGTCACTGTTGGTGTTGTTCACTGTTGGTGTTGGTCACTGTTGGTGTTGGTCACTGTTGGTGTTGTTTGCTGTTGGTGTTGGTCACTGGTGGTGTTGGTCACTGTTGGTGTTGGTCACTGCTGGTGTTGTTCGCTGTTGGTGTTGGTCACTGTTGGTGTTGGTCACTGGTGGTGGTGTTGGTCGCTGGTAGTGTTGGTCACTGGTGGTGTTGGTCATTGTTGGTGTTGGTCACTGTTGGTGTTTGTCACTGTTAGTGTTGGCCACTGCTGGTGTTGGTCACTGTTGGTTTTGGCCACTGTTGGTGTTGGTCACTGTTGGTGTTGGTCACTGTTGGTGTTGTTTGCTGTTGGTGTTGGTCACTGGTGGTGTTGGTCACTGTTGGTGTTGGTCACTGCTGGTGTTGTTCGCTGTTGGTGTTGGTCGCTGTTGGTGTTGGTCACTGGTGGTGGTGTTGGTCGCTGGTAGTGTTGGTCACTGGTGGTGTTGGTCATTGTTGGTGTTGGTCACTGTTGGTGTTTGTCACTGTTAGTGTTGGTCACTGCTGGTGTTGGTCACTGTTGGTTTTGGCCACTGTTGGTGTTGGTCACTGTTGGTGTTGGTCACTGTTGGTGTTGGTCACTAGTGGTGTTGGTCACTGTTGGTGTTTGTCACTGTTAGTGTTGGTCACTGTTAGTGTTGGTCACTGGTGGTGTTGATCGCTGCTAGTGTTGGTCACTGCTGGTGTTGGTCACTGTTGGTGTTGTTCACTAGTGGTGTTGGTCACTGTTGGTGTGGGTCACTGTTGGTGTTGGTCACTGTTCATGTTGTTTGCTGTTGGAGCTGGTCTCTGTTGGTGTTGGTCATTGTTGCTGTTGGTCACTGTTGGTGTTGTTCACTGTTAGTGTTGGCTACTATTGGTTTTATTAGCAGTTGGTGTTGGCCACTGTTGGTGTTGATCGCTGTTGGTGTTAGTCACTGTTGGTGTTGTTTGCTGTTGGTGTTGGTCACTGTTGGTGTTGTTCGCTGTTGGTGTTGGACACTTGTTGATGTTCGCTGTTGGAGTTGGTCACTGTTGGTGTTGGTCACTGTTGGTGTTGGTCACTGTTCGTGTTGTTCACTGTTGGTGTTGGCCACTATTGGTGTTGTTCGCTGTTGGTGTTGGTCCCTGGTAGTGTTGGTCACTGTTGGTGTTGGTCACTGTTGGTGTTGGTCACTGTTCGTGTTGTTCACTGTTGGTGTTGGCCACTATTGGTGATGTTCGCTGTTGGTGTTGGTCACTGTTGTTGTTGTTCGCTGTTGGAGTTGGTCACTGTTGGTGTTGGTCACTGTTGGTGTTGGTCACTGTTCGTGTTGTTCACTGTTGGTGTTGGCCACTATTGGTGTTGTTCGCTGTTGGTGTTGGTCCCTGGTGGTGTTGGTCACTGTTTGTGTTGGTCACTGTTGGTGTTGGTCACTGTTGGTGTTGGTCACTGCTGGTGTTGGTCAGTGTTGGTGTTTTTCGCTGTTGGTGTTGGACACTGTTGGTGTTGTTCGCTGTTGGTGTTGGTCACTGTTGGTGTTGGTCACTGTTGGTGTTCGTCACTGTTGGTGTTAGTCGATGGTGGTGTTAGTCACTGGTGGTGTTGGTCACTGTTGGTTTTGTTCACTGTTGGTGTTTGGCACTGTTAGTGTTGGTCACTGCTGGTGTTGGTCACTGTTAGTGTTGGTCACTGTTGGTGTTGGTCACGGTTTGTGTTGGCTACTATTGGTGTTGCTCGCTGTTTCTTGAGATTATCTTGAGATTATCTTGAGATGATTTCGGGGCTTTTTAGTGTCCCCGCGGCCCGGTCCTCGACCAGGCCTCCACCCCCAGGAAGCAGCCCGTGACAGCTGACTGACACCCAGGTACCTATTTACTGCAAGGTAACAGGGGCATTCAGGGTGAAAGAAACTTTGCCCATTTGTTTCTGCCTCGTGCGGGAATCGAACCCGCGCCACAGAATCACGAGTCCTGCGCGCTATCCATGTTGGTGTTGGTCACTGTTGGTTTTGTTTGGTGATGGTGTTGGTCACTCTTGGTGTTGGTCACTTTTGGTGTTGGTCACTGTTAGTGTTGGTTACTGTTGGTGTGGGTCACTGTTAGTGTTGGTCACTGGTGTTGATGGTCATTGTTGGTGTTGGTCACTGTTGGTGTTGTTCACTGTTGGTGTTGGTCACTGGTGGTGTTGTTTGCTGTTGGTGTTATTCACTGTTGGTGTTGTTCGCTGTTGGTGTTGGTCACTCTTGGTGTTGGTCACTGTTGGTGTTGGTCACTGTTAGTGTTGGTTACTGTTGGTGTGGGTCACTGTTAGTGTTGGTCACTGGTGTTGATGGTCATTGTTGGTGTTGGTCACTGTTGGTGTTGTTCACTGTTGGTGTTGGTCACTGTTGGTGTTGGTCACTGTTGGTGTTGTTTGCTGTTGGTGTTGGTCACTGTTGGTGTTGGTCACTGGTGGTGGTGTTGGTCGCTGGTAGTGTTGGTCACTGGTGGTGTTGGTCATTGTTGGTGTTGGTCACTGTTGGTGTTTGTCACTGTTAGTGTTGGCCACTGCTGGTGTTGGTCACTGTTGGTTTTGGCCACTGTTGGTGTTGGTCACTGTTGGTGTTGGTCACTGTTGGTGTTGTTTGCTGTTGGTGTTGGTCACTGGTGGTGTTGGTCACTGTTGGTGTTGGTCACTGCTGGTGTTGTTCGCTGTTGGTGTTGGTCGCTGTTGGTGTTGGTCACTGGTGGTGGTGTTGGTCGCTGGTAGTGTTGGTCACTGGTGGTGTTGGTCATTGTTGGTGTTGGTCACTGTTGGTGTTTGTCACTGTTAGTGTTGGTCACTGCTGGTGTTGGTCACTGTTGGTTTTGGCCACTGTTGGTGTTGGTCACTGTTGGTGTTGGTCACTGTTGGTGTTGGTCACTAGTGGTGTTGGTCACTGTTGGTGTTTGTCACTGTTAGTGTTGGTCACTGTTAGTGTTGGTCACTGGTGGTGTTGATCGCTGCTAGTGTTGGTCACTGCTGGTGTTGGTCACTGTTGGTGTTGTTCACTAGTGGTGTTGGTCACTGTTGGTGTGGGTCACTGTTGGTGTTGGTCACTGTTCATGTTGTTTGCTGTTGGAGCTGGTCTCTGTTGGTGTTGGTCATTGTTGCTGTTGGTCACTGTTGGTGTTGTTCACTGTTAGTGTTGGCTACTATTGGTTTTATTAGCAGTTGGTGTTGGCCACTGTTGGTGTTGATCGCTGTTGGTGTTAGTCACTGTTGGTGTTGTTTGCTGTTGGTGTTGGTCACTGTTGGTGTTGTTCGCTGTTGGTGTTGGACACTTGTTGATGTTCGCTGTTGGAGTTGGTCACTGTTGGTGTTGGTCACTGTTGGTGTTGGTCACTGTTCGTGTTGTTCACTGTTGGTGTTGGCCACTATTGGTGTTGTTCGCTGTTGGTGTTGGTCCCTGGTAGTGTTGGTCACTGTTGGTGTTGGTCACTGTTGGTGTTGGTCACTGTTCGTGTTGTTCACTGTTGGTGTTGGCCACTATTGGTGATGTTCGCTGTTGGTGTTGGTCACTGTTGTTGTTGTTCGCTGTTGGAGTTGGTCACTGTTGGTGTTGGTCACTGTTGGTGTTGGTCACTGTTCGTGTTGTTCACTGTTGGTGTTGGCCACTATTGGTGTTGTTTGCTGTTGGTGTTGGTCACTGTTGGTGTTATCTTGAGGTTATCTTGAGATGATTTCAGGGCTTTAGTGTCCCCGCGGCCCGGTCCTCGACCAGGCCTCCACCCCCAGGAAGCAGCCCGTGACAGCTGACTAACACCCAGGTACCTATTTTACTGCTGTTTGTGCCAGAGTGTTGGTCACTGATGGTGTTTTTCGCTGTTGGTGTTGGTCACTGTTGGTGTTGGTCACTGTTGGTGTTCGTCACTGTTGGTGTTAGTCGATGGTGGTGTTGGTCACTGGTGGTGTTGGTCACTGTTGGTTTTGTTCACTGTTGGTGTTTGGCACTGTTAGTGTTGGTCACTGCTGGTGTTGGTCACTGTTAGTGTTGGTCACTGTTGGTGTTGGTCACGGTTTGTGTTGGTCACTGTTAGTGTTGGCTACTATTGGTGTTGTTCGCTGTTGGCGTTGGCCACTGTTGGTTTTGTTTGCTGTTGGTGTTGTTCACTGTTGGTGTTGTTCACTGTTGGTGTTGTTTGCTGTTGGTGTTGTTCACTGTTGGTGTTGTTCGCTGTTGGTGTTGGTCACTGTTGGTGTTGGTCACTGTTAGTGTTGGTCACTGTTGGTGTTGGTCACTGTTAGTGTTGGTCACTGGTGGTGATGGTCACTGTTGGTGTTGGTCACTGTTGGTGTTGTTCACTGTTGGTGTTGGTCACTCTTGGTGTTGGTCACTGTTGGTGTTGTTTGCTGGTGGTGTTGGTCTCTGTTGGTGTTGGTCACTGCTGGTGTTGTTCGCTGTTAGTGTTGGTCTCTGTTGGTGTTGGTCACTGGTGGTGGTGTTGGTCGCTGGTAGTGTTGGTCACTGGTGGTTTTGGTCATTGTTGGTGTTGGTCACTGTTGGTGTTTGTCACTGTTAGTGTTGATCACTGCTGGTGTTGGTCACTGTTGGTTTTGGTCACTGTTGGTGTTGGTCACTGTTAGTGTTGGTCACTGTTGGTGCTAGTCACTGTTAGTGTTGGTCACTGTTGGTGATGGTCACTGTTGATGTTGTTCACTGTTGGTGTTGGTCACTGTTGGTGTTGGTCACTGTTGGTGTTGGTCACTGTTGGTGTTGTTTGCTGTTGGTGTTGGTCACTGGTGGTGTTGGTCACTGTTGGTGTTGGTCACTGTGTTACGGACCCGAGCCCAGCGTCGTAGCACGGAGCTGTGACGACAACGCCATCTGTGGGTCAGCTCCCGAAACCCCCTCCAAATGAACGACGCCATCTAGTGAAGACTAGATATACCGGCCACAGGGGCTGGTTTTCCGCCTTATTCAGCTCGTAACGTAGCCGCTGCTGACCTCTGGTGAGGTGGCACTTAGACAGCAACGCCATCTATGGAGTGGATAGGTGGACGTTTGTGTCTTAGCCTGTGAGTGAGGTGCCCTAGAGTGTCCCTAGTACTAATGACGTGTCTGATTACAGAGTCGACCTGGGACTGCTGAATCGGACGGTGGATCAGTCTACCCAAGGCAGCCATAGTATCTCCACGTGTTTGCTGCAGAAGCTGTGAGTCACCTCCCGGATGAACACTGTTGTGTTAGCCTGCCTGTGGGGTGGCAGAACCTGGAATTGTCGTACCCGGGGCTGACTGGTGGAGAAGACTAGCCACTGGGGCGTTGTGGTGAGGAGAGTGATCAGCGGAATCACACGAGGCTCCTGCCTAGGGCTCGCAACCCTATTATCGGTCGTGGAGTGGCCTACGCAGCAGAGCTGATTGGAACCTGCCAGCTACAGGCTGGATTTGTGGTTGAAGGCCTCCACGACGGTGCACCCAGTGGGACTGTGATCTGGCTGGCCTGTGGCCAGGGTAGACTCGCCTAGGGAATCGAAGGATTCATCGTGAGGCCACAAGAAGAGAACCAGGACTACTCGTCTTGAGCACCGTGAAACGTCCTGAGTCTTCGGAGGAAGACAAGTGATTGTACATAAGAGTAGTCATAGTAACCGCGTGTGACTGTTTATATATTTATTTATTGGTGGTGGTAATTATATATTTAAATTAGTGCGTTTGTATCCCTTCCCCTTTAATTTACTTGCGTTACGGAACACACCCCGTGAAAGCCACTACTAACTTGGGGCCGGATTCCCAAATTCTAATAACATCAGAAAAGAACCCAGTTACGCCCCAGTAGGGCCGTAACACACTGCTGGTGTTGGTCACTGTTGGTGTTGGTCACTGGTGGTGGTGGTCACTGGTGGTTGTGGTCACTGTTGTGTTGGTCACTGCTGGTGTTGGTCACTACTGGTGTTGGTCACTGTTGGTGTTGGTTACTGTTGGTGTGGGTCACTGTTGGTGTTGGTCACTGTTGGTGTTGGTCACTGTTGGTGATGGTCACTGTTGGTGTTGGTCCCTGCTGGTGATGGTCACTGGTGGTGTTGTTCACTGTTGGTGTTGGTCACTGCTGGTGTTGGTCACTGTTGCTGTTGGACGCTGCTGGTGTTGATCCCTGTTGGTGTTGGTCACTGTTGGTGATGGTCACTGTTGGTGTTGGTCGCTGCTGGTGATGGTCACTGGTGGTGTTGTTCACTGTTGGTGTTGGTCACTGCTGGTGTTGGTCACTGTTGCTGTTGGTCGCTGCTGGTGTTGATCACTGTTGGTGTTGGTCACTGTTGGTGTTGGTCGCTGCTGGTGTTGGTCACTGTTGGTGTTGGTCACTGGTGGTGTTGTTCACTGGTGGTGGTGGTCACTGGTGGTGTTGCTCACTGTTGGTCACTGGTGGTGGTGGTCACTGGTGGTGGTGGTCACTGTTGGTGTTGGTCACTGCTGGTGTTGGTCACTGTTGGTGTTGGTCACTGTTGGTGTTGGTCACTGTTGGTATTGGTCACTGCTGGTGTTGGTTACTGTTGGTGTTGGTTACTGTTTTTGTTGGTCACTGTTGGGTGTTGATCACTGTTGGTGTTGGTCACTGTTAGTGTTGGTCACTGTTGGTGTTGGTCACTGTTGGTGTTGGTCGCTGTTGGTGTGGTCACTGTTGGTGTTGGTCGCTGCTGGTGTTGGTCGTTGCTGGTGATGGTCACTGTTGGTGTTGGTCACTGGTGGTGTTGGTCACTGGTGGTGTTGGTCGCTGCTATTGTAGGTCGCTCCTTGTGTTGGTCGCTGCTATTGCAGGTCGCTCCTTGTGTTGGTCGCTGCTAGTGCTAGTCTCTGCTAGTACTGGTCGCTGCTGGTGTTGATCGCTGCTAGTGCTAGTCTCTGCTAGTACTGGTCGCTGCTGGTGTTGGTCGCTGCTAGTGCTAGTCTCTGCTAGTACTGGTCGCTGCTGGTGTTGGTCGCTGCTAGTGCTAGTCTCTGCTAGTACTGGTCGCTGCTGGTGTTGGTCGCTGCTAGAGCTAGTCTCTGCTAGTACTGGTCGCTGCTGTTGCATTTCGCTCCTTGTGTTGATCGCTAATATTATTTGTCAGCCTTATTGACGGCACTTCGTAGGACATTTCTTTCAAGTCAGCTCATATAATGAGTGTTATAATGGGTCCACCTGTTGCTATTGGAGGCTCTTCTGTCCAGAGTTAGTGCTCCAGTGATTATATCTTTAAGTGAACTGATTCTAGGTCTAGTCAATATCTTGGTCAGCATGCACGCAGCAATCCCTTTTACCCTTATTTCAATCGACGTTAGCTTTGTTTCTAGTCTTAGGTTCAGTATTTTAGTCCATCTGGGAGCTCCTGTTATGACTCACATTGCATCGCTTTGAATAACCTCAACATTTGCCCACTGACCAGGAGAAAGAGTGAGTAAGGCAGACGCTCCATAATCAACTAGGGAACGAACGGCGTGTATGTAAAACATTCTTAACACTTTGTGTCCCGCTCCTAGACGGGGCCCTGTGATTGCTCTCATTATATTTAGTCGTGATTTTGCTCTCTTCTTCAGATATTGAATTTGCTTGTTTAATGTCATTTTAGAATCTATCCACACTCCGAGATATTGATATTGTGTAACCCACTGAAGGTTAATGTCTTGAATGCGTAGGTGCCTGTCTGGAGTGTTGCCGCCTAGTCTCATTGCCTTAGACTTCTGGTAGATACTTTTAACCCTAAAATGCTGCATTCAGATGTTACTTTATCTAATGGACCTTGTGTTTTTTTTAGAAGTGAAGGACCTGTAATGACTAATGCTATATCATCAACATAGCTTAGCAATTTAACCCCTTCTGTAAATGTCATAGTAACAAGGTTTTCCATAAGGATGTTAAAAAGACTAGGACTGAGGATTCCTCCTTGTGGAGTCCCATTCTCATGCAGGTGGTAGTCCGACACTTGTCCTTGCAACTTTACTCTGGCATACCTGTGACTTAGGTAATCTTGAATCCATGCTAGCATAGTTCCCTTTACACCTTTTTTAACTAAGGTGTGTGAAATTGCTTGCGGGCTTGCAGGGTCGAATGCTTTTTCTAGATCAAGGAAGATCACTATAGCTGGACCTGAGTTAACTGTTCCTAGTAATGTTGCTATGCAGTTGGCAGTACCTTCACCTCTAGTGAAGCCAAATATGTGTTTATGCGGGTCTCCAGTCTTCCACAGTAGACTATTTAAGACCATCCGTTTTGCAGTTTTACTAATGCATGATGTTAATGAAATGGGTCTGTAATTGCCAGGTTCTTTCGGCTTAGGAATCGGAATGATGTTTGCTTTTTTCCAAGAGGTCGGTAGTTTGCCTTGCTGCCAAGATGCATTGATGACGTCCAATATTCCTTGTTCTCCAGCAGGACCTGCATGTGCGATCATTGAGTATGTAATGTTATCAGCACCTGGTGCAGTGTCCTTACCACCTTTTTTTTGGCTCTGATTAGTTCTTGTTTGGTGAAGGGACTGTCACATTCGTCATTTGTACCTATGCTCTCATGAATTGCTATGGTTTGACTTCACTAGCTTTATTGGAAGAGAAACATCTGTGATATATGTGTGGACAAAATTTCAGCTAGCTATGGGGGGGGGGCAGAACCCGGCCTGCGGCTCACAAAGACCCCAAGGATAAGGCTGAGGAACTAATACAAAAGTGGTGTGATGCAGCATCCTCCTCCTCCCTCCCCGCAGGGAACAGTTCCTGCGACATTATGACAGAAGAATTAGGATAACAAGAGCACTGTCTAACGATGACGAATATGGGTAACCAATCACAGCTCAGGAAGTAAAGGGGGCTATGAAAAAGGGTAAAAGTACTGCACCTGGTGAAGATGGCGTCACCTACAACATACCCAATGCACTGTGTGAAGTGTCTGGGAATCCACTACTCCACCTGTTTAACAAGTCATTCCTAAGTGGAGTGTTGCCCACACAATGGAAACACGCAATAATCGTTCCCATACCGAAGCCCAATGACCCTGGCAATTACAGGGCTATCAGTCTCATGTCATGCACTTGCAAGATGCTTGAAAACATTATCCTTTACTGACTGTTGCACAAAATAGGCATACTAGGGGAATGGGTGAGTAGATTTGTTAAAGGACGGAGCAAAGCAAATTGCATAGTTAATTACTTGGCTAATGACACAGCTAAGTACTCTGTATTTGTTGACATAAAAGGAGCCTTCCACGATCCAAAGAGGATTGCGATCCTGGACGAGCTTGCATGCATGGGTGTCAAGGGGAGACTCTTGAAATGGGTTGAAGGCTACCTCACAGGGAGGAAAGCCTTGATCTGCTTCAATGGAGCAGTCTCCAGAACAATAATATGGAACTCGGTACCCCCCAAGGAGGAGTCTTAAGCCCCATACTATAATAACATACTTATAAACGTCATTGCAAATATTGATTTTCCGGAAGGAACACAACAAATGGGATATGCAGATGATGTCCTAATACAAGCTGTCACCTTGGGAAAAATTAATCAGTCCATTGAACTCCTCGGAAGGAAATGTATTGAGCTCGGTTTCACTCTCTCCACAAACAAGACATATTCTCATCACAAGCGGGAAGAAAATGAAGAACTACAAATTAATAATGAAACACTTGAAAAGGTTGACCACTGCCGGTACCTTGTTGTCATTGTCGGCTCTAACAAGGGGAAGAAAGAAAGAGGAGCTCAACCAGCTCATAGAAACAGGCAAAAGTCGACTCAGGGCACTGAAAGCTATGACCTGGAATGGGTATGGAGCCTCTATTGCCGTGCTTCAAATGATGTACACCGCCTATGTGCGCTCCGTCATAGACTATGCCGCACCGCTTCTGTGCATTTACTCCCAAAGCAGCATGAAAAGGCTTGAAAGTATACAAAATGAAGTCATGGCGCTGCCCAATACTGTCACTATGGCGGTGGATCCACTCACAGGATGAGTGGCGCTGCCCAATACTGTCACTATGGCGGTGTGTCCACTCACAGGATGAGTGGCGCTGCCCAATACTGTCACTATGGCGGTGTGTCCACTCACAGGATGAGTGGCGCTGCCCAATACTGTCACTATGGCGGTGTGTCCACTCGCAGGATGAGTGACGCTGCCCAATATTGTCACTATGGCGGTGTGTCCACTCGCAGGATGAGTGGCGCTGCCCAATAAACTCGCCCTTCGAGGCAAAATAAAATTAAAATTAATCCGGACTATTGAATAGGAATGCCAGACGGCAGTATCAAGCAGCCCCTAACCTAACCTTCTCCTAAGGTTCCCCAACGTCAAGAAACTGTCGTACCAAAGAGCCCTTATCCTAACCTACCAGAGGACCCAAAACAGAAAACGGAACAGCATGTCAATTTCGCGAGCCACTACTATTTTCTAGTACGACTATTATTTGGCCTTGGGTAAAGTATATATCAAAATGCGACGCTCTATTAGCAGGACGGGTTTATCATGATCCAATGGGGAAAATATCATAACAATGCTGTGTATATCATCTGTAACCACGAGGTCTGGTCTGGTCCACTAATCGCAGCTGTCTGTTACATCACAGTTTAATACACCTGATTATCCTACGTTAGGATAGAGTAACTTAGGTTTAGATCGGATATCATAGGTTGGGATAGGTTAGGGTGGGTTAAACTCGATTAGGATGGATAAAATTTAGCTTGGATAAATTTGAATGGAATAAATTTAGCTAGATTTGGCTTTTCTGGGATAAATTTATATATATTTTAGTGGCATATAGTGAATTGACTGAAATTTAGTAAGATTTTGCTTCTGTTTGGATAAATTAGATTAGAATGGACTACCTTAGATTGGAATATGATATCATAGGCTTGGATTGGACATCATAGCTTAGAATAGAGACTGCATAAGTGTTTTGGTTATGATAGGATTTGTTAGAATAAAAGTGAATAAAACTGGATAAGCTTAAATTAAATTTAGTTAAATTTAGCTTCTGTTTTGATACAGAATGGGAGCCGGTCGGCCGAGCCGACAGCACGCTGGATTTGTGATCCTGTGGTCCCGGGTTCAATCCCGGGCGCCGACGAGAAACAATGGGCAAAGTTTCTTTCACTCTATGCCCCTGTTACCTAGCAGTAAAATAGGTACCTGGGTGTTAGTCAGCTGTCACGGGCTGCTTCCTGGGGGTTGAGGCTTGGTCGAGGACCGGGCCGCGGGGACACTAAAGCCCCGAAATCATCTCAAGATAACATCAAGAAGAAGATACATATGGATAAATTTAGTTGAATTTAGTTTAGGAAAGGATAAATTCGAACAGGGAGTGTGTATGCAAATCGTCCTCAGACCAACACCTCTACCATGAAGCACCAAACCCACCCTCAAACCACCTGGAAATTTATCTTGATATGTGTGGTGGCCTGTAAGCATGTTAGGTTCATGTGTGGTGGCCTGTAAGCATGTTAGGTTCATGTGTGAGGGCCTGTAAGCATGTTAGGTTCATGTGTGATGGCCTGTAAGCATGTTAGGTTCATGTGTGATGGCCTGTAAGCATGTTAGGTTCATGTGTGATGGCCTGTAAGCATGTTAGGTTCATGTGTGATGGCTTGTAAGCATGTTAGGTTCATGTGTGATGGCCTGTGAGCATGTTAGGTTCATGTGTGATGGCCTGTAAGCATGTTAGGTTCATGTGTGATGGCCTGTGAGCATGTTAGGTTCATGTGTGATGGCCTGTAAGCATGTTAGGTTCATGTGTGATGGCCTGTAAGCATGTTAGGTTCATGTGTGATGGCTTGTAAGCATGTTAGGTTCATGTGTGATGGCCTGTAAGCATGTTAGGTTCATGTGTGGTGGCCTGTAAGCATGTTAGGTTCATGTGTGGTGGCCTGTAAGCATGTTAGGTTCATGTGTGATGGCCTGTAAGCATGTTAGGTTCATGTGTGATGGCCTGTAAGCATGTTAGGTTCATGTGTGATGGCCTGTAAGCATGTTAGGTTCATGTGTGATGGCTTGTAAGCATGTTAGGTTCATGTGTGATGGCCTGTAAGCATGTTAGGTTCATGTGTGATGGCCTGTAAGCATGTTAGGTTCATGTGTGATGGCCTGTAAGCATGTTAGGTTCCAGTAATTGTCTACATGCAAAGTGGCAAATGATTCTTTGTCATAAGCAGAGATTATTCTCAAGTTATAACTTTAATGTAATAGAAATCGATATTCTACTACTCATCCCCACAGCTTATGACCACATATTCCATTCCTCTCCCACACAGTTTATGGCAACAACCTCCTCTCCTCTCCCACACAGTTTATGGCAACAACCTCCTCTCCTCTCCCACACAGTTTATGGCAACAACCTCCTCTCCTCTCCTACACAGTTTATGGCAACAACCTCCTCTCCTCTCCCACACAGTTTATGGCAACAACCTCCTCTCCTCTCCTACACAGTTTATGGCAACAACCTCCTCTCCTCTCCCACACAGTTTATGGCAACAACCTCCTCTCCTCTCCTACACAGTTTATGGCAACAACCTCCTCTCCTCTCCTACACAGTTTATGGCAACAACCTCCTCTCCTCTCCTACACAGTTTATGGCAACAACCTCCTCTCCTCTCCCACACAGTTTATGGCAACAACCTCCTCTCCTCTCCCACAGTTTATGGCAACAACCTCCTCTCCTCTCCCACACAGTTTATGGCAACAACCTCCTCTCCTCTCCCACACAGTTTATGGCAACAACCTCCTCTCCTCTCCCACACAGTTTATGGCAACAACCTCCTCTCCTCTCCCACACAGTTTATGGCAACAACCTCCTCTCCTCTCCCACACAGTTTATGGCAACAACCTCCTCTCCTCTCCCACACAGTTTATGGCAACAACCTCCTCTCCTCTCCCACACAGTTTATGGCAACAACCTCCTCTCCTCTCCTACACAGTTTATGGCAACAACCTCCTCTCCTCTCCTACACAGTTTATGGCAACAACCTCCTCTCCTCTCCTACACAGTTTATGGCAACAACCTCCTCTCCTCTCCCACACAGTTTATGGCAACAACCTCCTCTCCTCTCCCACAGTTTATGGCAACAACCTCCTCTCCTCTCCCACACAGTTTATGGCAACAACCTCCTCTCCTCTCCCACACAGTTTATGGCAACAACCTCCTCTCCTCTCCCACACAGTTTATGGCAACAACCTCCTCTCCTCTCCTACACAGTTTATGGCAACAACCTCCTCTCCTCTCCCACACAGTTTATGGCAACAACCTCCTCTCCTCTCCCACACAGTTTATGGCAACAACCTCCTCTCCTCTCCCACACAGTTTATGGCAACAACCTCCTCTCCTCTCCCACACAGTTTATGGCAACAACCTCCTCTCCTCTCCCACACAGTTTATGGCAACAACCTCCTCTCCTCTCCCACACAGTTTATGGCAACAACCTCCTCTCCTCTCCCACAGAGAACCTGGTGTTGTGTGACGGAAGGTGCCAGGCAGTCGCCACGAGGGGCCAGCAGGTAGCCATGGTTGCCACACTCTACTCTCGCTGTGTGTGCTTTGTGGTGGTGTGCGCGCTGGTCTGGAGCACCAAGGGCGCCGCTACAGGGAGAACCAGCCGGCGCAGTCCCCTAGATCATGGCCCTAGTCACAGCCTTGGAGGAAAAGCGACCAGGATCCTGGAAGATATCTTGGGGTTCATGAAAAGTCAAAGTTGTGGAGGTAGTGATTAGTGACACAGCTGTGGAGGTAGTGATTAGTGACACAACAACCCGTCCTCCTAAAAATAACGTCACTTTTGGCTCGTATGCGCGCTATGGCCAAATTTGGACGTAATTTGAAATGAAATCGACTCACGTTCTGTTCCGTTTTCTATTTGATTCGTCCGGTTTACGCGCAGAGGTTATAAGAGGACACTTTAAATTAACGTTTTTCATAACGTTTTGAAACTTTATGAGAATTTCCTGCCCACCTAAACCTATCAGAGGACCCTTAACTTACTGTTATTGAAAAAAAAATCCCAAATTTATTTTTATTTTCAAATTACGTCCAAATTCGGCCATACGAGCAAACGGCCAAAAGCGACGTTCTTTTTAAGAGGACAGGTTGTTGAAGCTGTGATTACAATAGCACCATTACGTTCAGCACTTAGCAGCTTTGTAATATATATATATATATATATATATATATATATGTCGTACCTAGTAGCCAGAAGGCACTTCTCAGCCTACTTTGCAAGGCCCAATTTTCCTAATAAGCAAAGTTTTCATGAATTAATATATTTTCTCTAATTTTTTTCTTATGAAATGATAAAGCTACCCATTTCATTATGTAAGAGGTCAATTTTTTTTTTAATGGAGTTAAAATTAACGTAGATATATGACCGAACCTAACCTAACCTATCTTTATAGGTTAGGTTCGGTTAGGTAGCAGAAAAAGTTAGGTTAGGTAGTCGAAAAAACATTAATTCATGAAAACTTGGCTTATTAGGCAAATCGGGCCTTGCATAGTAGGCTGAGAAGTGCGTTCTGGCTACTATGTACGACATATATATATATATATATATATATATATATATATATATATATATATATATATATATATATATATATATATATATATATATATATATATATATATATATATATATATATATATATATTAGTATATTTTGGTAGCAGTCTTTCCTGTAGACATATATTATTAAATATGACCGTAAAAGTAAGATTAATAATTCTAACACGAATTTTCTCTATCTTTCGTACATTTCTTTTCACTGTTGGTGGTAATTCAAAAATCAATTCTCCAAAATTCATTTTTATTTCTAGTCTGACGCGACACTTGAGCGCGTTTCGTAAAACTTATTACATTTTCAAAGACTTTAGTTTACACATACACAACTGAATAGAACTTACACATCTCCGATTTGTTTATATCTACATTTGAGTGAGGTGGATGGGGTGACTCACTGACTCACAGCGTTTCACTTACGAGATGGAGAAGGATGGGAAGCTGCCCTTTCTAGATGTAACAGTCATGGAACGGAGCGGAGGTTTCCACACTGCAGTCTACACTAAGGAAACAAACATAGGAGTTTGCCTCAATGCCAACAGTGACTGCCCAGACAGGTACAAGAGGAGTGCCGTTAACGCTTATGTCGACCGTGCTCTCAGCCACAGCTCAGGATGGAAGCAAGTCGATGAAGAACTCTGTAGGGTAAGGCAGGTCCTAGTCAACAACGGCTTCTCCAATGGTTTCGTTGAAGACATCATAAGAAGGAAGGTGAAACGCCATGCAACCTCTGAAGAGACAACTAACACAACACCTGTACCCCATATTAGACTATTTTACAGGAACTTCTTTTCCACAGCTCATTAAACGGAGGAAAGAGTCCTGAAAGATATTGTTAATAGAAACGTTATCCCTACAGACAAAAATCAAAAGATACAATTGACGATTTACTATAAAACCAAGAAAACGGCCAACCTACTCATGAGAAACTCTCCAGACACAAAGCAGAACGCTTTAAAAAGAGACCAATGTCGACTATGCCTTCAAATGTCCACTTGGGGACTGTAAGCCACAAAGAATTCAGTATATAGGAGAGACAACAACATCTCTTTCCAGGCGTTTAACGATGCATAAGCAACAGGGCTCCATTAAGGAACATATAATCTCTTCGCACAACCAAACCATCGCCAGAGAAGTCTTAACAAAAAACACGGAAATCATCGATAGATACAGCGATAGCAGGCGGCTTGATATCTGTGAGGCACTACACATTAAGAAGTCGACACCAGCAATCAACAGCCAATTAATGCACAACTATATTCTACCCACTTCAAGACTCCGCTCCAGTATAGAAGCATCAAGAAATATGGGCCAATAGGCCCTTTGCAATTACTTCCATTCTTTCTGGGCCTGTAATCGGGCCCTTTCTGGGCCTGTACCCGGGCCATTTCTGGGCCGTTACCCGGGTCCTTTCTGGGCCTGTACCCGGGCCCTTTCTGGGCCTGTACCCGGGCCCTTTCTGGGCCTGTACCCGGGCCATTTCCGGGCCTGTACCCGGGCCATTTCTGGGCCTGTACCCGGGCCCTTTCCGGGCCTGTACCCGGGCCCTTTCTGGGCCTGTACCCGGGCCCTTTCTGGGCCTGTACCCGGGCCCTTTCTGGGCCTGTACCCGGGCCCTTTCTGGGCCTGTACCCGGGCCCCTTCTGGGCCTGTACCTGGGCCCTTTCTGGGCCTGTACCCGGGCCCCTTCTGGGCCTGTACTCGGGCCCTTTCTGGGCCTGTACCCGGGCCCTTTCTGGGCCTGTACCCGGGCCCTTTCTGGGCCTGTACCCAGGCCCTTTCTGGGCCTGTACCCGGGCCCCTTCAGGGCCTGTACCCGGGGCCCCTTCTGGGCCTGTACCCGGGCCCCTTCTGGGCCTGTACCCGGGCCCTTTCTGGGCCTGTACCCGGGCCCTTTCTGGGCCTGTACCCGGGCCATTTCTGGGCCTGTACCCGGGCCCTTTCCGGGCCTGTACCCGGGCCCTTTCCGGGCCTGTACCCGGGCCCTTTCCGGGCCTGTACCCGGGCCCTTTCCGGGCCTGTACCCGGGCCCTTTCTGGGCCTGTACCCGGGCCCTTTCTGGGCCTGTACCCGGGCCCTTTCTGGGCCTGTACCCGGGCCCTTTCTGGGCCTGTGGTGTGATATCAACTCTTAGATCTTTCTCTCTGTCCGTTTCATTAAGTACTTCATCTCCTATTCTGTATCCTGTGTCTGGCCTCCTATTTCCACTGCCTAGTTTCATTACTTTGCATTTACTCGGATTGAACTTCAACAGCCATTTGTTGGACCATTCACTCAGTCTGTCTAGGTCATCTTGTAGCCTCCTATCATCCTCTGTTTCAATCCTCCTCGTAATTTTTGCATCATCGGCAAACATTGAGAGAAACGATTCTATACCCTCTGGGAGATCATTTACATATATCAGAAACAGTATAGGTCCAAGGACTGACCCCTGCGGACTCCACTTGTAACGTCTCACCAATCTGATACCTCACCCCTCACACTGACTCGTTGTCTCCTGTTGCTTAGCTACTCCTTTATCCAATGGAGTACCTTCCCTTTCACTCCAGCTTTTTCACTAGCCTTTTGTGTGGTACTGTACCAAAGCCTTTCTGACAATCCAAAAATATGCAGTCTGCCCACCCTTCTCTTTCTTGCCTTATTTTTGTTGCCTGGTCGTAGAATTCAAGTAACCCTGTGAGGCAGGACCTGCCATCCCTGAACCCATGTTGATGCTGTGTTACAAAGTTCTTTCGCTGCAGATGCTCCACTAGATTTCTTCGCACAATCTTCTCCATCAGCTTGCATGGTATGCAGGTTAGGGACACTGGCCTGTAGTTCAGTGCCTCCTGTCTATCCCCTTTCTTGTATATCGGGACTACGTTAGCTGCTTTACAAATATCTGGCAGTTCCCCTGTTGCCAGTGATTTGTTATACACTATGGAGTGTGGTAGGCACAGTTCTTCTGCTCCTTCCTTTAGTATCCAAGGGGAGATTCCATCTGGGCCTATAGCCTTTGTCACATCCAACTCTAGTAAACACTTCCTTACTTCCCCGCTGGTAATCTCAAACTCTTCCAGTGGTTCCTTGTTAGCTATTCCCTCTCTTATCTCTGGAATTTCTCCTTGCTCTAAGGTGAAGACCTCCTGGAATTTCTTATTCAGTTCATCACACACTTCCTTTTCGTTTGTAGTGAATCCTTCCGCCCCTATCCTTAATTTCATAACCTGTTCCTTTACAGTTGTTTTTCTCCTGATGTGGCTATGCAGCAATTTAGGCTGAGTCTTTGCCTTGCTTGCGATGTCATTTTCATATTGTCTTTCTGCCTCTCTTCTCATCCTGACATATTCATTCCTGGCATTCTGGTATCTTTCTCTGCTCTCAAGTGTCCTGTTATTCCTATAGTTTCTCCATGCCCTTTTACTTTGCTGCTTAGCTAGCCTACATCTCTAATGAAACTGGTTTCTCATCTTCATTTCACTGTTTTCCTTTTGAACTGGGACAAACTTGTTTGCAGCGTCCTTGTACTTCTGCGTGACGTAGTCCATCATATCTTGGGCCGTCTTTTCCCTGAGCTCTGTTTCCCATGCTATATCTGTTAGGAATTTTCTTATCTCCTCATAGTTTCCCTTTCGATATGTTAACCTTTTGGTTTCGGTATCCCTCCTCGAGTTCAAAAACCCTTCTTCAATCAGGTACTCAAACACCAGTACACTATGGTCGTTCATTCCTACTGGGTCCTCAAAACCGATTTCTCTTATGTCGGAGTCGTTCAGAGTGAAGACTAGGTCGAGTCTCACTGGTTCATCATTTCCTCTCATCCTTGTGGGTTCTCTGACATGCTGGGTTAAAAAGTTTCTAGTCACCAACTCCAGTAGTTTGGCTCTCCGCGTATCCTCGCCTCCATGCAGTTCCTTGTTCTCCTAGTCAATCCTTCCGTGATTGAAGTCCCCCATGATGAGCAGGTAGGATCTATTTCTACAGGCAGCAGAGGCTGCCCTCTCAATTATAGTGTTAACTGCCATGTTGTTGTTTCCATACTCTTGACTGGGTCTTCTGCCATTTGGAGGAGGATTGTATATTACTGCTACTACTATTCTTGGTCCTCCCATTGTTATGGTGCCTGCTATGTAGTCTCTGAACCCCTCACAGCCCGGGATGGCCATCTCCTTAAAACTCCATTCCTTTCTCATGAATAGGGCCACTCCACCTCCTCCCCTACCTTCCCTCTCTTTAATTATTACTGTGTACTCCTGGGGAAACACGGCATTCATTATGATTCCAGAGAGTTTTGTTTCAGTGAGTCCGATTACGTCTGGGTTCACTTCTTGTGCTCTTTCCCTTAGTTCACTTGTCTTGCTTGTGATCCCATCTGTGTTCAAGTACATCACCCTGAAACTGACTCTCTTCTGCTTCTCCTCTGGGGGGGGGGGGCTGTAGGATCTGGGGTGAGTGTGAACTGGGAGGATCTGATACGGGGAGACTGGTGGAGGAGGGAGGGCTTGGGGGGGGGGGAGTGTGGGAGGGTAGGGGGGGTGAGAGGGGGAGGGTAGGGGGGAGAGTGAGAGGGGGAGGTTTGGGAGGTGAGAGGGGGAGGGTTGGGGGGGTGAGATGGGGAGGAGGGTGCCTAAGGTGGGTACTTAGTGGGGGGGCTGACAGGGGATGGGGCATGTATGGTGTCTGTTGGGTAGAATGTGGGGGTGGTGCCTCACTCCCTGTGGCTAGTGCACTGTTTGAGGAGGGTTCCCCACTCCCCTCTGGGATTGTAGGGTCCGGGGTTATGGTACTCTGATTCCTTTCTCTCTCCCTGCGCTCCTTCCGCAGGGTGTGTGTGTGTGTGTGTGTGTGTGTGTGTGTGTGTGTGTGTGTGTGTGTGTTACACTGTCAAAGACCACGGAGGAAGAATTGAAACAGGAATTTCCTTAAGTTCTTCTGAAGATGTATTATTAAATACGAAAGTACTTAAGGAAATTCCTGTTTCAATTCTTCCTCCATGGTCTGACGCTGTCACATTTTTCATCACGTGTTAATTTTCGTGATTTATACACACATATATATATATATATGTTATTGAATATGACTGAGAGGGTAAGATTAATTTAGAAAAGAAAATGTAAGGTTACATTTTCAAAAATATATGGAGTGACTTGCGAAACGATTCCCTTAGCGTCAGACCATAAATAAAGTGTTAAAAAGAACTTTGTAGAATTAATATTTCAACTACCCTCGACAGTGAAGAAAACCATAAGAAATATTGAGATGACTCAGGTTCGAATCTATCGGTCATATTCAACAACATTATATATATATATATATATATATATATATATATATATATATATATATATATATATATATATATATATATATATATATATATATATATATATATATATATATATATATATATAATAAATAAAAGTTCATTATAATTCAGGAGAGCTATATCAATATTCATAATGAAATCTTGTGTGGTAAAAGAGGCCGTCCTGCAGGAGTGTGCTGCCCCGTCCCCTACACCAACGTCTTGGGGGAGTGCTTCTACCTGAGTGAGCAGAGCAGCACCTGGTGGCAGGCCAGGGAACACTGCCAGGGCATCAAGGGAGACCTGGCCGTGCCCAAACACCAATTCGCCCTCAAGGATTTCATTTATAGAAAAGCAGGTTAGTGTTATTCCTCCGACGAGTGTAGAATAATATTTGTTGTTGTTGAGTGTTGGGGAGGTCAGCACTCTGGGTACTGAACCACACTACAGGTAAAGCCAGGTTAGGTTAGGCTCTGTATTGCCTGAAGCCTCTTGTAGATCTTCCTTGACACCTTATTGGTCTTATGGGCTACTAAGTCCACTGTAGACAGTCACAGTTATGGACTACCACGTCCACTGTAGACAGTCACAGTTATTGACTACCACGTCGACTGTGGACAGTCACAGTTATGGACTACCACGTCCACTGTAGACAGTCACAGTTATGGGCTACCACGTACACTGTAGACAGTCACAGTTATGGACTACCACGTCCACTGTAGACAGCCACAGTTATGGACTATCACGTCCACTGTAGACAGTCACAGTTATGGGCTACTAAGTCCACTGTAGACAGTCACAGTTATGGACTACCACGTCCACTGTAGACAGCCACAGTTATGGACTACCACGTCGACTGTGGACAGTCACAGTTATGGGCTACCACGTTCACTGTAGACAGTCACAGTTATTGACTACCACGTCCACTGTAGACAGTCACAGTTATGGGCTACCACGTTCACTGTAGACAGTCACAGTTATGGACTACCACGTCGACTGTGGACAGTCACAGTTATGGACTACCACGTCCACTGTAGACAGTCACAGTTATGGGCTACCACGTCCACTGTAGACAGTCACAGTTATGGACTATCACGTCCACTGTAGACAGTCACAGTTATGGACTACCACGTTCACTGTAGACAGTCACAGTTATGGGCTACCACGTCCACTGTAGACAGTCACAGTTATGGACTACCACGTCGACTGTGGACAGTCACAGTTATGGACTACCACGTCGACTGTGGACAGTCACAGTTATGGGCTACCACGTCCACTGTAGACAGTCACAGTTATGGACTACCACGTCGACTGTGGACAGTCACAGTTATGGACTACCACGTCCACTGTAGACAGTCACAGTTATGGGCTACCACGTTCACTGTAGACAGTCACAGTTATGGACTACCACGTCGACTGTGGACAGTCACAGTTATGGACTACCACGTCCACTGTAGATAGTCACAGTTATGGACTACCACGTCCACTGTAGACAGCCACAGTTATGGACTACCACGTCGACTGTGGACAGTCACAGTTATGGACTACCACGTCCACTGTAGACAGTCACAGTTATGGACTATCACGTCCACTGTAGACAGTCACAGTTATGGACTACCACGTCCACTGTAGACAGTCACAGTTATGGACTACCACGTCGACTGTGGACAGTCACAGTTATGGACTACCACGTCCACTGTAGATAGTCACAGTTATGGACTACCACGTCGACTGTAGACAGTCACAGTTATGAGCCACCACGTCTGTTGGACGCCAGTTAAGCGCCATACACATAGGATGACCTAATACCCTCTTATGATGGCCGGCGCAAAGCTAAACAACTTAATAGGTATCAACAACGTTGTCAGCAGATTTGAATGTAGCAAGCTGTGAGCCTGCAGCCCTCAGACCTTCAGAGACAGCCTGGGCAACGGAGCCTCCGCACACGCTCTCTCACACTCTCCGAGCTAGTTCATGGCCCAGTGTAGAAGATATATATATATATTTATAATAAACTAAGAAAAAGCAGTGGACGTTTGGTACTCCAATTCCTGCCCACTACCGAGTAACCTTCGACCATCCCCGGTCAACAACAACCTAACACCAACCGATGTTACACTGGTGGCAGCTTACTGGGATTCACCCCTGTACTCCAGCAGCACAGCAGTGCACAGCAACACAGCAACTCACAGCAGCTCACAGCAGCACAGCAGTGCAGCAGTGCAGCAGCACAGCCACACAGCAGCACGCAGCAGCGCACAGCAGCCAGCATCGCAACAGTTCAGCGTGTGCCCGTGCCTGACTCACCCAGCGTGCCCCCGTGCCTCACTCACCCAGCGCGCACCCGTGCCTCACTCACCCAGCGTGCCCCCGTGCCTCACTCACCCAGCGCGCACCCGTGCCTCACTCACCCAGCGTGCCCCCGTGCCTCACTCACCCAGCGTGCCCCCGTGCCTCACTCACCCAGCGTGCCCCCGTGCCTCACTCACCCAGCGTGCGCCCGCCCCTGACCCACCGCGCTCTGCCAGCTGACTCGCCATGACTCACCGTGACTCAACGAGCCTTGGTGCCTGCCTGACATCACCTTACCACCCCCCCCCCCCCACTATAGCGCGGCTGGAGACGTGACATCTCCAGCCGCGCCAGACGTCTCCTGCCGCCTGACGGCTTCTGCCACACTTGACGTCTCCTGCCGCCTCCCGACGCCGACGACGCCGCAGCACGACGCCGGACCTGTGACGACCAGATCATCTCTGCCCCATGGAACGGATTGCAGCCCCAGCGACCTTCAGCTCTAGTTAAGTACCCTTTGTTATTTGTGTAGTAGAGTAAACTGTGGACTTACGTGGGCACAATGTAAACTTACTTTATGGATAACTGATACTCGCTCAGGCCTCGCTCGCACACTTAGCCCTACAGTCTACGGTCTCGTTCACTATCGGAGAGTAACTTACTCTTAACTAGTGAGCTCTCTACACTCGCTCACTTACCCTTAGCCAGTGAACTCCCAACCTCAGCTCTCAGTAGCTTATCCTCATTAACCTCTACAACCAGCAGCGACTCAGTAATCATGACTCAAGCCCTGAATACTGCGGGTTCTAACTCGAACACCGTTACAGTTCTTGCACAGTCTGTTGACATTCGCCCGTTTAGTGGAAAGGATCCAACCCTCTTGGAGACATGGTTCGCTAGTGTAGAGGCTAGAGCGAAGAGCAAGAGTACTGCTGTCACAGACGCGGACTATATCAGTATGGCGACGTCTACACTTGACTATAAATTTGGAGATGCGTATCTCGTAGCAGGAAAACCTGACTTAAAGAAAATTGTAAACTGGGAAGAATTTAAGAAATTCTTTCGTAGGAGATATATATCGGTAGTTGATCGTGATCCCTTTGGCATTGCTCGCCAATTAACTACTGTGGTAATGCGTCCTGATGAAACAGGCAACGCTTTTGCCACGCGTCTAGCTACGCTACAGGACTCACTGGAGAAAGCCTTGATGGGTTCTAGATGGGACGCTAGTGGAAGCCTCACTATACAGAATGTGGGTAAACTATTGTCGGTCGGTGCCATGCAAAGTCATGCCCCCGAGGCCATACTGAAAGACATCGAGGCTAAGAATTTTGGTCCTACCCACACACTTTGGGACTTAATGGACGCCATGGTAGAGTCCACAGACAAGCTGAAGTCCCGGGATTCTGCCCAGCTTTCTGCCGTTTTTCGTGCAAACAGTTCCCATACCACTGTGAACGTTGTCATGCGTTCTACCCCTAGACGTGTTCAGACTCGTGCTAGGTCTCCTCCGCCTTCGTATGGCCCCAGGTCATACTCTAGGACAGGCTCCCCTCAATACCCTCGGCGACCTCGAACGCCAGAATGTTTTAGCTGTGGCAAACCAGGACACCGTAAGTAGAGTGTACATCAACTAACACTCGTTACCAACAGCATGCTAGACATAACTACACAGGCCGATCACATGATCACACCCGTTCTTATTGCACATATCACCGCCGACCTGGACATGACACTGCTGACTGTAGAGCCCACCACGGTACTAACCAGGCTAACCGTCCTAGTCCTACTCCCCCTTCCCGTAGGCAACCGCAGGCTGCAACAACTAACCAGCGCCGACCGAGCCCTACACGTAGCCCTGCAGCCCGACCAACTGCCCATGTTAGGTATGCAACAACTGTGGACACCGTGACTCGCGCGTGGCAAACGGCGCCACGGCCGTCAAGGATAATGCAGACACGACCTACGAACACACAGATCAGCCCTATGACTCTCAGTCGGGGGAAGGTATAGCAGCTTGGGTAAACGGTATGACGCAGGGAAGCGAGACGACCTTCCTGTATACTCAGTGCCTACCTGTAACAGGTACAGTACCTTAGCAGAGGAGGATAACATGGACGAACTACACACTGACGGTACTCGTGTACATGTACTCCAGACACCACATCGACCGTGTCAGTCTCGTAATAACATGTTTAACAGGATGCCTATCAAGGACACAGAAGGTCCTCTGATTTCAGCCACTCTGAAGGGTCGACATGTTAAGTTGAGCTCCTAAACACAGGAGCTCGAGTCAACATCATTAAACAAGACGCCCTTCATGGCCTACGCGACCGACTCGATATACGCCAGTCGTCTGTTTCCAACCTTGGTGGACTTACTGGAGGAATGACTCCAGCGTTAGGTGAAGCAGACATAGAGTTAATAGTTAATGACAGATCACTCACCGTGCCATGTGTAATAGCCGGTGCAGTACGATTCCCTGGAGACATCCTACTCGGATTAAACACCATGAGAGACTACCGAGTTACTATCGATGCTTACCGTTGGGAAGCAACAATTGGTGATACAGTGGTACCTCTTTGCAGTGTGTACACCATGGGACATGAGTTCACCAACCATTGGGACTATGTCAGGTACATACAAACCAGGGAAGACCAGGGTACACTTAACCAGTCACGCCCAAACAAACCCGTCACTCAGTCACTTACTGACACCAGACCAACGCACGTTTCCACAGTCTCGCGGGTCGGTGAGGTCAATGAATCTTTGCATTGGCCCCAGCCATTGTTCATTACCTTACTTGCCTGGAGTCTAACATCAGTCAGGTCAGAGGCATCTTACACCAAGACACAGTCTTACATTCTCATGCACTAACAAAGGTCATTGTCAAAATACCTGGTGAATCTGACCTAGAACACGTAATAGCTGACAGTGACACATGTCAAATCAATGGTACCTACATAGAACCGTCCTTACATCAGGTGCAGAATAACACTACTGCTGTTTATGTTGCCAACGTCACCAATGCCAACATTCACCTTGCATCAGGCACACACATTGTTGACTTTGCCCATTATTCGTTACCGGTGCGAGTAGTGGATGAGGTCTCTACTGACCAAATAGTACATGCACTCTCTCACACAACAAATCGAGATCAGATCGGGATCTCACCTGTGCATCTTAGCGCCACTGACTTTCCTGACGCCCAGTTTCAGTTACTGACCATCCTCAACAAGCATCGCAACGTTGTTGCACTGACAGGTGAACAACTTGGACTGACACACCTCATTACTCACAAAATTCCACTGGAACCAGGTACTCGCCCAATTTTTGTACCCGCGTACAGATTGCCTCATTCTCAACGAGCTGTTGCAGACCGACTCATCGACGAGATGTTACACGACGGCGTTATTGAAGAAAGTACTTCACCATTTTTCGTTCGTTTCCAGTGTAGTGACTCATACGTCAGGCTGCGAGCAGCCGCGTCTAACAGCCTGGTTGATCAGTCCAGCAACCAGGAGGCCTGGTCGACGACCGGGCCGCGGGGACACTAAGCCCCGGAAGCACCTCAAGGTAGCCTCAAGGTAAGGTAACCATGGAATGCTCCGTTAATCTTAATACCCAAGAAGGATGGCTCTTGGCGTCCTGTCGTTGATTTCAGGAAACTTAATCAAGTTACGATTCCTGATCGATTTCCACTTCCCGTGCTTACTGACTTATTGCAGAACATAGGTCAGAATAAGGTTTTTTCCACACTTGATTTATTGCAAGGATTTTGGCAGATACCGCTCGACCCAGAAAGTCGAGAACTGACGGCGTTTTCCGTCCCTAATGGTCATTACCAG
Organism: Procambarus clarkii; assembly: GCF_040958095.1. Lineage (NCBI taxonomy): Eukaryota > Metazoa > Arthropoda > Malacostraca > Decapoda > Cambaridae > Procambarus > Procambarus clarkii. The sequence continues at coordinate 10,312,982 of NC_091167.1, forward strand.
TACACCCGCATGCCTTGTGGCTTACGCAGCAGCCCTATTACCTTCTCAAGGCTTATGACAGACCTGTTCCGACGAATGATAGGAAATACTCTCATGGTCTACCTCGATGACCTCATTATCATGTCCAAGGATGTACCCTCACATCTCCAAAGTTTGGAGCGAGTCCTTCAGAAACTAGCTGAAGCCAATCTGAAAATCAAACTAAGCAAATGCGCCTTCATGAGAGAAAAAATACAGTTTCTCGGCCATAACGTCACCTCACAAGGCATCCCCACTGTAGATTCAAAGGTAGAAGCTGTCAAGAACTTTCCAGTCCCTCATAATGCTGAAGCTGTACAAAAGTTCGTAGGCCTAGCTGGATTTTACCGCCATTTCATTGCCGGTTATTCAGTGATTGCATCTCCTCTCACTTACCTCCTTAAGAAGGACGTTCCGTTCGTTTGGACAACTGATCAAGAGAAAGCATTTCAAATGCTCAAAGAAGCCCTGATATATTCTCCCGTTCTCAAGTTCCCAGACTTCACCAAACCGTTTATTTTAGTTACCGACGCCAGTAACATTGGGCTAGGTGCCGTACTCGCTCAAACTAGCGACAGAAAAGAACATGCCATTGCATATGCGAGCCGAGTCCTCTCTAAAGCTGAAAAGAATTATTCGACAACCGAGCGCGAAGCGTTGGCTGCCGTGTGGGCACTCAAACATTTCAGAGATATCATCTATAACTACCCTGTCCATGTACTGACGGACCACCAAGCTATCATTCCTTTGTTCAGAGACAAGAATCCCATAGGCAAGTTTGACCGTTGGTCGCTCACCATACAAGAGTTCCTACCCACGTTTGAATACTTACCTGGCAAACACAATGTAGTTGCCGATGCTCTCTCCCGTTACGTCGCTCCCGTTCACGTTGAATACCCTTCATTAGACTTGCGAGATGTAGAACTCGCACAACGAGAAGACACAATGTGGGCACCGATCATAAGCTTTCTCGTGGACCCGCACACGACTCTTACGGTCAAGCCACCAGTACCACTCAAGGAACTAGTACTCTTAGATCATGTGCTCCACCGCAAGGTTATGCTTGACTCTCCTGCCAGACTGGTACATCAACTTGTTATTCCTGCGTCGATAGTTCCTGCCGTGTTAAAACTTGTTCACGACGCCCCGCACAGTGAGCATCCTGGCAAGGACCGCACCATCAAGCAGGCTCGTCTTACGTACTACTGGCCCAAAATGGCCAAACAGATTGAACGTCACGTGGATCAATGTCTAACCTGCATAGCTCACAGAGGCCATATTGCTGGCCCGAACCCGATTCAGACTTATCCTACAACTAATGCACCTTGGGATCGTGTTTCTATGAATTTGTTAACAAATTTTGCTGAAACTTCCAGAGGAAATAAACATCTCCTACTTATGGTAGATAACTTCTCTAGATACTGTGAACTGGTTCCAATTCCAAACAAAACTGCAGAAACTATAGCTAGTGCCTTTCATGATCATATAATTTGTAGGTATGGTCCACCTAGGGTTATACTCTCTGACAACGGCCCGGAATTCAACAATTCTGTTCTGGAACAACTGGCTACATTGTACAACATCAAAAAGTGTAATATAATGCCTTATCAACCGGCTAGCAATGGCCTTGCTGAAAGAACTAACAAGAAGGTCCTTGACACGCTTAGAGTGACAGTCAATCATGACAGTCACAAATGGGATGAACTTATGCCAATCGTCCAATGTTCTATAAACTCCTCTGTCAACTCCTCCATAGGAGACACCTCACTTTGTGCTATTTGGGACAGACATGAGATTTCCTAATGCCATCATCTCCTCACCGCCCGGGTCACTCTACAACTATGACGACTATGTTAAGGTCAAACGGAGAGACACTCAACTGGTGTTCCAGAGGGTCAAGGAACATCTCTCTAAAGCTACTGATGATTTCACGCGGTTACAAAACGCTCATGCTAAACCTACGAGGATAGGACCTGGATCTTTAGTAATGATCCTCAATCAGCGGCGAGATGGTCCCATGTACAAACTGACTGAGAAGTTCCTTGGTCCTTACAGAGTTCTTGAGCATATCACAGGTAATAAGTACAAGCTGGAAAACCTAGCCACTGGAGAACAAGTACATGAGCATCTCAACCACATGAAATTAGCCCGTCTGACTGTCGACGATGACACCCCGACTCCTGTCCCTGACAACGCACCGTGTGATCCTACCACTGTGACACCCACTTCGGTCTCAGACACGCCCAGCGATACTACCCCACCACGTACTCACATACAATCTTCGGTCCAGACCTGTTATTTCGACAGTACACCACCAACAGTCTGATGATTCTTCTTCGTGTGACTGTGGTGTTCCAGTCTGTAAGGGACAATGGATGCGTTCTATCTGCTCCTCTCTCCCTGCCTGTTGGTACATGGCAGAGGAAGACTACGTTTATGTCGGACTGGCACCTAAGAATTAATAGTTTTATGACTAGATTTAAGAGTGATTACAACAATCGTTTCGCAACCCTCGGCTCAATGTATATAGACCGTTCCACCTCAGGTATCTTTGTTCATAGTTCATTGATCTTGTCGTGTCTCTATACACTATGTAGGTCCTCGTGTTCCTGCCACGTTCATGCTCTCCATATTTTAGTGGAAATGTCGCTTATTCTATGTATTGCCATGTAATATATTGTGCCTACGTTAGTGTCTGCCGTTTATAATCTACTTCACAAGTAACACTGTGGCTGAGCATCATGAATTCCTACACGCAACTTCTGGTCCGCTGACTCTACAACTATCACCTCTACCTGCTGCCGGACCTCCTGCCTCCAGTTCGCGCAGACATTTAGCTAGTTAGTCATGATGCTCCATGGATAGCTTAGTTTGAGGATTATGTTTAAGCATTGTATTCATTATTCATGCATGTCCGAGACGGTGTTGGACGTCTCAAAAAATAAGCTTGTTTGTTTATGGCCACTATAGGTAAATCACTGTATGTAATGTTAGTTAGGTACACGCCCAAGGGTTGTCAAATTTGTCAAGCAGATCGCCGAGGACGCCGATGATAGCGTGCCGAGCGGTGTTGGACGCCAGTTAGGCGCCATACACATAGGATGACCTAATACCCTCTTATGATGGCCGGCGCAAAGCTAAACAACTTAATAGGTATCAACAACGTTGTCAGCAGATTTGAATGTAGCAAGCTCTGAGCCTGCAGCCCTCAGACCTTCAGAGACAGCCTGGGCAACGGAGCCTCCGCACACGCTCTCTCACACTCTCCGAGCTAGTTCATGGCCCAGTGTAGAAGATATATATATATATTTATAATAAACTAAGAAAAAGCAGTGGACGTTTGGTACGCCAATTCCTGCCCACTACCGAGTAACCTTCGACCATCCCCGGTCAACAACAACCTAACATCAACCGATGTTACACGTCCACTGTAGACAGTCACAGTCATCGACTAGTGCATACACTGTAGACAGTCACAGTTATGAGCTACACGTCCACTGTAGACAGTCACAGTACCCTCCCATTTCAGTTGAGACTCCTTTCGTAGCTGAAATTTTGATATCAATTTTCTTCATATCCTCATAAGGTGTCATCTGACACTTTGAATAACACCCCAAATGGCATCCTGCTCCACAGGGTCAATCTTTCCCGTAGAGATCAGTCTGACACCACAGACAGCTGTGTCCGCCTACTGTAGTGTCGGTTGACACATGACACTAACTCTGACACCATAGTTGACACCGTTAGTTGTCCCTTCAAGTTCGGCTGACCATAACAACCGGCCATCGACAGGCTCGCCATTCATCCAGGCGTCCATGAACCACCCGAGAGGGAGGTCAACTGTCTCACTCCCATCCGTCAACACAATCCTCAAGCCGCCAGAGTTGTAAACTGCTTCCTTCATACAATAATTCAAGACTTCAGAATTCTTTACCAAGACATTCCTCAATTCCACGTTGATGTATTCCTAAATTGTGGAAGTAACCAAACATTCCTTCGTCACCGTCGTAGTATACAGTGACATTCTATAGTTGTACCACTCCATCGTCCAGCTGCGTCTGACTGTTAACAGAATACCGTTTAAGGCGAACTCCTTTCCGCGTTCCCACCTGCTTCGTCCGGGTTACTGAGAGACATTGACACCCGTCATTCATTAATCGACTGATGTTTACTGGACCAGTGACATCACACAGCTTGTCATCACCTGACTTCAGAGATCCAATGAAATCAGTCACTGATTCCCCGAGCATCTGGCTCATCCTCACTTCTTGGAGATGCCTAAGGCGCTTAGCTAAGTTGTTTCACATCAACCTAGAGTCCATTAAGCAGCATCTCTGTGCTACCGGACTTCCTCTGACATCGCTGGATTGCCTCGCGATCGTCAAACATTTCTCAGTGTCTTTCTTGGTCTATCCTCCGACTAGTCATCCATGACGAGTCTTTCTTGTCAACCTCATATTTTGGTTTCTTTCCTCAAGTCACAACCTTTCAATAAACCAATATATGCCATATGAGTGATGTCCGGTGACGTCATACAAGCACTGACATCATGACAGGGCTGTCTTACACTCTCAAAGTGTTCACAGCATACTCCGCGTTCCACAGAATCCCGCTGACATGGTGACGTCTGGACACATCCACTGATGTCTCACTTTGACATCACACAGCTGTCCGACATGACAAACGTCACAACCAGCTGATGAGCAAACGTAGCAGGTTGCGATCCTACTGACTGGTTCACGTCGCTTCTTCTGTACACATTAGTGACCTGGTCTTATCCTAGGTCACGGGAGGTCATGCAATAGTCAGCAGCTGACTCACCACTGTGTCCAGTGACTACCTCAACCTCCAGTGAATTGGTACTGGTACACATGGTACTGGCACACACATGGTACTGGCGCACACATAGTACTGGCACACACATGGTACTGGCGCACACATAGTACTGGCACACACATGGTACTGGCGCACACATAGTACTGGCACACACATGGTACTGGCACACACATGGTACTGGCACACATGGTACTGGCACACATGGTACTGGCACACACATGGTACTGGCACACACATGGTACTGGCACACATGGTACTGGCACACACACGATAATGGCACACATGGTACTGGCACACATGGTACTGGCACACATGGTAGTGGCACACATGGTACTGGCACACACACGATAATGGCACACATGGTAGTGGCACACATGGTACTGGCACACACACGATAATGGCACACATGGTACTGGCACACACATGGTACTGGCACACATGGTACTGGCACACACACGATAATGGCACACATGGTACTGGCACACACATGGTACTGGCACACACATGGTACTGGCACACATGGTACTGGCACACATGGTACTGGCACACATGGTACTGGCACACACACGATAATGGCACACATGGTACTGGCACACATGGTACTGGCACACACATGGCAATGGCACACACATGGTACTGGCACACACATGGTACTGGCACAACCATGGTACTGGCACACACATGGTACTGGCACACACATAGTACTGGCACACATAGTACTGGCACACACATGGTACTGGCGCACACATAGTACTGGCACACATAGTATACTGGCACACACATAGTACTGGCACACACATGGTACTGGCACAAACATGGTACTGGCACACACATAGTACTGGCACACATAGTACTGGCACACACATAGTACTGGCACACACATAGTACTGGCACACACATGGTACTGGCACACACATAGTACTGGCACACACATGGTACTGGCACACACATGGTACTGGCACACACATGGTACTGGCACACACATAGTACTGGCACACCCATAGTACTGGCACACACATAGTACTGGCACACACATGGTTTTGGCACACACATAGTACTGGCACACACATAGTACTGGCACACACATAGTACTGGCACACACATAGTACTGGCACACACATGGTACCGGCACACACATACTACTGGCACACACATAGTACTGGCACACACATGGTACCGGCACACACATAGTACTGGCACACACATGGTACCGGCACACACATAGTACTGGCACACACATGGTACCGGCACACACATACTACTGGCACACACTTACTACTGGCACACACATAGTACTGGCACACACATGGTACTGGCACACACATGGTACTGGCACACACATACTACTGGCACACACATAGTACTGGCACACACATGGTACTGGCACACACATAGTACTGGCACACACATACTACTGGCACACACATAGTACTGGCACACACATGGTACCGGCACACACATAGTACTGGCACACACATAGTACTGGCACACACATAGTACTGGCACACATAGTACTTGCACACACATAGTACTGGCACACACATGGTACCGGCACACACATAGTACTGGCACACACATGGTACCGGCACACACATACTACTGGCACACACTTACTACTGGCACACACATAGTACTGGCACACACATGGTACCGGCACACACATACTACTGGCACACACATACTACTGGCACACACATAGTACTGGCACACACATGGTACTGGCACACACATAGTACTGGCACACACATACTACTGGCACACACATAGTACTGGCACACACATGGTACCGGCACACACATAGTACTGGCACACACATAGTACTGGCACACACATAGTACTGGCACACATAGTACTTGCACACACATAGTACTGGCACACACATGGTACCGGCACACACATAGTACTGGCACACACATAGTACTGGCACACACATAGTACTGGCACACATAGTACTGCCACACACATAGTACTGGCACACACATGGTACCGGCACACACATAGTACTGGCACACACATAGTACTGGCACACACATAGTACTGGCACACATAGTACTGGCACACACATAGTACTGGCACACACATAGTACTGGCACACACATGGTACTGGCACACACATAGTACTGGCACACACATGGTACCGGCACACACATAGTACTGGCACACACATGGTTCTGGCACACACATAGAACTGGCACACACATAGTACTGGAACACATGGTACTGGCACACACATGGTACTGGTACACACAAAGTACTGGCACACACATAGTACTGGCACACACATAGTACTGGCACACATACTACTGGCACACATAGTACTGGCACACATAGTACTGGCACACACATGGTACTGGTACACACATAGTACTGGCACACACACAGTACTGGCACACACATAGTACTGGCATACACACTACTGGCACACATAGTACTGGCACACATAGTACTGGCACACATAGTACTGGAACACATAGTACTGGAACACACATAGTACTGGCACACACATAGTACTGGCACACATACTACTGGCACACATAGTATTGGCACACACATAGTACTGGCACACACATAGTACTGGCACACACATAGTACTGGCACACACATAGTACTGGCACACATAGTACTGGCACACATGGTACTGGCACACACATGGTACTGGCACACACATAGTACTGGCACACACATGGTACCGGCACACATATAGTACTGGCACACACATGGTTCTGGCACACACATAGTACTGGCACACACATAGTACTGGCACACATGGTACTGGCACACACATGGTACTGGTACACACATAGTACTGGCACACACATAGTACTGGCACACATGGTACTGGCACACACATGGTACTGGCACACACATAGTACTGGCACACACATGGTACTGGCACACACATAGTACTGGCACACACATGGTACCGGCACACATAGTACTGGCACACACATAGTACTGGCACACATAGTACTGGCACACACATAGTACTGGCACACACATAGTACTGGCACACACATAGTACTGGCACACATATAGTACTGGCACACACATAGTACTGGCACACATAGTACTGGCACACGCATAGTACTGGCACACACATAGTACTGGCACACATACTACTGGCACACATAGTACTGGCACACATAGTACTGGCACACACATAGTACTGGCACACACATAGTACTGGCACACACATAGTACTGGCACACACATAGTACTGGCACACACATAGTACTGGCACACACATAGTACTGGCACACATATAGTACTGGCACACACATAGTACTGGCACACATAGTACTGGAACACACATAGTACTGGCACACATAGTACTGGAACACACATAGTACTGGCACACATAGTACTGGAACACACATAGTACTGGCACACACATAGTACTGGCACACACATAGTACTGGCACACATATAGTACTGGCACACACATAGTACTGGCACACATAGTACTGGCACACATAGTACTGGAACACACATAGTACTGGCACACACAGAACTGGTACACATAGTACTGGAACACACATAGTACTGGCACACATAGTACTGGCACACACATAGTACTGGCACACATAGTACTGGCACACACATAGTACTGGCACACATATAGTACTGGCACACACATAGTACTGGCACACATAGTACTGGCACACATAGTACTGGAACACACATAGTACTGGCACACACAGAACTGGCACACATAGTACTGGAACACACATAGTACTGGCACACATAGTACTGGAACACACATAGTACTGGCACACACATAGTACTGGCACACATAGTACTGGCACACACATACTACTGGCACACACATAGTACTGGCACACACATGGTACCGGCACACACATAGTACTGGCACACACATAGTACTGGCACACACATAGTACTGGCACACATAGTACTGGCACACACATAGTACTGGCACACACATAGTACTGGCACACACATTGTACTGGCACACACATAGTACTGGCACACACATAGTACTGGCACACATAGCACTGGCACACACATAGTTCTGGCACACACATAGTACTGGCACACATACTACTGGCACACATAGTACTGGCACACATAGTACTGGCACACATAGTACTGGAACACATAGTACTGGAACACATAGTACTGGAACACACATAGTACTGGCACACACATAGTACTGGCACACATACTACTGGCACACATAGTATCGGCACACACATAGTACTGGCACACACATAGTACTGGCACACACATAGTACTGGCACACACATAGTACTGGCACACATAGTACTGGCACACATGGTACTGGCACACACATGGTACTGGCACACACATAGTACTGGCACACACATGGTACCGGCACACACATAGTACTGGCACACACATGGTTCTGGCACACACATAGTACTGGCAGACACATAGTACTGGCACACATGGTACCGGCACACACATGGTACTGGCACACACATAGTACTGGCACACACATAGTACTGGCACACGAGGTACTGGCAAACACATGGTACTGGCACACGCATAGTACTGGCACACACATGGTACTGGCACACACATAGTACTGGCACACATGGTACTGGCACACACATAGTACTGGCACACACATAGTACTGGCACACATAGTACTGGCACACACATAGTACTGGCACACACATGGTATTGGCACACACATAGTACTGGCACACACATGGTACTGGCACACACATAGTACTGGCACACACATGGTACCGGCACACATAGTACTGGCACACACATAGTACTGGCACACATAGTACTGGCACAAACATAGTACTGGCACACACATAGTACTGACACACACATAGTACTGGCACACATATAGTACTGGCACACACATAGTACTGGCACACATAGTACTGGCACACACATAGTACTGGCACACACATAGTACTGGCACACATACTACTGGCACACATAGTACTGGCACACACATAGTACTGGCACACACATAGTACTGGCACACACATAGTACTGGCACACACATAGTACTGGCACACACATAGTACTGGCACACATATAGTACTGGCACACACATAGTACTGGCACACATAGTACTGGAACACACATAGTACTGGCACACATAGTACTGGAACACACATAGTACTGGCACACATAGTACTGGAACACACATAGTACTGACACACACATAGCACTGGCACTCACATAGTACTGGCACACATATAGTACTGGCACACACATAGTACTGGCACACATAGTACTGGCACACATAGTACTGGAACACACATAGTACTTGCACACACAGAACTGGTACACATAGTACTGGAACACACATAGTACTGGCACACATAGTACTGGCACACACATAGTACTGGCACACATAGTACTGGCACACACATAGTACTGGCACACATATAGTACTGGCACACACATAGTACTGGCACACATAGTACTGGCACATATAGTACTGGAACACACATAGTACTGGCACACACATAGTACTGGAACACACATAGTACTGGAACACACATAGTACTGGAACACACATAGTACTGGCACACATAGTACTGGCACACATAGTACTGGAACACACATAGTACTGGCAGACACATAGTACTGGCGCACACATAGTACTGGCACACACATGGTACAGGCACACACATGGTACTGGCACACACATAGTACTGGCACACACATGGTACTGGCACTCAAATGGTACTGGCACACACATAGTACTGGCACACACAGAGTACTGGCACACACATAGTACTGGCACACACATAGTACTGGCACACACATAGTACTGGCACACATAGTACTGGCACACACACATAGTACTGGCACACATAGTACTGGCACACACATGGTACTGGCACACACATAGTACTCGCACACATAGTACTGGCACACACATGGTACTGGCACACATAGTACTGGCACACACATGGTACGGGCACACATACTACTGGCACACACATGGTACTGGCACACATAGTACTGGCACACACATGGTACTGGCACACACATGGTACTGGCACACACATGGTACTGGCACACACATAGTACTGGCACACATAGTACTGGCACACACATAGTACTGGCACACACATAGTACTGGCACACACATAGTACTGGCACACATAGTACTGCCACACACATGGTACTGGCACACATAGTACTGGCACACATAGTACTGGCACACACGTAGTACTGGCACACACATGGTACTGGCACACACATGGTACTGGCACACACATAGTACTGGCACACACATTGTACTGGCACACACATGGTACTGGCACACACATTACTGGCACACACATAGTACTGGCACACACATAGTACTGGCACACACATGGTACTGGCACACACATGGTACTGGCACACACATAGTACTGGCACACACATACTACTGGCACACACATAGTACTGGCACACACATGGTACTGGCACACACATGGTACTGGCACACACATAGTACTGGCACACACAGAGTACTGGCACACATATAGTACTGGCACACACATAGTACTGGCACACATAGTACTGGCACACACATAGTTCTGGCACACACATGGTACTGGCACACACATGGTACTGCCACACATAGTACTGGCAAACATAGTACTGGCACACACATAGTACTGGCACACACATGGTACTGGCACACATAGTACTGGCACACACATAGTACTGGCACACACATAGTACTGGCACACACATAGTACTGGCACACACATAGTACTGGCACACACATGGTACTGGCACACACATAGTACAGGCACACATATAGTACTGGCACACACATAGTACTGGCACACACATAGCACTGGCACACACATAGTACTGGCAAACATAGTACTGGCACACATAGTACTGGAACACACATAGTACTGGCACACACAGAACTGGCACACATCGTACTGGAACACACATAGTACTGGCACACATAGTACTGGAACACACATAGTACTGGCACACACATAGTACTGGCACACATAGTACTGGCACACACATAGTACTGGCACACACATGGTACTGGCACACACATGGTACTGGTACACACATAGTACTGGCACACATATAGTACTGGCACACACGTAGTACTGGCACACACATAGTACTGGCACACACATAGTACTGGCACACACATGGTACTGGCACACATAGTACTGGCACACACATAGTATTGGCACACACAGTACTGGCACACACATAGTACTGGCACACACATAGTACTGGCACACACATGGTACTGGCACACATAGTACTGGCACACATAGTACTGGCACACATAGTACTGGCACACATAGTACTGGCACACACATAGTACTGGCACACACATAGTACTGGCACACACATGGTACTGGCACACACATAGTACTGGCACACACATGGTACTGGCACACACATAGTACTGGCACACATAGTACTGGCACACACATAGTACTGGCACACACATAGTACTGGCACACACATAGTACTGGCACACACATAGTACTGGCACACACAGAGTACTAGCACACATAGTACTGGCACACATAGTAGTGGCACACACATAGTACTGGCACACATAGTATTGGCACACACATAGTACTGGCACACACATGTTACTGGCACACACATGGTACTGGCACACACATGGTACTGGCACACACATGGTACTGGCACACACATAGTACTGGCACATACATGGTACTGGCACACATAGTACTGGCACACATAGTAGTGGCACACACATAGTACTGGCACACAGAGTACTGGCACACACATAGTACTGGCACACACATAGTACTGGCACACATAGTACTGGCACACACATAGTACTGGCACACATAGTACTGGCACAAACATAGTACTGGCACACACATAGTATTGGCACATACATGGTACTGGCACACACATAGTACTGGCACACACATGGTACTGGCACACACATGGTACTGGCACACTCATGGTACTGGCACACACATGGTACTGGCACACACATAGTACTGGCACATACATGGTACTGGCACACATAGTACTGGCACACACATAGTACTGGCACACACATAGTACTGGCACACATAGTACTGGCACACATAGTACTGGCACACACATAGTACTGGCACACACATGGTACTGGCACATACATGGTACTGGCACACACATAGTACTGGCACACACATAGTACTGGCACACACATAGTACTGGAACACACATAGTACTGGCACACACATGGTACTGGCACACACATAGTACTGGCACACACATGTTACTGGCACACACATAGTACTGGCACACACATAGTACTGGCACACACATGGTACTGACACACACATAGTACTGGCACACACATAGTACTGGCACACACATAGTACTGACACACACATGGTACTGGCACACACATGGTACTGGCACAGACATGGTACTGGCACACACATAGTACTGGCACACACATAGTACTGGCACACACATGGTACTGGCACACACATAGTACTGGCACACATAGTACTGGCACACACATAGTACTGGCACACACATAGTACTGGCACACACATGTTACTGGCACACACATAGTACTGGCACACACATAGTACTGGCACACTCATAGCACTGGTACACACATAGTGCTGGCACACACATAGTACTGGCACTCACATTGTACTGGCACACACAGAGTACTGACACACACATTGTACTGGCACTCACATGGTACTGGCACACACATAGTACTGGCACTCATAGTACTGGCACACACATAGGACTGGCACACACATAGTACTGGCACACACATAGTACTGGCACACACATAGTACTGGCACACATAGTACTGGCACACACATGGTACTGACACACACATAGTACTGGCACACACATAGTACTGGCACACACATGGTACTGGCACACACATGGTACTGGCACACACATTGTACTGGCACACACATGGTACTGGCACACACATAGTACTGGCACATACATGGTACTGGCACACACATAGTACTGGCACACACATGGTACTGGCACACACATAGTACTGGCACACATAGTACTGGCACACATAGTACTGGCACACACATAGTACTGGCACACACATGGTACTGGCACATACATGGTACTGGCACACACATAGTACTGGCACACACATAGTACTGGCACACACATAGTACTGGCACACACATAGTACTGGCACACACATGGTACTGGCACACACATAGTACTGGCACACACATGTACTGGCACACACATAGTACTGGCACACACATAGTACTGGCACACACATGGTACTGACACACACATAGTACTGGCACACACATAGTACTGGCACACACATAGTACTGACACACACATGGTACTGGCACACACATGGTACTGGCACACACATGGTACTGGCACACACATAGTACTGGCACACACATAGTACTGGCACACACATAGTACTGGCACACACATAGTACTGGCACACCAGAGTAGTGGCACACACATAGTACTGGCACACACATAGTACTGGCACCACATAGTACTGGCACACACATGTACTGGCACACACATAGTACTGGCACACACATAGTACTGGCACAACATAGTACTGGCACCACCATAGTACTGGCACACACATAGTACTGGCACCACATAGTATGGCACACACATAGTACTGGCATCACATAGTATTGGCACACACATAGTACGGCACACACATTATACTGCACACACATGGTACTGGCACACACATAGTACTGGCACACACATGGTACTGGCACACACATAGTACTGGCACATACATGGTACTTGGCACACACTAGTACTGGCACACATAGTACTGGCACACCCATAGTACTGGCACACACATAGTACTAGGCACACACATGGTACTGGCACACACATAGTACTGGCACACACATAGTACTGGCACACACATAGTACTGGCACACACATAGTACTGGCACACACATAGTACTGGCACACACATAGTACTGGCACACACATAGTACTGGCACACACATAGTACTGGACACACACATGGTACTGGCACACACATGGTACTGCACACACATAGTACTGGCACACACATAGTACTGGCACACACATAGTACTGGCACACATAGTACTGGCACACACATAGTACTGGCACACACATAGTACTGGCACACACATGGTACTGGCACACACATAGTACTGGCACACACATAGTACTGGCACACACATAGTACTGGCACACACATAGTACTGGCACACACATAGTACTGGCAACACATAGTACTGGCACACACATAGTACTGGCACACACATGTACTGGCACACATGAGTACTGCACACACATAGTACTGGCACACACATAGTACTGGCACACACATAGTACTGGCACACACATAGTACTGGCACACACATAGTACTGGCACACACATAGTACTGGCACACACATAGTACTGGCACACACATAGTACTGGCACACACATAGTACTGGCACACACATAGTACTGGCACACACATAGTACTGGCACACACATAGTACTGGCACACACATGGTACTGGCACACACATGGTACTGGCACACACATAGTACTGGCACACACATGGTACTGGCACACACATAGTACTGGCACACACATAGTACTGGCACACACATAGTACTGGCACACATAGTACTGGCACACACATAGTACTGGCACACACATAGTACTGGCACACACATAGTACTGGCACACACATAGTACTGGCACACACATAGTACTGGCACACACATAGTACTGGCACACACATAGTACTGGCACACACATAGTACTGGCACACACATAGTACTGGCACACACATAGTACTGGCACACACATGGTACTGGCACACACATAGTACTGGCACACACATAGGTACTGGCACACACATAGTACTGGCACACACATAGTACTGGCACACACATAGTACTGGCACACACATAGTACTGCACACACATAGTACTGGCACACACATGTACTGGCACACACATGGTACTGGCACACACATAGTACTGGCACCCACATAGTACTGGCACACACATAGTACTGGCACACACATAGTACTGGCACACACATAGTACTGGCACACACATAGTACTGGCACACACATAGTACTGGCACACACATGGTACTGGCACACACATAGTACTGGCACACACATAGTACTGGCACACACATAGTACTGGCACACACATAGTACTGGCACACATAGTACTGGCACACACATAGTACTGGCACACACATAGTACTGGCACACACATGGTACTGGCACACACATAGTACTGGCACACACATAGTACTGGCACACACATAGTACTGGCACACACATAGTACTGGCACACACATAGTACTGGCACACACATAGTACTGGCACACACATAGTACTGGCACACACATAGTACTGGCACACACATAGTACTGGCACACACATAGTACTGGCACACACATAGTACTGGCACACACATAGTACTGGCACACACATAGTACTGGCACACACATAGTACTGGCACACACATAGTACTGGCACACACATAGTACTGGCACACACATGGTACTGGCACACACATAGTACTGGCACACACATAGTACTGGCACACACATAGTACTGGCACACACATAGTACTGGCACACACATAGTACTGGCACACACATAGTACTGGCACACACATAGTACTGGCACACACATAGTACTGGCACACACATAGTACTGGCACACACATGGTACTGGCACACACATAGTACTGGCACACACATGGTACTGGCACACACATAGTACTGGCACACACATAGTACTGGCACACACATAGTACTAGCACACACATGGTACTGGCACACATAGTACTGGCACACACATAGTACTGGCACACACATAGTACTGGCACACACATGGTACTGGCACACACATAGTACTGGCACACACATAGTACTGGCACACACATAGTACTGGCACACACATAGTACTGGCACACATAGTACTGGCACACATACTACAGGCACACACATAGTACTAGCACACACATGGTACTTGCACACACATAGTACTGGCACACACATGGTATTGGCACACACAGAGTACTGGCACCCACATGGTACTGGCACACACATAGTACTGGCACACACATAGTACTGGCACACACATAGTACTGGCACACATAGTACTGGCACACACATGGTACTGGCACACACATAGTACTGGCACACACATAGTACTGGCACACACATAGGTACTGGCACACACATAGTACTGGCACACACATAGTACTGGCACACTATAGTACTGGCACACCATAGTACTGGCACACACAGTATGGCACAAAGTACTGGCCCACACATAGTACTGGCACACACATAGTACTGAGCCACACACATAGTACTGGCACACACATAGTACTAGGCACACCATGGTACTGGCACACACATAGTACTGGCACACACATGGTACTGCACACACATAGTACTGGCACACACATGGTACTGGCATCACATAGGTACTGGCACACACATAGTTACTGGCACCACATAGTACTGGCACACACATAGGTACTAGGCACACACATAGTACTGGCACACACATAGTACTGGCACACACATAGTACTGGCACACACATGGTACTGGCACACCATAGGTACTGGCACACAATAGTACAGGCACACACATAGGTACTGGCTACAACACAATGGTACTGGCACCACAGAGTACTGACACACATGGTACTGGCACACACATAGTACTGGCACACACATGGTACTGGCACACACATGGTACTGGCACACACATAGTACTGGCACACACATAGTACTGGCACACACATGGTACTGGCACACACATGGTACTGGCACACACATGGTACTGGCACACACATAGTACTGGCACACACATAGTACTGGCACACACATAGTACTGGCACACATAGTACTGGCACACACATGGTACTGGCTCACATGGTACTGGCACACACATGGTACTGGCACACACATAGTACTGGCACACATAGTACTGGCACACACATGGTACTGGCTCACATGGTTCTGGCACACTCATAGTACTGGCACACACATGGTACTGGCACACACATGGTACTGGCTCACATGATACTGGCACACACATGGTACTGGCACACACATGGTACTGGCACACACATAGTACTGGCACACATAGTACTGGCACACACATGGTACTGGCACACACATGGTACTGGCACACACATGGTACTGGCACACACATGGTACTGGCACACACATAATACTGGCACACACATGGTACTGGCACACACACGGTACTGGCACACACATGGTACTGGCACACACATAGTACTGGCACACACATGGTACTGGCACACACATAGTACTGGCACACACATGGTACTGGCACACACATGGTACTGGCTTACACGGTACTGGCACACACATGGTACTGGCACACACATGGTACTGGCACACACATAGTACTGGCATACATAGTACTGGCACACACATGGTACTGGCACACACATGGTACTGGCACACACATGGTACTGGCACACACATGGTACTGGCACACACATAGTACTGGCACACACATAGTACTGGCATACACATGGTACTGGCACACACATGGTACTGGCACACATGGTACTGGCACACACATGGTACTGGCACACATATAGTACTGGCACACACATGGTACTGGTACACATGGTGCTGGCACACACATGGTACTGGCACACATGATACTGACACACACATGGTACTGGTACACATGGTACTGGCACACATGGCACTGGCACATATGGTACTGACACACATGGTACTAACACACATGGTACTGGCAAACATGGTACTGGCACATATGGTACTGACACATGTGGTACTGGCACATGGTACTAGCACACTTATGGCACTTGCACATATGGTCCTGACACACATGGTACATATACACATGGTACTGACACATATGGTACTGGCTCACATGGTACTGACACACATGGTACTGGCACACATGGTTCTGGCACACATGGTACTAACACACATAGTACTGGCACACATGGTACTAACACACATGGTACTGGCACACATGGTACTAACACACATGGTACTGGCACACATGGTACTAACACACATGGTACTGACACACATGGTACTGGCACACATGGTACTAACACACATGGTACTGACACACATGGTACTGGCACACATGGTACTAACACACATGGTACTGACACACATAGTATTGGCACACATGGTACTAACACACATGGTACTGGCACACATGGTACTGGCACACATGGTTCTGGCACACTTGGTTCTGGCACACATGGTACTAACACACATGGTACTGACACACATGGTACTGGCACACATGGTACTAACACACATGGTACTAACACACATGGTACTGGCACACATGGTACTAACATACATGGTACTGACACACATGGTACTGGCACACATGGTACTAACACACATGGTACTGACACACATGGTACTAACACACATAGTACTGGCACACATGGTACTAACACACATGGTACTGGCACACATGGTACTAACACACATGGTACTGACACACATGGTACTGGCACACATGGTTCTGGCACACATGGTACTAACACACATAGTACTGGCACACATGGTACTAACACACATGGTACTGGCACACATGGTACTAACACACATGGTACTGGCACACAAGGTACTAACATACCCAGTCATGTTTGTGTATGTACTTAGCTAACAACTTCACCCTTTCCTCAGTACTGCTCACCACTATGAAATGCAAACACACAGAATGCAAAACTTTACTTTACTCAGTCTTTACACTTTTAACCTGAGTTATAGCTCATAGACTCTGCCTTAGCCCTACACATTGGGTAGATGTGAGATTCTTTTTTAACCTTTTCTAGCTGTTCTATTTATAACTTCCCTTTCCACACACCCACAGGGTACCCTGCCTACCTTGGGCGTCAGGTGTGGGATGATACACTCTCATAGACACTACAGATGATCCTTGGGCGTCAGGATGTGTAGCGACCAATTTTACCATACCTAGACCAGCACCACGCTGGGCGCCAGAATGTGAGATATTACTGGTTAATGCACTTGGTCAGGGGTGAGGAAAATACCAAGGAGCTAGTACTCCAGGTGGAGATGAAGGCCAGGACGGTCTTCACTCCCACAAGCAATACCAGACCTTCTTCACTTGGGTCGTTCACTCTGCAACTCGCTTGCTAGCAAATCTTGCGGGTAGTGGATCTCACGCCAAAATTTATATTGGTGATTGGGGTAATGGGCTGGAATCCCGAGCAAACTCAAATTAATGTCTAAGTACCAAGATGAATAATGGAGCAGTACCGCAGAATGAGGAATGACATCAAAGGCATTTGTCTTAACATAAATAGGTTTATTCAACAACTCACTGACTAATACACAGTGACCCCACGTTCTTAATCTACATTTCTAAAGAGTGTCACTTCAACTCTGTCAAAACACCACTTTGCAGCAGGTCTGCAGACCCACCACTCTGACAGGTGTGTGAGACAACAGCCTCGACCCTCTGGACAGGTCATCAACACAAGTGAACTAACCTGAAACACTTGGTGTACACTCTTGTCAAATTACTGCACTACCACTGGCAGTATCAAAACACTTCACCACCACATAACATTAACATGCGTAATGAATACTCAAAACAATGTCAACAAAGACAATCACCACAATAACAACAATAACAGTAATGACTTTACTTCAGCAATGTCACCAAGATCTTATACAACAACAAACAATTACTTTCACAATAAGTAATTACTTTCCCAACGTCAATCAAATCAAATACAGTTAATTAATTTACGTTATACTTCTGTCACACAGACAAGAACACTCAATTACAATCAATCA
The DNA here is from genome assembly GCF_040958095.1 of Procambarus clarkii. Taxonomy (NCBI): domain Eukaryota; kingdom Metazoa; phylum Arthropoda; class Malacostraca; order Decapoda; family Cambaridae; genus Procambarus; species Procambarus clarkii. The sequence continues at coordinate 10,333,666 of NC_091167.1, forward strand.
ATTAATTACTTAATTTACGTTAATTAATTAACAACAATTAACTTAATTTGTCTGGCACACAGACAGCTAACAGTCAATCACAAATAATATATCACAATTACGTTATCGCAACCTGTCATAGACAGTTACCAATCAGTAATAATTTACGTTAATGACACACTGTCACACAAACAAGTACCAAAACAGTGATAAAGTATCACTTCAATAATTACGTTACATGAACATTCAATAATCAACAATTATAGTTATTGCTCATCACTTAGACGAGTCAATAACAAAGGGTGTCACTTGACACCACAACACACAACAGACAGTAATCACACAGTGAGAATAACAATATGGACATGTCACTAAGACAACCGTTAATCACACCACTTATATGTCACTGAGACAACCGTTAATCACACCACTTATATGTCACTAAGACAACCGTTAATCACACCACTTATATGTCACTAAGACAACCGTTAATCACACCACTTATATGTCACTGAGACAACCGTAGTAATCAATCTCTCAATATTACCTGCAAACAGATGTTTTATTATTTTTATTTTATTTATATATATACAAGAAGTTACATTGTGATTACGAGAGTACACAGCATGAAGTGTTTACATTCTTGTAAAGTCACTAGTACGCACAAAGCACAAGTCACCTCATTCTTTGGGGCACACATGAGGAACACAAATGCGAAAAAGCCTGAATGGTCCCCAGGACTATATGCAACTGAAAACTCACACCCCAGAAAGCACTCGAACCCATACTGCCAAGATAATCTTGGGCATACATGCCCAAGATTACCATCCGAGTGCCGGCGGGGAAGTGGTTCAAATAGCTTCGGCTATCACTTCCTTTTGTTCAGGTCGTGATGGTCAAGCGGATTAAGGCGTCCCTGTACATACCAGTTGCGTTGCTCCTGGCAGTATGGGTTCGAGTCACTTCTGGGGTGTGAGTTTTCAGTTGCATATAGTCCTGGGGACCATTCAGGCTTGTTTCGCATTTGTGTTCCTCATGTGTGCCCCAAAGAATGAGGTGATTTGATAAAATGCTATGCCCAAGATTACCATCTGAGTGCCAGCGGGGAAGTGGTTCAAATAGCTTCGGCTATCACTTCCTTTTGTCCAGTCGTGATAGTCAAGCGGATTAAGGCGTCCCTGTACATACCAGTTGGAGCAGGGTGGCGCTCCATATAGTGACCGTGAGTTAAGCGAGTATGGCCAATATGCATCCTCGTCCAGAGCCGTGTCCCATCGCCGGTTACGGTGGTAGGAGGACGGCCACGAGGACACACAACTCTTAAGAGTGCACAGTTTGTTACCAGTAACAGAAGACCAACAAGCCTGCCAATGGGTAAGGATGGAGGAATGGATAACCAGGTAAAAGTCGGAATAAGGAGAGATGGGACAAGAGTGGACAGCTTCCCTGGCGCCAGCATCTGCATGCTCATTGAAAGAGACACCAATATGGCTGGGAACCCAGCAAAACTCAACCAACTTAAATTTACTGTGAATAAGAAACAGCCAATGCTGGATATCGACAACCACTGGATGAACTGGATTAAAGGACCCGAGAGCCATGAGGGCACTACGAGAGTCAACAACAACTACAAAGGAAGATTGACAACGAGAAAGCAAGGAGACTGAAGAGCATAGAGAATAGCATAAAGTTCCACTGTGAAGATGCTAGTCTCCGGAGGTAAGCGACACATATAAGTGCAATCAGGAAAAACAACAGAGTAGCCTACACCATCCGCAGACTTAGACCCATCAGTGAAGATGGAAACGGAGCGGGAGTGAGAAGAAAAGTGCTCAAGGAAAAGGCATTTTAGAACTGTAGGAGGGGTAAAAAGCTTTAGTGATGCGGGTTAAGGATGTACAAAACTGCGGAAGGGGGACTCTCCACGGGAGCAAAGAACATGAGGAGAAATATTAGAAATACGAAACTGAACGAGAATCCTGTAAGCGAGACAACTGGACAGAAAGAGGGAGGTGGTGAAGAGGAACAGGAACTGCAGGAGGAGCAAAAGTGAAGGCACGACAGAGGCTAGAGGAAGCATGTTGCAAGGACCGTGCAAGATAGCGAAGGACAGTAGCGTCACGATGGTCCTGGAGAGATAGGAAGCCTGTGTCAACATACAAGCTGAGGACGGGAGTCGAACGAAAGGCACCAGAACTAAGGCGCAACCCAGTATGGTGCAAAGCACCAAGACGGCGAAGAGTAGAAGGAGAAGCAGACGAGAAAGCAGGGCAACCATAATCGAGCTTAGACAGGACGAGAGAGGAATGTAAAGCAAGGAGAGTGTGCCTATCTGCTCCCCAAGAAGTATGGGACAATACCCGAAGGAGGGTAAGGGTCCTTAGAGCATTCAACACGGAGGTAAGAGATATGGGGCGACCAAGACAAAAGAGTGTCAAAAATCAACCCCAAAAGCTTAGCGGAATCCTTGTACACAATGGGGTGACCATAAAGCGACAAAGAAGGACGAAGAACGACATGCTACCGAGTAAAAGTTATAGCACAAGTCTTAGATGTTGAGAACCTGAAGCCATGATCGGTGGCCCAAGACAACACGGCATCAATCGCAAGTTGAAGCCGGCGTTGAAGGAGAGGCAAATCATCCCCCTGACAGCAAAGGGTAAGATCGTCGACATAGAGAGCGAAGAAGACGCCAGAAGGAAGAGAGGAAAGAAGACCATTGAGGACAACCAGAAAAAGAGTAGTCCTCAGAACACTACCCTGGGGCACACCTTCAGTATTGCTGATAAGAGGCAGAGAGAGAGAGAGAGAGGTACCAAGCCTCACCCGAAAGGAACGACGAGAGAGGAAGCTTCGGAGAAAGAGAAGGAGATGACCAAGAAGGCCAAAAGAATGAAGTTGGGATAGAATATGATATCGCCAAGTAGGTGTCGTAAGTCTTTTCCAGGTCAAAAAGGACGGCAACAACGGAGGTCTTCGCCGAAAAAAAAGTAGTAAGAACATAGACCTCCAAGTTCACCAGGACATCTGTTGTGCTGTGGCACTTGCAGAAACCAAATTGAGAAGGGGTGAGGTGGTGATGGTGTTCTAAGAACCACATCAGACGAACGTTAACTATACGTTCAAAGAGTTTGCAAACACATCTTGTGAGGGCAAAAGGGCGAAAGTCCTTAGGGGATGTTCCCAGAGAACCTGCTTTGCGAACAGGGAGGACAACAACATCGAGCCAGTCCCTCAGGGACTGACGACGAGTCCCAGATCCGATAATACAGACTCAGTAACTACTGAGACGTGCACGGAGGGAGATGGCGAAGCATCTCATAATGAATGCCATCGGAGCCCTGCCCCCGTAGAACCGCAGAGGGCCAGGGCAGACCTAAGTTCAGAAAGAGAAAGAGAGAGAGAAGGGATCGTTATAGGGAAGTCAAAGATGAGTGCAGAAATCTAAAGGACGAGATTCAAGGACAGGTTTACGAAGAAGGAAAGATTGGGGATGATGAAAACCAGAACTAACAGAAGAAAAGTGGGAACCCAGTTCGGTAGCGACCTGCAATAGAGCCGCCACAAGAGTACCACTGGAGGTGAAGGACCAGCGAGACATCGGGAAACGAACTTACCCACTATCTTGCGGATACGCTTCTAGATCTGCGGCAGAGGAGTTTCGGACGTAATGGTGGAAACATAAGACGCCCAACATTCACGTTTATCCGTACGGATGGCCGTACGGGCCACCGCACTCGCCTTCCGAAATAAAAGAAAAGAATCGGCCGTCTGCCGGCAGCGGTGTCTCTTCCAGGCTGCACGCTTACAGCAGACAGCCCGAGCACAGTCTGCATTCCACCAGGGAACGCACTTCCGTGATCCCCGAGAGGAAGAGCGGAGGGCAGCGTCGAAGACGGTGTCATGAAAAAGGAGGAAAGAGCAAGGGAGAGGCAGAAAGGAGAGGTCAGAGAGAGCAGCATTGACGGTAAATAGCTTCCAGTCTACCTTAGCAAACTGCCACCTAGGAAGGAGAGGGGAGGGTGAAAAGAGAAAGAGGTAACAAGGATGGGGAAATAATCACTGCCATGGAGGTCATCAAGACCCTGCCACGTGAAATCTAAGTAACAACGACGACGAGCAAAGAGAAAGATCAAGACAGGAAAAGGTGCGAGTCCAAGAGTCCAAATGCGTGGGCTTACCAGAATTCAGAGGAGACAGAGAAGAAGAGAGGATAAACGGCTCAAGAAGGCGACCCCGGGTGTTCGTCAGAACATCACCCCAAAGGGAATGACGACAATTAAAAATCACCTAGCAGGAGCACAGGCTCCGGCAAGGAGTCCAGTAGGTCTTTCAGATCGGGAAGAGAGAACGGACACTTGGGGGAAGATAAATGGAACAAACAGTGTCCGAGAGGGAAGCGAGGGCCAAAGAGACCTCCATAGCAAGAACAGGGGGCGTAACCACCGAAACGGGAGGGGTCGGAGCGAGAGAGTCAGAAGTAGGGGGCAAGGAAGAAAGCGAAGCCTTTTTACCCACCGGGGAGGAGGAAGGAGAGGAGCCAGGCTTACACTTCTGACTCAAAGAGACAGGCGTCCCAGCAACAATGTACTGGGCAAGAGATTCCAGTGTCTCAACAGGAGAAGCAGAACGAGAGCAGCCCGCACTGACAGGCAGCAAGGAGAGCCAATAGACGGAGGAGAAGGATGGGAAGGAGGATCGTAGGGAGACGAGGAAGAAAACACAGGAGACATGACAGGCCGGGAAGAAAGAAGGGGAACCCCAGACAGAGGACCAGGAGGGGGACCCTTCGGGACAGAACTCAAAGAAACAGAGGGGCAGTGGGCGTATCAGGGTCAAAGGCCTGGAAACGGTTTTGTGTCTGAGGAAGGTGGGAAGGACGAGGAGAGGAAGAGCGCAACACACGAGCATAAGAGACGTTAGCATAAGGTGGGAGACGGCGAACGTGGCGCCTCACCTCAGGAAAAGACAAACGCTCCAGGTGCATCAAGTTGAGGACGGCTGCTTAAAGCTTGTAATGTATACACACACGGGAGAAGGTAGGGTGGGAATCACCGCAATTGAGGCAGTGAGCCTTGGGAGAAGTGCACTCCGATTTAAAGTGACCTTCGCCCCCACACAAAGGACAGAGAGAGACTATCGACTTGAGAATGGTCCAGGACGGACCGAAACGTCGTCGTCCCTTCACCTTCTAGTGTGTGGTCTGGTCAACATACTTTAGCCACGTTATTGTGACTAATCACCTTGCAGACAGAGAGAGACAGTACCATGAGCAGCGGAGGGCACCATACCCAAACCTCCAGCACTTATTACAGAGCCGAGGAGAGGGAATGTACTCCTGGATGGAGCACCTGGCACCAGCAAGAATGACAGAGGGCGGAAGGGTCCTACCATCAACGGTAATCTTCACAACTCGAAGGGGTTGACGGCGACGACTGCGAGGGGAACGAGTAAACGAGTCTACCTGTAGGACAGAATGGCCCTGGGCTTCGCGAATATGCCAAATATCTTCGTGGCAGTCCTGGAGTTTCCGAACATAGGTTGCAACATGGGGTGGGAGGAGAATAGTGTCAACACTGGCATTCAACCGAGCATTCTTGGAGACCCAAACAGGGGTCTCACCAAGGCAAGACAAGGCGGCCAAGTGGGAGGCTGCATCCTGAGAAGGAGCAGCAACGACACTAGTACCGAGACGAGTGGGGTGGAAAGTAACAGAGGCATCTACGGAATCAACAAGGTGCCTATGGAGGGAGAAATCGTCAGGAGGCATAGAATCAAGAGGGAGGAGATCGAAGTATTTGGCCCACGAAGCGGGACCAAACAAGGCCTGATATGCATCAGTACGGGAAGGAATCGAACGAGTGCGGCGGTGACGAGGATGGCATTGAGAACGCCCAGAGAGAGGGGGTTAAAAGGCGCAGTAGTCACAACTAGAGACTGAGCCATGCCCGGGGACGAGGTAGTCACCACTGGGGTCTTGGGGCTCGACCCAAACACATAGGAGGGAGGGGAGCCGAGGGGAGTAGTCAAGAGGGTCAAAGGAGGAGCAAGGTCAGGGCCCAATGCAGCAGGGGCTACAGAGCCCGGTCTTCCAACACAGTCCGACTCGGGGGTTTGGTCGCCCACCCCACAAGCCTGAGAAGGTAAAAGAGGAACAGATTGCAACATAGAGATGAGAAGTAAGACGTTCATTCACGAATGTGCCCCCACACCCACCACGGAGCCACAATTAGAGGCAGGACACCCAACAAAAGACACATTGCCGATCTTGCTGGGGCCCCATAGGGGTGCGTCGTGAGTATACGCCCCACAAACGCCACCTTAAGAACTGTCAGTCCGTCGAGATCGGGTTCAGTGACGAAAGGGGGATTGACAATAGAAGGTTCCCCCTCGCTCTCGACGTTGGGTACTACAGTTCTACGGGTGCAAGAGTATGCCTCCTCAAACACCCGGGCGTCAAACCAAAAGAAGGCCCAAAGAATGATCAAAACAGGCACAAGGTCAGCGGGATATGACAACGAGAAAGGAGAAGAGGGGGGGGGGGAAGAAAAACGAAACAAAAGGAAAAGGTGTCCAGCAGAATTAGAGAGGACAGCAGCAGGAGCACAAGGCTACAAAAGGCCTGAGGACTGTCTTAAGGCAACCCATCCTCCAAATTGACAGTACGTTTTAATACTAAGTGTAATAAGTACATTTCCTAACTGTTATACATATTACATAATTGCACTTACGGGGCTGTTACATTTACTCAACCCCCTCCCCCGAGTTACATTTACCCATCCCCCTCCCCCGATTTAAGTCTCCTCGTTTCTGTTAGGACACTTGAAATTTTAAGACAAAATTTTAAAGTTCAGTTGCTATTAACAAGTTTTAAATATTAGGATTTTCTTTTTCACTTTTATTAAACAATAGAGATTTTATACAAAATTTGAAAATATCCTGAGTTACTTTAAAATTTATTGAAGTAATATCAATATAGCTATAGATTAAGTAATAGTCATAATTAAGATGCAATAAAATGCTTATCTTCACAAACTAAGATGGTTAGGTTAGGTCGTGGTTTTCTATTCAGCTTTTTAGGTAAACTCAAATATTCACAATATATATGACGGTGCGATTTAATACTACCTTACCTTGAGGTTACCTTGAGGTGCTTCCAGGGCTTAGCATCCCCACGGCCCGGTCATTGACCAGGCCTCCTGGTTGCTGGACTGATCAACCAGGCTGTTGGACGCGGCTGCTCGCAGCCTGACGTATGAGTCACAGCCTGGTTGATCAGGTATCCTTTGGAGGTGCTTATCCAGTTCTCTCTTGAACACTGTGAGGGGATTGCCAGTTATGCCCCTTATGTGTAGTGGAAGCGTGTTGAACAGTTTCGGGCCCCTGATGTTGATAGAGTTCTCTCTCAGAGTACCTGTTACACCTCTGCTTTTCAACGGGGATATTCTGCACATCCTGCCATGTCTTCTGGTCTCATGTGATGTTATTTCTGTGTGCAGGTTTGGGACCAGCCCCTCAATTATTTTCCACGTGTAAATTATTATGTATCTCTCCCGCCTGCGCTCAAGGGAGTACAGATTAAGGCTCTTTAGTCGGTCCCAGTAATTTAGATGTTTTACTGAGTGGATTCTGGCAGTAAAGAATCTCTGCACGCTCTCCAGGTCAGCAATTTCTCCAGCTTTGAAAGGGGCTGTCATTGTGCAGCAGTACTCCACTCTAGAGAGCACAAGCGTTTTGAAAAGTATCATCATCGGTATAGCATCTCTAGTGTGAAAAGTTCTTGTTATCCAACCTGTCATTTTTCTTGCAGTTGTGACGGCTACTTTATTGTGTTCTTTAAAGGTAAGGTCTTCCGACATGAGTACACCCAGATCCTTTACATTGCCTTTTCGTTCTATGCTATGATTTGCCTGAGTTTTGTACGTGGCTTCCGTTTTTATATTTTCATTTTTTCCGTAGCGCATGAGCTGGAACTTATCTTCGTTTAACACCATATTATTTTCTGTAGCCCATAGAAAGACTTGATCTACATCTGATTGGAGGTTTGCCGTGTCCTCTATGTTGCCTACTCTCATGAAGATCCTAGTGTCATCTGCAAAGGATGATACAGTGCTATAGGTTGTGTTCTTGTCTATGTCCGATATGAGGATCAGAAAAAGTACTGGAGCAAGCACAGTACCCTGGGGGACTGAGCTCTTCACGGTTGATGGGCTGGATTTTATTTTGTTGACTATTACACATTGGGTACTGTTAGTCAGGAAATTGTAGATCCATCTGCCTATTTTTCTGGTAATTCCTTTTGAACGCATTTTATGTGCAATAACACCATGGTCACATTTATGAAAAGCTTTCGCGAAATCTGTGTAAATTACATCTGCGTTTTGTTTGTCTTCCATAGCATCTAATGCCATATCATAGTGGTCCAGCAACTGCGACAGGCAAGAGCGCCCTGTTCTGAAACCATGTTGTCCAGGGTTATGGAGATGCTGTGATTCCATGTATTTTGTGATCTTACTTCTTAGCACTCTCTCAAAAAATTTTATGATGTGCGATGTTAGTGCTATCGGTCTGTAATTTTTTGCCTCTGTCTTATTTCCTCCTTTATGGAGTGGTGCTATCTCTGCTGTTTTTAGTATGTCAGGGATAACAGCCAGTATCTAGGCTTTGATCGCCTAGATAACGCCAGTATCCAGGCCCTTCACAGAATGTGAAGGGCCTGAGATAGTGTTTTTTTACAGTTCTTGATGAATATGGAGTTCCAAGAATCCGGGCCTGGTGCAGAGTGCATAGGCATTACTGTTTATGGCTTCTTCAAAATCCAGTGGGGATAGGGTGACGTCTGATATATGATTTGATGTTGGTATCATATCCATGAAAAATTCATTTGGGTTATCAATCTTTAGTGCGTTTAATGGCTCGCTGAAAACAGAGTCGTACTGCTTCCTCAGTAACTCGCTCATTTCTTTGTTGTCATCGGTGAAAGTTCCATCTCCCTTTCGCAGGGGCCCGATACTAGATGTGCTTTTTTCATCTTGATTTTGCATAGGAGAAAAAATAATTCTGATTTCTCTCTATTTCACTGATGGCCTTTTGCTCTCTTTGCCTCTCCTGGGTTTTGTATGATTCTTGTAGCTTGCGTTCAATTGTTTCTATTTTTCTACCTAACCTTCTTCGCCGTTCTTGAGATAGGGTGCGACTCTCAAGTTGTTCTGCTATTCGTTTTCTTCGCCTATATAGGGAACGACGTTCCCGTTCCAATCTGCATATCTTTTTCTTTTTTCTTAGGGGTATGCGGTTTGAACATATTTCTAGTGCTACTGAGCTTCTTTTTTCCAGGCACTGGTTCAGGTTTGCATTTTCTAGCTGTTCTTCCCAGTTTATTCCTGTGAAGTCCTGGTTTATTTGCTCCCAGTTTATCTGTTTATTATTAAAGTTGAATTTGCTGAAATCTCCTCCACCGGGAATCTGGACTGGTTTTGAAGGTCTATTCCCCATGGTTGTCAGAACTTCAATTAAGTTCTAAGTGTAAATTACTAATTAATTACTAAGTGTTCAATTACTAAGTGTAAATAAGTACAATTCTTCACAGTCATACATAGTACATGATTGCACTTATGGGGCTGTGTACATTTACCTCCAAATTTTTGGAGGACGGGCTGCTTAAGGAGCATCACACTCCGGCAGCCGCCCACCCAGCCCCCTCACACTCCGGCAGCCGCCCACCCAGCCCCCTCACACTCCGGCAGCCGCCCACCCAGCCCCCTCACACTCCGGCAGCCGCCCACCAAGCCCCCTCACACTCCGGCAGCCGCCCACCCAGCCCCCTCACACTCCGGCAGCCGCCCACCCAGCCCCCCTCACACTCCGGCAGCCGCCCACCCAGCCCCCTCACACTCCGGCAGCCGCCCACCCAGCCCCCTCACACTCCGGCAGCCGCCCACCCAGCCCCCTCACACTCCGGCAGCCGCCCACCCAGCCCCCTCACACTCCGGCAGCCGCCCACCCAGCCCCCTCACACTCCGGCAGCCGCCCACCCAGCCCCCTCACACTCCGGCAGCCGCCCACCCAGCCCCCTCACGGCAACAACCAGCTGGACAGGGAGGGGGGGTCAATATTGAAGTCTCCTCCCAGAATAATGTGATTTTTGTTGAGGTTGTTGTTTATGATAAGATTCCTTAAGTTATCTGAGAATTCAGCTATGTTTGTATTGGGAAATCTATAGATGGTTCCAATAGTCAAGGAGGATTTAATGGATTTAATTGAGAATTGAGCAAAGGTATATTCACAGTAGTCGTCTCTATCACTAATGACACGTTTGCAGATGAAGGTATCTTGGTAGTATATAGCTGTGCCACCTCCTGTTTTGTTTAGGCCCACAGTTGTGAATAGCTTTATAACCAACTAAGTTGTAAAGTTGGGTATGGACTTTACTTATCCAGGTTTCTGTTAAAATAATGAACGATAGTTTAGTACTTAGTGCTGCGAGTAGTGCATTTATACCATCAAAATGTTTACCAAGTGATCTGATATTTTGGTTGAATACTGATAAGCAGGTGTTATTTCGGAGTTTGTTCTTTGACTGGTGTGCTTGTACTCACCTAGTTGTGTTTGCGGGGGTTGAGCTCTGGCTCTTTGGTCCCGCCTCTCAACCGTCAATCATAAGGTGTACAGATTCCTGAGCCTATTGGGCTCTATCATATCTACACTTGAAACTGTGTATGGAGTCAGCCTCCACCACATCACTTCCTAATGCATTCCATTTGTCAACCACTCTGACACTAAAAAAGTTCTTTCTAATATCTCTGTGGCTCATTTGGGAGCTCAGTTTCCACCTGTGTCCCCTAGTGCGTGTGCCCCTTGTGTTAAATAGCCTGTCTTTATCTACCCTATCAATTCTCTTCAGAATCTTGAATGTAGTGATCATGTCCCCCCTAACTCTTCTGTCTTCCAGCGAAGTGAGGTTCAATTCCCGCAGTCTCTCCTCGTAGCTCATACCTCTCAGCTCAGGTACTAGTCTGGTGGCAAATCTTTGAACCTTTTCCAGTTTAGTCTTATCCTTAACTAGATATGGACACCATGCTGGGGCTGCATACTCCAGAACTTGGCCTGACATATGTGGTATACAAAGTTCTGAATGATTCTTTACACAAATTTCTGAATGCCGTTCGTATGTTGGCCAGCCTGGCATATGCTGATGTTATCCTCTTGATATGTGCTGCACGAGACAGGTCTGGGGGTGATATCAACTCCCAAGTCTTTTTCTTTCTCTGACTCCTGAAGGATTTCCTCTCCCAAATGATACCTTGTATTTGGCCTCCTGCTCCCTACACCTATCTTCATTACATTACATTTGGTTGGGTTGAACTCTAATAACCACTAGTTCGACCATTCCTTCAGTTTGTCTAGGTCTTTTTGAAGCCTCAAACAGTCCTCTTCTGTCTTAATCCTTCTCATAATTTTGGCATCATCCGCAAACATTGAGAGAAATGAATCTATACCCTCCGGGAGATCATTTACATATATCAGAAACAAGATAGGACCGAGTACAAAGCCCTGTGGGACTCCACTGGTGACTTCACGCCAATCAGAGGTCTCACCTCTCACCGTAACTCTCTGCTTCCTATTGCTTAAGTACTCCCTTATCCACTGGAGCACCTTACCAGCTACACCTGCCTGTCTCTCCAGCTTATGTACCAGCCTCTTATGCGGTACTGTGTCAAAGGCTTTCCGACAATCCAAGAAAATGCAGTCCGCCTAGCCCCTCTCTTGCTTGCTTAATCTATGTCACCTGGTCATAGAATTCTATTAAGCCAGTCAGGCAAGATTTACCCTCCCTGAACCCATGTGGTCGATTTGTCACGAAGTCCCTTCTCTCCAGATGTGCTACCAGGTTTTTTCTCACGATCTTCTCCATCACCTTGCATGGTATACAAGTCAAGGATACTGGCCTGTAGTTCAGTGCCTCTTGCCTGTCGCCCTTTTTGTATATTGGGACCACATTCGCCGTCTTCCATATTTCTGGTAGGTCTCCTGTCTCCAGTGACCTACTATACACTATGGAGAGTGGCAAGCAAAGTGCCTCTGCACACTCTTTCAGTACCCATGGTGAGATCCCGTCTGGACCAACAGCCAACAGCTGTGTAATACCTGCAGTGGTGACGATCAATGTGTTGGTTATTGTATATTTGTGATAGTAGATTTTGATCAGGATCAATATCAGCTTGCATGTGGATGCAATGGAGTCGAGGTATAATAAGGTAAGCCATTACAGAGCAGTAAAGCTCTAAATCTGCTAAAAATATAAAACAATTATGGTAAAAAAGAAAAGAAAAAATGCAAATACATATATAATAGAAACAATGAAGTAAAATGAAGATCACTGAATTGAGACAGTAATAGCAAATAACAATTGATAACTTGACCACACAGCCTGTCTATTGGGTACGTAAGTCTCACAACATTTTTGTACAGTCAGTGTGGTCAAGCGGTTAAGGACCCAGGCACGCCAAGGTGCACAGTGCTCCTGACTGTCTGGGCTCGAATCCTTCTGCGGTGTGGAGTTTTCAGTTGCATATTGGCTTGGGAACCATTCAAGCTTGTTCGCATATATATATATATATATATATATATATATATATATATATATATATATATATATATATATATATATATATATATATATATATATATATATATATCCTGCCTGTAATGTTTTTCTCCAAGTACAGTATGAGAATTCTAGGTGCATGCATTTGACAATGTAAATTCTGTATGTTTAATTTATGATAATAGTTGATGACAATTATGTTTGCGTTGGTGTTGTCCCCGGGACTGTGGCCCCTGCAGGCAGCCTCGAGGTGTTCGTGGGGGGTCAGGACGAGTTCAAGAACCGTAACTTCAAGTGGCTGGACGGCACCCCCTTCAAGGAGAACGACTGGGCCCCGGGCGAACCCAACAACGTCGAGGACAAAGAGTTCTGCGCCGGCTTCTACTCTGTAAAGCAACCAATGCTCATCGACATGGTGTGCTCCAACACTCTGCGCTTTGTGTGCCAGTATCACTTCCCCGAGTGAGAGAGCCAGACATGAAGGCTGGCTAGCAGCCAGACATGAAGGCAGGCTAGCAGCCAGACGTGAAGGCAGGCTAGCAGCCAGACATGAAGGCAGACTAGCAGCCAGACATGAAGGCAGGCTAGCAGCCAGACATGAAGGCAGGCTAGCAGCCAGACATGAAGGCAGGCTAGCAGTCAGACGTGAAGGCAGACTAGCAGCCAGACATGAAGGCAGACTAGCAGCCAGACATGAAGGCAGACTAGCAGCCAGACATGAAGGCAGACTAGCAGCCAGACATGAAGGCAGACTAGCAGCCAGACATGAAGGCAGGCTAGCAGCCAGACATGAAGGCAGGCTAGCAGCCAGACATGAAGGCAGACTAGCAGCCAGACATGAAGGCAGACTAGCAGCCAGACATGAAGGCAGGCTAGCAGCCAGACATGAAGGCAGGCTAGCAGCCAGACATGAAGGCAGACTAGCAGCCAGACATGAAGGCAGACTAGCAGCCAGACATGAAGGCAGGCTAGCAGCCAGACATGAAGGCAGGCTAGCAGCCAGACATGAAGGCAGGCTAGCAGCCAGACATGAAGGCAGGCTAGCAGCCAGACATGAAGGCAGACTAGCAGCCAGACATGAAGGCAGACTAGCAGCCAGACATGAAGGCAGACTAGCAGCCAGACATGAAGGCAGGCTAGCAGCCAGACATGAAGGCAGGCTAGCAGCCAGACATGAAGGCAGGCTAGCAGCCAGACATGAAGGCAGGCTAGCAGCCAGACATGAAGGCAGACTAGCAGCCAGACATGAAGGCAGACTAGCAGCCAGACATGAAGGCAGGCTAGCTGCCAGACATGAAGGCAGGCTAGCAGCCAGACATGAAGGCAGACTAGCAGCCAGACGTGAAGGCAGACTATTAGCCAGACATGAAAGCAGGCTAGCAGCCAGACATGAAGGCAGGCTAGCAGCCAGACATGAAGGCAGACTAGCAGCCAGACATGAAGGCAGACTAGCAGCCAGACATGAAGGCAGACTAGCAGCCAGACATGAAGGCAGACTAGCAGCCAGACATGAAGGCAGACTAGCAGCCAGACATGAAGGCAGGCTAGCAGCCAGACATGAAGGCAGACTAGCAGCCAGACATGAAGGCAGACTAGCAGCCAGACATGAAGGCAGGCTAGCAGCCAGACATGAAGGCAGGCTAGCAGCCAGACATGAAGGCAGGCTAGCAGCCAGACATGAAGGCAGGCTAGCAGCCAGACGTGAAGGCAGACTAGCAGCCAGACATGAAGGCAGACTAGCAGCCAGACATGAAGGCAGGCTAGCAGCCAGACATGAAGGCAGACTATTAGCCAGACATGAAAGCAGGCTAGCAGCCAGACATGAAGGCAGGCTAGCAGCCAGACATGAAGGCAGGCTAGCAGCCAGACGTGAAGGCAGGCTAGCAGCCAGACATGAAGGCAGACTAGCAGCCAGACATGAAGGCAGGCTAGCAGCCAGACATGAAGGCAGGCTAGCAGCCAGACATGAAGGCAGACTAGCAGCCAGACATGAAGGCAGGTTAGCAGCCAGACATGAAGGCAGACTAGCAGCCAGACATGAAGGCAGGCTAGCAGCCAGGCATGAAGGCAGGCTAGCAGCCAGACATGAAGGCAGACTAGCAGCCAGATATGAAGGCAGGCTAGCAGCCAGACATGAAGGCAGACTAGCAGCCAGACATGAAGGCAGGCTAGCTAGCCTGCCGACATGAAGGCAGGCTAGCAGCCAGACATGAAGGCAGGCTAGCAGCCAGACATGAAGGCAGGCTAGCAGCCAGACATAAAGGCAGGCTAGCAGCCAGACATGAAGGCAGACTAGCAGCCAGACATGAAGGCAGGCTAGCAGCCAGACATGAAGGCAGGCTAGCAGCCAGACATGAAGGCAGGCTAGCAGTCAGACGTGAAGGCAGGCTAGCAGCCAGACATGAAGGCAGGCTAGCAGCCAGACATGAAGGCAGGCTAGCTAGCTTAGTCACATTCTCGTAATTAGGCAAAAATGATAAATATTTGGTATTAAATTCTTTATATAGCCAAAGTTCAAGATCTCACAATATCATAAGTTTGTCTCCTAAACTTTAAGTTCGTCTGTATGTTTACAAGCGGTGGGGCTTGCTTGCTTCCTCTATCAATATCCATGATGTTTCTTTATGGTTTTTCCACAATGTGTGTGTACATTTTTTTAATGAAATATATATTTCGTTTGTAATTCGGTAATATTATTGTTTAACTTGATGACATGGAAGTGGACTGTACTATTGTAGAAAGTTGAATGTTGGAATTAATTTGTATTTAATATATATTTTAATCCATCATATCGTGGAGTGTAAAATCTCATTAATCAACATAAAAAACCAGCGTTGATTGTAATGAAACGCCATTTTCTGGGTGAGCCTCGGAGGCTTCCTGGAGCTTATCGGGCTAATGTATGTTATATTAGACCGGGACATTAGTTAAGGAGTTCAGACCTACCAGGGACCAGCGCCAGAACCTGGCCCCTTCAGAGAGGTTTCAGGGAACAATGGCCCTGGAAAACCCCTTTCTGTTTGGGGTTTTCCTTATCTGCCATCGACCGGGGTTAGGCACCCAGAAAGGTAGGCATGACAAAACAACCCCCACATGGTAAAAAAAATTAAAACAAAAAACCGAACAGAGAGGTAGAAACTCCCTACAATCAAAAAGAAACAAGCAAACAAACAAACATCACACTTTCATCCGCGCAGCCCTCCCCGCCCCGAGAGGGGGAGGGGGGGAGCCCCGGACCAACCGCGCCGGCTGCCAAGCTTCAGTTCGGAAGCTAAGCTTCAACCAACGGGAAAAAACCGCCGACTAGTGGGAGGGAGGGTTGCCAGGGAGCCTCAGGGCCTCACCCAGAAAATGGCGTTTCATTACATTCAACGTTGGTTTTCTGTGGGGAGCCCCTCCGGCTCCCTGGAGCTTCATACCCAAAGAGAAGGAGAAGAAAGGGCTAACCCGGGAGGCGGCCGCCACAAACTCCGCAACGGGAAGCCGAGACAACAGGTTGCAACCTGCAACCCAAGGCAACAAGAATGCACAGGAGCAGACGCGCATAAAGAATGGGCAGCCAAGAACCTGTGTGACCCTCAAATCCCTGCGCCCGAAAAGAGCCCTAGACGTCACCAACATAGCAGCAAAAGCTGCAAACGTCTGAACAGCACGGGCGCAAAAACAGACCGCAGGCTGGAAGACTGAAAAACTCTGTGGACGAGAGCCCTGAAAACAGGGAACGAGGGGAACCGGATCAACCACAGCGCATCCCCAGACACGGTACGCAGGTAACGGCAAAAAGCACAACCAGACAACACAGGACGCACCCCCGGCCAATCAAATCAAGCATCAATAACCCAAGAACCCCTCCGGAAAGCTGCCGTCTCGACCGTCGCCAGGTCGCAGAAAGGCTGCACACATATAAAGCTACCACCAGTAACAAAGAGCAGAAACCTGAACCGAAGGGGCTACCACAAACTGAGGAGAAGATAAGAAGGTACCCTGATCAAGGACCAGGACAGCTCAGGCGACGCATGAGCAGGCCGGAGGTGAAACAAAACACGAGAAAGCGTAAGAAACGGGGCAGATGTGACGTCCACCCCGAACGCAAGCCAGAGCGGCTCCGCCAGCGCCGCACAAAACGAGGCGACAGTAAAAACATCAAATAACTGTAGTCCTGAAAACCCAAGAAAGGACAAGACAACCCGATGCAAAAGAGATGACAACCTACGAAGAGCAAGAAAAAGTGCATAGAAACACTAGGAACGTCATACTGTCGCCAAGACGAAGCTCGCAGGTGGGACACCGTCAACAAAGCCAACCGAACACCACAGAGATGGTGACACCCGCGTCAAAATACCAGATGCAAATAGCCGAGGAGAAGGCCGAACCAGTCACGTACAGGACCGATCCGACCTGCCGAAAGAGGCGGAGCTGTGGGAAAACACCCCGGGTTCGGACACCTATCAAGCAGCGTCTGAAAATAAAGCTGGGCTGGCCACCAAGGAACCATAAGGACTGCTCTCGTGGGATAGGCTGCAACCGAGCCAGAACCCAAAGCAACAGCTGGACCGGGAGAAGAGGAACAGGTACCCCCACCTCGACCAGTCCTGCCGAAAAGCATCCACCGTGAACGCCACGCAGGTGGGTAAGGGCGCCACATAAAATGGGCGACGCCTAGACCATGCCGACTCGAAGACGTCCATGGCCACGAGTCCATAAGTCTGACAGAGCCAACAAAACGAGTCGGCGACGACTGGCCAATCCGCGAACAGAAGAATGAACCGAGACAGCTGTCCGCCAGGACGCAGGACACACCCTGGACATGAACCTCACAGTTAGCCAAACCCCAAGAATCCAGCAAATGAGCCACTCTAAGGAACCAACCCCAAAGGTTAACACCTAAGAGAAACCCTGTGGTTCTGGCAAGAACCGCCAGAGAACAGTATGAACGGAGCCGAATGGTAGGGCACCGAGTGACACAAACCCTTCGAAGCGCAAACCAGACAGCCACGAACTCCCGAACCGTGCTGTGAGCCCGACGGACGGACAGACTCCACCATCCTCGGCCGACCTGGTGAGCACTAGTCACAAAGCCCCAGCTGAGAGATGACCCGTCCGTGAACACATCGAGCGAAGGCTCGGGGAGGTGCCAAGACACGGAACCCTGAAAACCCCAAAGAGGAAGTTGGTGACACAGCACCAACACAAGATCCCCGGAGGAACGAACCCGACGATTGAAAGAGGCAGAAGGGGAGTCTCCAAAGGAACCAAACAGACACAGAAGCCAAATCCGACCCCACGGGCAGACCAGCACGTCGAAGTTCAGACACCTGCACAACCGCTCAAGCAACTGCTGAGCAGCCCGGGACCCCCTCATGAACAGTCGAAGGCGGGACCACAGCCGCAGTAACACTTCTGGAGGGAAAGACAAGGAGTGGCCCAATAGCCCTAAACAAGGCCCAGGTCCGAACCCGGGACGGAAACAGATGGAATGGCCTCCAGATCACCAGGAAACCAAACCCGGCGATCTGGAAAGAACCACACCCCTGGCAAGCAGACAAGCGGACCGACTGGGAGCCCACACCATCCACTTGTCGAGGTAGGCCAGACACCGAATCTCAAGCAGATTCAGACAGGGCACTAAGATCCGGTAAAGATGCAAAAATACACCAAGTGCCCATTACAAAATAGGGAAGGCAACAAAAGCAGCAAGCCTGAAGCCCCACCACCAACTGTGCCAGTCCCGGAAAACTGGAGAGGAACGTGCCAAGAATTGATCTGGAGGTCCAGGGCCACCATCCAGGCACCTGGCCCCAATAGAAGCCGGACAGGAGACAACAGTCCTCTGAAGAGGGCATAGAATCCAGGGCGCAGACTGAAGAAATCCAGAAGAACCGCAGATGCGAAAGGCCCATGACTGCAATGTGCAGACGGGAGCCCCAGAGGGATGGGGCGGATCGAACACGTCCAATGCACCCACTAAGATGACATGACGAAGCGCAGGGGAAGAAGCCCACCCCGCCAGCTCTGAACCCCCCCAAAGGGGGAGAAGCCTTCCACCGATGCCACCAGAGGCAGGAAGACAACCAAAAGCGCCCACCAACAGCGGGACCATGCGAGAGTCAACAGAGCAAGCTGCTCCCCAGCGCCCCGTCAACAGAGAAGGGAACAGAGCCCCTTCCGAAAGAAAAAGTACACACACATACACATTATGTATATACACATACATATACATATACACATACACACAAGGTATGGTACACACACGTGTGTATACACATGTGCACACACACACAGCATACACATGTACATGCGTACACAAACACACATACACTGTAAAAGAAAAGTACAAGCCGCCGACCAGTGGGCAGAGAGCATCAGGCCGGCCAGGCAAAGAAGGCACAAAACTGCATCAAAAGGCCCATCTTGACAACAAAACCTTAAAGTCCCAGCACAACCACAACATGTGCCAAGACCCAAAAAGATCAGTCTGCAAGTCAGGAAGACCCCGGAACTCCAGAAGGCAGAACCGGATCACACGAAGAAACAAAGCCCCCTGAACCCACAAAGGGGGCCCAAGAGGAAGAAACCTTCGGAACGAAACCAAAGAACCCAAAGGAACCCGGAATCGAACCAGGGGGAGCCAAACCACCACATTTGCCGGCGAAGAAACACCACAGAAAGGCAAAGCACAGCCCCAGAGAGAACCCCCAGGGAAACGGTCATAACAGACCGAAAACCGAGGGACAAGGTGTGGGAGCAAGCATAACAGCCAGGGACACCGAGCCCAAACCCAAGGGCCCAGACCCAAAACAGACAAAAAGGGAAACCTGGTGTAAAATCAACACCCAAACGTTCCCAGGGGAACAGGAAACGGGCAGAAAACACCAGAAAAGCAAAGAAACGACAACAGGAGAATAAAACCCCTGAAAAAAGGTGAAAACTCACCCAAGAAGCTCGCTCGCACACCCAGGCGCATGTAAACAAATCGCAACACTGCCCTGGTGGCCACACCGGGAAACCGGCAGACGAAAATGGTCGCCAGAACAGAGGGCTGTGACCGACGCTAAAGATACGAAAACATGCCAGCAAAAGTGGGAAGCAAGCAGACTGGATGGGCGATAAACTGCTAGCAGGCATCCCCCACAGCCCCGGGAACCAGCAACAGAGGCCCCGGGGCAGAGTCGTCCTCCAAGCCCTCCGCCCTTAAAGAAAAGGAAGAGTCCATGGGAAAGGCAGCAAGAAAGGGCCGCTAGTAAGACCCAGAAGCCTTGGCAGGAGGAACAGGCTCGAAAACCTCCGTCCCCCAACCCGAATGGGGCAGCCCCCGAAAACCACCCAAGTCTCGGCCCCAACTAAACCCCGCAACCCGCAGACGGTCCAGAGCCGGGAACAGGGAGGGAAAGGGGCGAACAGCACCTAACCAAAACGGGGTGGCCTCGGGGCATCCGAGTGGGAAACCAACCTAGCATGTTGCAGCAACCTAACCTAGCTTGCAACACGGATGCCGCCTGTACTCTGAACAGTAATAACATCAGGAGAGTACTGGAGAACAGCAGAGAATCTCTCTCGCAAGACTCCGGGTCAAGGTGTCAGTGACCTAACAGGCAACATGACGGAGGTAAAAGTGGCGACTGTCACCTGGAAACAAGGGCACAACAACCAACGATCCCGTACAAGACGGGTTGGAACCCGGAAGACACATTCAATGGTCCCCCGAGCCCAGACAGGGGTTTCCAGGGCCCGTAGGCTGACTGCAACGGGAAGCCCGGGCAAGGTGTTGCTAACCAGTTAAGAAACCCAAAAATAACAAGAGGGTAGAGGATAGCACTGAAAACCCCTGCGACGTGTACAATCACGGGGGCCTAGCAGAGAGCCGCCAAACACTACCAGTGGAACTATAGCCACACTGGGCACACCCTCACCAGGAATGAAAATAAAAACAAAACAAAAACCCAGTAAAAGTACACCGTCTCCAGATGCAACAGGAACCAGTCGCCGCTTAGGTGGCAGGCTGCGCAACACCTTGACGCCCTAACCAGCACAATACCAATCCCTACCCAGGGCCAAACAAGGGCCCCCAGCCCCAGCTGGCCCCAAGGGCGAGGTAAATGCCGAGCAGCAAGAACCTCTACGGGAATGGTTCCCAAACGCCCCAGGGAAGATAACCCTGTTATGCAGGGGCAGTACTCACAGGGCGCTTAGGGAAGTAAGCCACTAAGCGCATGCAGCCCCTGGCACTGATGAGGTACTCCTGGCCACCGCACAGCACAATACACGGCAGTGAACGCCACACAAGGCAAACACCGCCTAGGAAACTGAGGCCAGAGAAGCGTCTATCGCAGTTGACATTAGCTTATGAACTGAAGCTTGGCGCGGTAGGACCAGTGCTTCCCCCTCCCCCCTCTCGGGGTGGGGAGGGCTGCGCGGACGATCGGCGCGGCAGTAAAGTGTGATGTTTGCTTGTTTCCTTGGGATTGTAGGGAGTTTCTACCTCTCTGTTCGGTTTTTTGTTTTAGTTTTTTACCATGTGGGGTTTGTTTTGTTATGCCTACCTTTCTGGGTGCCTGACCACGGTCGATGGCAGATAAGGAAAACCCCAAACAGAAAGGGGTTTTCCAGGGCCATTGCTCCCTGAAACCTCTCTGAAGGGGCCAGGTTCTGGCGCTGGTCCCTGGTAGGTCTGAACTCCTTAGCTAATGTCCCGGTCTAATATAACATACATTAGCCCGATAAGCTCCAGGGAGCCGTAGGGACTCCCCCACAGAAATATAATTAAGTTTCGTAAATTTATTTGTTTAAATTATACAATTATTTTACAATTAATTATACAATTAATTTACAATTAATTTTACAATTAAAACAGTTATTTTGTTTAATTATTCACCTGAGCAACAAGAGATTACATTCGTGTTATTATTATTCTTATCAGCTGCGATTTAGGACTATCGCAGTTGGTTATCTTCTGTGGTCTTATCGCACTTAAATATAGCTATTCCTGTTGTAATGTTTGGGCAGAAAGAGAAACCAACATGTGCTCCACATGGCTTTATTCCACCAACAACAACAATGATGTCATATGTTACATGACTTACTATTTACAATGCTTATAAACAAAAGAACATCTGCTCAAAACATGATACACCTAATCTATGTAGTACTTAATCCTTCAAAATACCTTAATCCTAACATTCCTCCCCTTTTATATAAATTCTACCCCTACAGGTTAAGTCTCTCAGGCGATCGTATGAATCTTCCTGATTTTCTCAACTGGGAGTCCCGACCTGTTACTTCTGGGGAACCTTCATCTGAAGTCATCCCAGTTACCCTCTGTTGCCCCTTGCTCTGCCTCCCTGTCTCCTGCAGGTGCTGCTACCCCTTCATTATTAGGATGGGTATCACTGGTCTGATATCAGGTATCAGACCAATTCCCGTAGCGTAGTGGTAAGACGCTCGCCTGGCGTTTCGCGAGCGCTTTGTCCTGGGTTTGTATCCTTGCCGGGGAGGATTTACTGGACGCAAATCCTTAACTGTAGCCACTGTTTAACCTGTGACGGTAACGCGTTGGTGTTCGGCTGTTTAAGGCTAGGGGTATGGCCTCGTCACATAGTTATAAAAAAAAATAGAAAAAACTGGAACTTCGTCTGTGGTAAGGTAAGGAGAAGACACACAAAACACAAGTAAACTTTAACAATGAAATTTTAATTACGTTAAATAAATCAAAACATGAATAAAATGCACAAACAAATTTGTATAATAAAATCAATCAATCAAAATAATAAGAATACTTAAATGACACAATGAAAAGTTACGTTAAGACAAAATAACAAGAAGTGCAATATACAAGTAAATGGGAGGTGCTGGAATATTGGCTTTAAGCCACCACTTCTCTCAGTACACGCTAGCGTCTAGCCGGGAGGAGTGGTGACAACGAGAGCACTGAACATTCTGAGGTAGGAGGTTGGGGCGACCCCAGACATCAAGTAGTATGGGGGGCGAGTGCAGGTGCAGCCAGACCGGCGACCAATCAGCGGAGCCGGTAGCGATCAACATGTAGTTTGGTGGTTTGAGTCCGAACAGGTGGCTGGCTGCATATGTTTTGCTCACCCTGGCAAGCCTTGCTGGTGTTGTTGTTGTTGTTGGACATGTCTTCCATAGTCGTTTTATATAATTTCAACGACGTGTTTGTGGAGGGAAGAGCAGGCTCAATCTCTTGAAGGAGATTATTGTCACAAACCCAACAGAAAAATGGGTACCTGGTTGTTGCCCGAAATGGTATTCGTATTAGTGGCTTAAGATATTGTATGTACTAGCTCTATCTATTAATCCAATATTATGTTTGTAACTCTGCATCTATGTATGTACTTTTCCTGAATAAAATATTATTATTATTATTATTATTATTATTATTATTATTATTATTATTATTATTATTATTATTATTATTATTATTATTATTTGGAGTATTCCAGGGAACGTAGAATTAAGGACCTGCCCGAAACGCTATGCATGCTAGTGGCTGTACATGAATGTAAGAACTCTTGTATATATAAATAAATAAAACAATAAAAACAAGTTGCCCCCCCCCCCCCCCCCCACCTGAAGGGTCTTCAAAATTCCCCATGAACCTTGACATGAGTTGATCTGCATGTCTTTTCCAATTAATGTTCCCAAAACTCTGCACTTACCCGGTGAAATTCCTGCGTACCAAGACTTACCCTAATTTTTCCTTCTACCCAAGGCTTACCAATTCCAAAATTCCTTGCATATACTGCATCCCCCTCGTTAAAGAACAATTTCTCTCCCTGAGCCAACTGACTGGCCAAGCTAGTTACCGATTTCTCTTTATCTGGATCTGTCTTTAATGCTTCCATGTGCACTTTAAAGTGCCTATTAAACAGTAATTTAGAAGGAGATTTACAAGTAGTAGAATGAACAGGTCTTCTTTGATTATACAAAAATCTACAAAACCTTCCGTAATTAATAGTACCTTCCGTAAACCGCTGTAACCCTTCCTTCAAGGATCTCACTGCTCTCTCCACCAGACCATTTGAAGAAGGATTATAGGGGACAGGTGTTACATGCTTATTAAAACCATTTTTTCTAAAAAAAAAAGTTCTCCATTTCCCCAGAAACAAAATAAGGAGCATTGTCTGACACAACCATGTCTGGCAATTACAAAATTACAAAATGATTTCCTTAGCAGTTCACAAGTTACAGATAATGTGGTGGAATTGCACACATGAAATCGAGAAATTTTGTGTATGAATCCACCACCACCAGGTAATATTTCTTATCCATAGATCCAGTATAATCTATATGAAGTCTAGACCAGGGTTTCCCAGAGCATGACCAGGAAAGTACTGGGGCCTGTGGTTTCTAATAATTCTTAAAGCAAATGTGACAATTTATAGTCACCTCAGCAATATTCTGGTCTATTTTTGGCCACCAAACCCAACTATACTTCTAGCTTCTGCTTTCATACCATTTATGCCATTATGGCCTACATGCAGTTGTTCAACAGTCTTACATCTTAGTTCCCCATGCACCACCACTTTATTCCTATACAAGAGTACATCCTGGTGAATACTAAGGTCAGCCTTTACCGCAGCATACTCTGACAATAATAAAGTATTATTCCAACCATATTTGACATATTTTATCAACAGATTTCATTTGGGATCTCTACTAGTTGCCTTCCTAATAGTCTAGAATGAAATATCCTCAAAAGACATAGATTCCACCAGGTTAACATATTCCACTGGAATACTAGAATTCAATTCTTCTGTCACAGGCAATCTACTTAATGTATCAGCTACTATATTATCCTTGCCTGGCTTAAACTCTAAATTATACTCAAACTGCTAGAGTAGCAATGCCCATCTTTGAATTCTAGCATTAGCATTAACTGGAATTTGTTTACCTCTACCAAACAATACTAGATTCACTGCCCTGCCATTGGAGGGGGCAGTCGTGATTGAGCTCCCCAGTTGTTGCATGGTGCTGCCAGAAGGAGGGTCGCTGTTGGTGCGCCGGATAACCGGTGAGGCGACTGGCGCTATGGCGTCGCTTGGTGCCCCCATTCGGCACATCGATACTGTGGCGCTCGACTACTCTGCGCCTGCTGATTGGCCTGTGGTGGAGATTGCTATCCTGGACGTTTTACTGGTGGATGTCGCCGATCTTCAGGACCTGGAGAGATTGTCGCCTCAACGTGTGGGAATGAAGTTTGCCTCGTCATCTGGTTTCCATTGTTTCGTGAGCCGCAGTGTTGGCTGTACATTTCCACTGATAGCAGCAGTGGGATCCAGAATTATTTTTCGGGAAATGAAAATTCAAGTACCCAACATCGCTTTGTGTTCCAGCCGCCACCGCCATCAGCCGCCTCCATAAGCCGCCATCCTGCCACCCACGCATCAATTATTGTACCAGTCCGGGCTCCTGTTATCAGCCACTACTCTAGGTCGACGATTTCAAAAGTAAAGCGCAATATTTGCAAGAGAGAACGAAATTTCATCATCTAAGGGGAGAATAATTCGCTGCCAGCGTCTTTTAATTTCCCCGCCACGTGGGAACCTGCACCACCACCGCCACCCAAGCCCACATCAACAAGTCTTGTGTGTTGCCCTGTACAAGTTCCATCCAGCAGTATTCGTTGCCTTGTAAGGTTGAATGTAGACACAGTAGGCACTTCTGTATATTTATTGACTGAGACAACAAGGTGTATATCTGACCAGCCGAGGTCCAACTACGAGTCTGTCGGGAGAACTAGTTTATCGGCAGCATTGTTAATAGCCTCAAACACTTCACCAATTTCATGTTTAACACCAAAATTTTGTTGCTCAATGATCAGTTTAGTATGCTCTGGGGCAAAATGCATTAAAGTCCCAAATGCTATCATCTTGGCCATAGCCTCAGGGGACAGATTATTGTCTTTATCTAACCAAGACGAACTATTCATAGCAGAAACTAAGGCATACAGATACTGATCGAGACAGCTAGTAAACGCATTAAACGATTCACCAGGCTGCATGGTGGCATTGGCAATTTTCTTGACTAACCTATACGGGTCTAGGTCTCCTTTGTTAACAAAGCGCCGGCGAAAGAAATCCTTAAATTGAGACCAAGACTGTAGGCTAACAATGGCTTTCTCATCATCAACAACACGTGCATCACCTTTGGTTGTGTCCACAGCTGACCGTGCAATTGCTAAGTATTCGGCATCAGTAGGCTTAGAAAAACGTGCAACTGTTTTCGCTTCAACCTTACTAAACCATGATTCTAATAAGCGGGATTCACCAGCAAAAAGAGGAATAGTCATTTCCTGAGCTGACCTCTGGCCATTGGGACGAGCAACTGCTCCCGTTGAGTCTGAAGGGGTTTCAACAGTGGTAGGCATTGTCACAGCCGTGGAAGTAATGTTTGAACGCAGATTATAATTAAGTGCACCTGGCATCAGAAATGGTATACACAAAAATAAACACTCAAAATAAATATCAACTTGGCTAAAGTAAGAAAATGGCACAAATAAAATTATTAAATTGGGCTAGGCAACAAATAATTAAGAACAAGCAAAATTGTGAATTAAATTACCAATCTTTCATTAAAATGGCTGGAATTAGAAGCATATCAATTAATTAAACCAGGCTAAGCACAGCAATTTAGAATAAAAACTGGAAAGTGCAATTGCAAAATTTCATGCAACAGGTACTCTGAGAGAGAACTCTATCAACATCAGAGGCCCGAGACTGTTCAACTCGCTTCCGCTACACATAAGGGGCATAACTGGCAATCCCCTCACAGTGTTCAAGAGAGAACTGGATAAGCACCTCCAAAGGATACCTGATCAACCAGGCTGTGACTCATACGTCAGGCTGCGAGCAGCCGCGTCCAACAGCCTGGTTGATCAGTCCAGCAACCAGGAGGCCTGGTCGACGACCGGGCCGCGGGGACGCTAAGCCCCGGAAGCACCTCAAACAACTCAAGGGTGCGACTCTCAAGTTGTTCCGCGATTCGTTTTCTTCGCCTATATAGGGAACGACGTTCCCGTTCCAATCTGCATCTCTTTCTCTTTTTTCTTAGGGGTATGCGGTTTGAACATATTTCTAGCGCTACTGCGCTTATTTTTTCCAGGCACTGGTTCAGGTTTGCATTTTCTAGCTGAAAAGTGAATTGAAAAACTGTAAAACTTTTGCTTTATTTAAAAGCAAAACCAAAAAGTGCCTAATTTCATCTTCTTAGTTTCCTACACTGAGCTTTAAATTTGCTCTGTACCTAGTGTTACCCAATCTCCTAATTTTTATGTATTTAACCCAAACAACTTTATCATTGTGTTCATTGTTGTCTTCTTTTATGTGCTAGCCATATGCTGTATTGTGCCTACCAATTTTTGTCAACTACCATTCAAGCTGTCATTGCAATCAATCTTATCTACCTATGTGCTTTAATATACTGTACCTACAATTTTCTCTCATCTTTTTTTTTTCTTGCCATGTAACTGTTATCATTTTTTATAAATTTTGCAAGTATTTACCTACTTAAAATTTTCTTAGATTAAGGACCTGCCCGAAACGCTGCGCGTACTAGTGGCTTTACAAGACTGTAATTACCATATTTGTATCCTCACATTCCCAATGTACATTCTGGTATATGCATAAATCAATAAATAAATAAATTTTATTGACTCAGGTGTTCTGGACGACATCCTAACAATTTATCCAAAATTTGCTTGTCCATTTTAAAGAATGAAGAACAATTTTTATTTATATTACTTCTAAGCTGCATCACTTATGAACCCATCCCTGCCCTTGTGTGGCAGTGCACAGTAGAAAGTTTTCACATATCCATACATTAAAACATTGATTGTAACCATGATATATATGTGCTTCAGCCTACAGTTTAGACCTATTGTCTTATGTATGACCCTCTATCCTGCGTGACAGTGAATACCACCATTATCCTCACTTTAATAAGACTATCAAAATCCTCAGATTAGGCAAAATTGTAATTAATTTTGTCAATAAAGGTGTTAATAATAATAATAATTAACTCTACGAACAAAACACGCTCACTTTCATCTTACACGGGCGACACAACGTCTCGGGAGACACCGAACGTCCCCTTAACTCAAAACACACTCACTTTCATTTTTCACACACCTGCTCTTGCTGATGTTACTGATCCACACCTGTTCCTATACTTACTCATTCTACCCTTACACACTTATACCCCCATAGCGACACACAACGTCCCAGGAGACGAGGAACGTTCTACCCTCACGCGCCAGGGGAACCTCTTACACCCACTGAGACGTGACTTCCGTGACTACCTGTGACAGGCGTGCCCAATTGTACACCTGTCACTGGTGTTGCGGACGGTGTACGTCTCAATTTACGCTACTCCTCATAAGGTTATGACTAAAGACATAGATACTGTCTGCCTCCAAGAAACCCTTACTCCTGCAGGTAGAACCCCGCAGAATCTGCCTAGTTATTAGTGTTATAATCCCAGATTAAAAAATACGCGTCTCATGTATGTTAAAAAATTACTGCCACATGAGCCACTTCCTGCTCAATAACGAGAGAGGTTTCAATATCATGGTATCCGGGTACACGTTGGTAACTCTACACTTAATGTTTTGAATGCCTATGCACCTACTGGCCTCTTCCAGTATACTGACCTACCTAATTTTGCACATACTGACTCTACAATCTTAATTGGGGGATTTAAATGCTAAACACAAACAATTAGAGAATCAACTCACAAACACCAACGGGAGAAGATTGTTGGCACTTCTCGATGCATATGGTGATGTTCAAATTATCATTATCAGTAAGAATCAACCAACACAAATATATGGAGGAGTACTCGATAGGTGCATTGGCTTTAACCTGTCATACACAACTCATGAGACTGATATTATGGATGACTTAATGTCTGACCATTTAGCCATAACAGCTAACATACACGTGGCTAATGTTGACCTACCTGGCACTAAGCTGAGTAGACGCAGGCTAACAGTAAGGAAAGAGCAAGAAAAGTTCTTAATAGACAGCATAGAACATTGGTATGACAATCATGAGCCTGAGAATGTACAACAGTTTTATGATAAATAAATTAGGGAATAAAACCTATGAGACAATAAAAAATAGTGAGTCACACCAAATAAAGACGTGCCGGCAAGCAGATCAGACACAACCAGTACTATGATGATGCTAAACTGAAAGAACATAAATCAATTGCTAGACAGACAGGTAAAGCATATAAGAGCCTTAGAACTCCTCAAATGTTAAAACTGTTTCAGGCCGCGCTTGCAGCGGCAAGGGAGAGAATGACTGAACTGAGACAAAATGAATGGGAGGGTTTTGTTAGTGGACTTAACCTGCATACTCCCCTGGGCCAAGCCTGGAAAGGCATAAACAAAATTATTGGTAAAAATAATAGACAGGTTTCTCATCCAAACCCGCTACAGAAAGCGAATCAGTTAATTACAAAATGGGCTCAGGTTTCCAGCTTTGGAATGTTACCAGCTAGCACTATGGAGAAATTGCGGGAGAGATCCACAGACAGAAATTCTCACATAAATTTCATGTTGAGCAGGCAACATGATGAATGTGATATTCCATATACAGATTATGAATTGGATGCAGCCCTCTCCAGGGGCAGCAGCACTGCTCCTGGTGAGGACGGTATCACCTATGATATTCTAAGATTCCTACATCCTGTACCCTATAATCCATTATTAGAATTGTTTAATGCTAGTTATGTCCCTGGGCAGCTGCCTGTATCATGGACCAGCAGTCTTACGGTACCTGTACCAAAGCCTGGCCAACCTGATGCTTTCCGTTCCATCTCACTGACTAGTTGATTGTGCAAAACCTTTGAGAGAATGGTGCTTAATAGATTGTTGTATAGAGTTAAAGAGCACATGTCACCTGATATCAATGTCACTGGCAATGATTTCACAAATGGCAAAAGTGTACACAACTGTATCACAACCTTTCTCATTGTTCATGGAGATATAAGGCGTACACAACATTTCTTGATTTAAACAATGACTTTGATATTGCTAATAGAGAAGAGATTCTGTATGAATTAGCAAGAATGGATATAGGTGGACAATTATTACAATGGATACGGGGCTAACTTACCAACCAGAAGTCCTCTGCACTGTTCCAAAGCTACAAGAGTGAAACTAGATTAAGACTAGTGCTAGTACTAGTGAAACTAGTACTAAGTCCTTCCTTGTTTAATGTTCTAATTAATGCCTTACTAAAATCAATCCCAACTAATCCGGCAAACATCACTATCAGCTATGCAGATGACATCCTTGTGCATACTAAAACCCACCGCGAAATGCAAGCAGTCTTAAATTGTATACATACAGCTTGTGAGAGCCTTGGTCTTGTAATCAACGCTGCTAAAACAAAGGGATTTAACAAACAAATTGGCAACCGCAAAAGGGGACCACGAAAACTTAAGATAGATAACATATCAATAGACTATGTCTCTTCTTTCAAATACCTTGGTGTCTCTGTCCCTTGTACCTTAACTGCAGTCAATAAGTTACATCAACAGTGAAGAGACAGGCTCAAGGTCTCAGAACTGTAGAGGGGTACAGCCCGAAGTACGGTGTTAATATTAGAACAAAAATTATGTACTTAGTGTATATGTATATGTATATGTATGTATGTGTATATATATATATATGCGAACAAGCCTGAATGGTCCCCAGGACATATGCAACCGAAAACTCACACCCCAGAAGTGACTCGAACCCATACTCCCAGAAGCAACGCATCTGGTATGTACAAGACGCCTTAATCCACTTGACCATCACGACCGGACAAAATGAGGTGATAGCCGAGGCTATTTGAACCACCCCACCGCCGGCACTCGGATAGTTATCTTGGGCATAGCATTTTACCAAATCACCTCATTCTTTGGGGCAACACGTGAGGAACACAAATGCGAACAAGCCTGAATGGTCCCCAGGACATATGCAACCGAAAACTCACACCCCAGAAGTGACTCGAACCCATACTCCCAGAAGCAACGCATCTGGTATGTACAAGACGCCTTAATCCACTTGACCATCACGAACGCATTTGTGTTCCTCACGTGTTGCCCCAAAGAATGAGGTGATTTGGTAAAATGCTATGCCCAAGATAACTATCCGAGTGCCGGCGGTGGGGTGGTTCAAATAGCCTCGGCTATCACCTCATTTTGTCCGGTCGTGATGGTCAAGTGGATTAAGGCGTCTTGTACATACCAGATGCGTTGCTTCTGGGAGTATGGGTTCGAGTCACTTCTGGGGTGTGAGTTTTCGGTTGCATATGTCCTGGGGACCATTCAGGCTTGTTCGCATTTGTGTTCCTCACGTGTTGCCCCAAAGAATGAGGTGATTTGGTAAAATGCTATGCCCAAGATAACTATCCGAGTGCCGGCGGTGGGGTGGTTCAAATAGCCTCGGCTATCACCTCATTTTGTCCGGTCGTGATGGTCAAGTGGATTAAGGCGTCTTGTACATACCAGATGCGTTGCTTCTGGGAGTATGGGTTCGAGTCACTTCTGGGGTGTGAGTTTTCGGATATATATATATATATATATATATATATATATATATATATATATATATATATATATATATATATATATATATATATATATATATATAAATATATATATATATATATATATATATATATATATATATATATATATGTGTGTGTATATCACGAAAATAAACACGTGATTAAGAATGTGACAATGTCAGACCACGGAGGAAAAATGAAACAGGAAATTTCCTTAAGTACTTTCGTATATTAAATACATCTTCAGAAGGTGTATTTATATACACCTATATATTTAATATACGAAAGTACTTAAGGAAATTTCCTGTTTCATTTTTCCTCCGTGGTCTGACATTGTCATATATATATATATATATATATATATATATATATATATATATATATATATATATATATATATATATATATATATATATATATATATATATATATATATATATATATATATATATATATATATATATATATATATATATATATATATATATATATATATATATATATATATATATATATATATATATATATATATATATATATATATATATATATATATATATATATATATATATATATATATATATATATATATATATATATATATATATATATATATATATATATATATATATATATATATATATATATATATATATATATATATATATATATATATATATATATATATATATATATATATATATATATATATATATATATATATATATATATATATATATATATATATATATATATATATATATATATATATATATATACGGTCTCTGATAGACTATCATGCACCAGCCTTAGTCCTGCAAAATGGCAAAAGTATTGATAGACTGGAAAAATGCAAAATGAAGCACTCAGAATTATACTTGGCTGTCCAATAACAACCAAAGTTCTCAATATGCGGAAAGAATTAAATATACTTAGCATTCGAGATAGAATATTTTAAATCAATCTTATGATGGGACTAAAGCTTCTGCATGATAACAAAAACGACATTGTTGGGAGGGAATGAAAATTCCCTCAGCTAATTTTTCTAGTTTTCTAGATTAGGCTAGAGTCGCTCTAGAGACTTTAGACAAGAAGTTTTCAAACTACATGCACTTGTGTGGTGTTGGATGAAAGCTTATGCTAAGAACCATCGTTTAAGACTAGCCAGAGGTCTGTGATTGCTCTGTAGAGAGTTACAGAATTTTTCCTGTTTCTGTGAAATGGGATTGGAGAGAGAGTGAGTGTAGTATGTGAGGGTACGTGACTCGCTAACGGTTTTAGAGGTGGGGGAGGGGGGGACAGAGGGGTGAACGTCGTCTCCCCCACCATGTGTGATAAGTCGCCACTGTCCTAGGCCTCCCCCTTCTTGTGACGTCACAGGACGCCTCATGGTGAGGGCGTCTGTGATTGGTCTAGGCACCTTAGCCTCGAGATGAGTTTTAGGCGTGAACGGGTGTGATTGGAAGCTGCATCATAGGGCTGTGCCGGCTTTGTGCTGATTGGTCAAGACAAAGTAGAGGGGAGATGGACATTTGAGTTCCCCTATGCCCGCCAAAATCTTCAGTCTAAGCTGGGCGGCGAGCTGGGGAGGTGACTCTGGGTGGGGGTGGCGGCTGCCACCTACACCACCGTTAATTGCTGTGTCATCCTCATTACTCATCGTGCATGGCACTCCTGTCTATGTTAACGGATAATTAGTGGAATAAGGGCAAGGCCTCCTAGTGTAATTGTGGGGATATTACAGGCTCCTGTTGGACTTTGAATTCCACCTTACTGTGTCCATGTGGTGACGCCGGCATTATCCCACCCGGTGTACGAACGAGGCATGCTCTGGTATGATGGGGTGTAGGTGATCTCCCGTCCACGTTGTGTATGCCTGTGGGGCCCAGCCAGCCAGCCTGACGCAAGCCCCATGTGCGCGCCGCACCACCCTGGCCACCCCGACCACCCCGCGCCACCCGCGCGCCGCCCCGCGCCACTCGTGCGCCACCTCAGCCCGGGTGGGGCGCTGTGACGCCCCGCGCTTACCCCGTGGCCACCCCCTTGGGCCACTTGCCCTGGACACCCTAGGACAGGACACCCTAGGGCCTGGACACCCTAGGGCCACACCTAGTCGACGCACGTGGAGCGAGCTAGGTGTTCTGCAGCCAGTGAGGTAGTGACCGGGCAAATGAATGTAAATGAGGATTTAAGGAGCCGTGAGTACAATAATAAATGTTACAGTGTCTCAGGACTGTTGTTAATTCAGGTAACAGCTGTGTTGTCCCATAGCGCCTGCCAGGCGAGGGAAGCAGCTGAGAGACAGCTGACTGTACTGACGTCCAGGTGACTGGTTGTGATGTACCTGGAGATGGATGTTGTACACGGTACCACACATGTAGATGTATATAGATATATTTTGTGTGTAGACTGACTCTAGTATGTAACCGGTCAGTGTAGAGATTTACCATGCAAGTGATCTAAGTCTGTCGATTCTATATAATCGTTTAGTCTAGAATAATGCCATGTTGCCGCATGTTAATTATATCATTGCAGAGGTTGGCAGGCCAGTGTTGCAGGGTTGTCAGTGGATACCCTGAGGTCTGTATAATTATGCATAATTTATCAAGTGATATAATTTTCATTGATTAAGTGAATGTCATTTCCATGTGTTTCATTTGCATGTATATAGATATACGGTGATGTGTGGTGAGTCAGATGTGATTGCTGACTGATGCCTAATGATGTCATTAGCATGTCATTAGCATGATATAATTAATGATGCTGACGGCATCATTATGTTGTAGGTTTGGGCAGTGTTGTAACCAGGTATACGTAATATTACTGCCCCTAGGAGCTGTGTTGAGGATTTAAGGGGTCTCTTTGATTATTCAGGGGAATTCACAGTACTTAATGAGAGCAAGCAATTGATTAGTTAATTGCCTAATTAAGAGAATTAGTGCCAGCTGTCCGCATAGCGACGGTGTTTTATATTAACGTAAATTGTTTGGCTGAAGTAGTAGTAGTGGTTGCTCACAGTAGTCCCTTGCAACTGTTGCAAGATTAGAGGGGGCAGTAATGTGGGTATACTTTTGTTGTTGCCAAACCGTGTGTCATTACTGTGAGGGTACAGTAATTAACGTGTTGCAGAAGCTGCAACCATATGTGGGCTGAGCATTTATGTTGTTATGCCGCTGTAAGTGTGACCTATGTAACACTAGGGTTACTTTGTATTCTTTAAGTTGTGTTGAGGACTTAAGGATTCAGTGAGTTAATTAATGGGAATTAACTTCATAAGGGGTTGCACATTTCTTGATGAGTGAGAGAGCTGTTAAAGGAGAACAGTGCTGAGCTTGTTGAGATACGTTTCCGGTGCAATTAATTGCCCGTGTGACAACTAATTGACCACTCTAGCTAATTATGTAATTAGCATTCTCATTATGAATTCACATAGTAGTGAGGAACTGTCAGAGTCTGTCAGTATTTGTGTTAACGTAATTTGCTCGAGACATATAATTACCTTTCTGGGGTATAGCAATTAGTGGCTCATGTTAATTAGTGGAGTAATTAACGTCAGGGGTCTTGATGACTCGGTAAAGCGAGGTCATGGAGCTAGCATAACTCGTTATATTAATCATATCCTGTCTGATGACAGTGGATTAAGATCCACTCATGTTAATTAGTGGAGTAATTAACTCCTCGTCCGTGAATTCACAGTGTTTGATGAGACCTGCTTAGGCAGTGCGGAGTGAGACTTATTTATGTATGATGAATTATCGGTCCTAGTGAGTTAATTAATTCCTCGGGGTTTAATTAGGGTAATTATCACTCATTAAAGTAAATTTTGACAGACTGTTGAGAAGCTGCCAAGTTAGTGATAGGCTTAGTTAAAGTAACTCGATGGGGATTTAATTAGTGGTCCGTTTGACATTAATTAGGAATTACTCACTGAATACTTGCAAGGAGTCAAGTGTGATGTAATGTAAGAGAGACTTTGAGTTATTGTTAACAAGACGACTTGTGTTAAGAGAGACAAGTGTTAATGATTAACGTAGAGTACAATCATGTTGTTGTCTAAGAGAGACAAGTGTTTGTGATTAATGTAGTACTTTGTTGCTGACTGCTGTGATCAGCCAATTAACATAATTAATCACAATCAATTTTGTAATTGATTAAGGCAATTTCTTTTGTTTATCGTCTGGTGACGAGAGTAAAATAACTTAGGGATTACTGGAGCTGTGTCTCAGAATCCCACCTTGCCTGGCTTTGGTTACTGTTTACAGTGCAACTTCTTGCAGGGAGTTGCAAAGAGTGTTCACATTAGGTTGTGGTAGATGGGGGTCACTGTTGGACTACCCGCCTAGTTACGTGGGTCTCTCCTGTAGGGTTGGAGGACCCGTAAGATTGTGATTATAGTATCTGTTCACCGTGAAGCCGTGACAATATTGATTGCAGGCTTGTCTCATCAGTGGGCATCCATCATTGTTCAGTTAGTTCATGTAATCAGCCCGCAGTGCGAGGGGCTGTTGAATAGCTGTGTTGCAATTGCCTCTTGATAGACAATAACGTAACAAATCACTCTTTGTGGTGTAACTTAGTCTGTGAATTTTTTTTGTTTTGCAATATTGCGTCGTCAGTGGGCACACCTGTGTTCAGGTTAGTTCAGTGAGCAGCCGCACAGCAAGGGTTGCTATTTAGCTGTTTGTTATAGTGCCATTGGATGGACATTAACGTAACAAACTCGATGTTGTAGTAGTTTAGTCTCTTGTTATTAATTGTTTATTTTATAAAAAACGGTCTTTGATGTCAACCCTTCAACCATTCTTTTCCACCCATGTTCTGCTTTATACGATTGAACGTTGATGTGATCTTTTGATATGACGGCTGTTCTTGGGAATTCGAATTCCAATTCATTGCACCACATCTATCTTGCGGATACGCTTCCAGATCTATGGCAGGGGAGTTTCGGATGTAATGGTGGAGACATAAAATGCCCAACATTCACGTTTAGCCGTACAGATGGCCCTACGGGCCACCGCACTCGCCTTCCGAAAGAAAAGAATCGGCCGTCTGCCGACGGCGGTCTCTCTTCTAGGCTGCACGCTTACAGCGGACAGCCCGAGCACAATCTGCATTCCACCATGGAACGCACTTCCGCGGACCCCGAGAAGAAGAGCGAGGAATAGAGCGGAGGGCAGCGTCGAAGACAGTGTCATGAAAAAGGAGGAGAGAGTGAGGTAGAGGCAGAAGGAAGAGGTCAGAGAGAGCAGCGCTGAGGGTAAAGAGGTTCCAGTCCGCTTTCACAAACCACCACCTAAGGAAGGAGAGGGGAGGGGAGGGTGAAAAGAGAAAAAGGTAACAAGGATGAGGAAATGGTCACTGCCATGGAGGTCATCAAGAACCTGCCACGTGAAATCTAAGTAAAGAGAAGACGAGCAAAGAGAAAGATCAAGACAGGAAAGGGTGCGAGTCCGAGAGTCCAAATGAGTGGGCTCACCAGAATTCAGAAGAGACAGGGAAGAAAAAGAGGACAAACGGCTCAAGAAGGCGACCCCGGGTGTTCGTCAGAACATCACCCCAAAGGGAATGACGACAATTGAAATCACCCAGCAGGAGCACAGGCTCCGGCAAGTAGTCCAGTAAGTGTTTCAGATCAGGAAGAGAAAGCGGGACACTCGGGGGGGAGATAAATGGAACAAACAGTGTACCATTTCCCCACAAAGATACGAGCAGCAGAACAATGGAGAGGCGAAGGAAAAAGTAAGAGGACAAAGGGAACATCAGAGCGAATCAAGAGAGCAGAGGAGTTAGGAGCCCCAGCAACAGTTGGGGGGGGGGGGGGAGAGAGAAAGGAATAGCCACGAAAGCGACCAGGACGAGCACCAAGCATCGGCTCCTGGAGACTGACACAAAAGGGGCGAAAACCGCAAAATCAGAAGTTGGAGTTCGAGGAAATTGGCGTAATAACCTCGAACGTTCCATTGAAGAAGAGACATTGACGAGAAGAGAAAGGACAACAACAGAGAACAAGGAAGAAACAAAGGCGAAAGAGCAACACAGCACGTTAAAGAAGATCAGGGTCGGGATCAGGGTCAGCAAAGTCAGGGTTAGGGGGCATGGGTAAACTGAGCAAAGACTGAGGGAAGGATGCGGGAGAACAGACCAGAGGTGGGCGGGCGGGGTCCGGAGGAGGAGGAGGAGACAACGGAGAGCAGTCAAGGACAGCAGAAGGAAGAGGGGGGAGTAGAAAGAGGGGAGCGCACCTCAGCAAGGGCAGCAACCGAGAGGAAAGCGGGGGCCAAAGAAACCTCCATAGCAGGAACAGGGGGCGCAACCACCAAAACGGGAGGGGAAGGAGCAATAGAGTCAGCAGTAGGGGCCGAGGAAGAAAGCGAAGCCTTCTTACCCGCCGGGGAGGAGGGAGAGGAGCCAGGCTTACGCTTCTGACGTAAAGAGACCGGTGTCCCAGCAACTAGGTACCAGGCAACGGATTCCAGTGTCTCAACAGGAGAAGCTGAACGAGAGCACACACGACGGCCGTTAGGAGAGCGATGGACATCAGCCCGCACTGACAGGCGGCGGGGAGAGTCATTAGACGGAGGAGAAGGATGGGAAGGAGGATCGGAGGGAGACGAGGAAGAAGACACAGGAGACATGACAGACCGGGTAGAAAGAAGGGGAACCCCAGACAGAGGACCAGGAGGGGGACCCTTCAGGACAGAACTCAAAGGAACAGAGGAGGGGGCAGTGGGCGTATCAGGGTCCAAGGCCTGGAAACGGTTGCGAGTCTGAGGAAGGTGGGAAGGACGAGGAGAGGACGTGCGCAACACGCGAGCATAAGAGACTGTAGCGAGTTAATCTTATACTCGCTCCATTATCTCATTATCTTAATAGCATAACTAATTACAGAAGCTACAATCCTTTCCCCAATTACAGGTAATACTCTTCTCATCTTGTTGGAGGAAGCTGAGGTGTAATCACCATATAAGCAACGATTTGATGAATAGAAGACAGTTCAATTTCCAGTCAACAATGTAGCACTCGGCGTGTACAGTCCTAATCGACCTAAGACGCTACAGCTTCGACACAGAGCAGACAGCAGACTATGACCACAGCGAGCCGCCACGCTCTCGCTCCCCGAGTTCAGACATTCACAATTCTCAATCGAGCCGCCACGCTCTCCCACATAAGAGCTCCACGACTCCGGCCTCACTCAGCTCTCTGCTCTGCTCCAGGCTTCGTCTCAACGTCTACGACACTGCTGTATCCAGGACTACTAAATAAATATGAAACTCACTAAACACTGTGTAAACGTACGTTACAAGACGTTAGCATAAGGCGGGAGCCGGCGAACCTGGCGCCTCGCCTCAGGAAAAGATAAACGCTCCTGGTGCTTCAAGTTGAGGATGACGGCCTCAAGCTTGCAATGGATACACGCATGGGAGAAGGTAGGATGGGCCTCACCGCAGTTGAGGCAGCGAGCCTGGGGAGAAGTGCACTCCGACTTAGAGTGACCTTCGCCCCCACACAAAGGACAGAGAGAAACAGTCCCAGAGCAGCGGGGGGCACCATGCCCAAACCTCCAGCACTTGTTACAGAGCCGAGGAGAAGAAATGTACTCCTGGACAGAGCACCTGGCACCCGCAAGAATGACAGAGGGAGGAAGGGTCCTACCATCAAAGGTAATCTTCACAACCCGAAGGGGTTGACGGCGACGACCACGAGGGGGACAAGTAAACGTGTCCACCCGGAGGACAGAATGGCCCTGGGCATCAAGGATATGCCGAATATCATCGTGGCAGTCCTGCAGATTCCGAACACCGGTCGCAACATGGGGCGGGAGGAGAATAGTGCCAACACTGGCATTCAACTGAGCGTTCTTTGAGACCCGAACAGGAGTCTCGCCAAGGCAGGATAAGGCAGCCAAGCGGGAAGCTGCATCCTGAGAAGGAGCAGCAACGACATGTGTACCGAGACGAGTAGGGTTGAAGGTAACAGAGGCATCCACGGAATCAACAAGATGTCGATGGAGGGAGAAATCGTCAGGAGGCGCAGAATCAAGAGGGAGGAGATCAAAGTATTTGGCCCACGAAGCGGGACCAAACAAGGCTTGATAGGCATTAGAACAGGAAGGAATCGAGCGAGTGCGGCCGTTACGAGGACAGCGTTGAGAACCCCCAGAGGGGTTAAAAGGCGCAGTAGTTACAACTAGAGATGGAGCCATGCCAGGGGACGAGATAATCACTACTGGGAGCTTGGAGCTCGACCCAACCACAGAGGGAGGGGAGCCGAGGGGAGTAGTCAGAGAGGCCAAAGGGGGAGCAAGGTCGGGGCCCAATGCAGCGGAGGCTACAGAGCCCAGTCTTCCAACACGGACCAACTCGAGGCTTGGTCACCCACCCCACGAGCCTGAGAAGGTAAAGGAGGGAACAGAACACAACATAGGTACAAAACAAACATTCATTCACGAATGTGCCCCCACACCACCATGGAGCCACAATTAGAAACAGGACACCCAACAAGAAGCTATTGCCGATCATGCCGGGGCCTCCTAGGGGTGCGTCGTGAGTACACGACCCACAAACGCCACTTTAAGAACTGTCAGTCCGTCGAGATCGGGTTCAGTGACGAAAGGGGTATTGACAATAAAAGGTTCCCCTCGCTCTCGACGTTGGGTACTACAGTTCTACGGGTGCAAGAGTATGCCTCCTCAAGCACCCGGGCGTCAAAATAGAAGAAGTCCAAAGGAAGAACCAAAACAAGCAAAAGGTCGACAGGAAACGACAAGCAGATAGAAGAAGAGGGGGGAGAAAAACGAAACAGAAGGAAAAGGAAAAGTTTTTCATCAAAATTAGAGAGGACAGCAGCAGGAGCACAAGGCTACAAAAGGACAGAGGACTGTCCCAAGGAGCATTACACATCGGCAGCCGTCCACTAAGCC
Source organism: Procambarus clarkii (assembly GCF_040958095.1). NCBI lineage: Eukaryota > Metazoa > Arthropoda > Malacostraca > Decapoda > Cambaridae > Procambarus > Procambarus clarkii. The sequence continues at coordinate 10,373,750 of NC_091167.1, forward strand.
CACCTCACAGCATCAACGAGCTGAACGGGGAGGGGGTCAGTTGTGAGTAGTGTGTAAACTGTTTTTCAATCATAAACATGGGATTTGGCGGGTGCATGGAATGGACTTTGGCCTTTGTTTATGAGGACAGGCTGCAGTGAAAGGACCCAGAACTTCAACAAATCCAGATGTTTCACAAGGCTCTCCAGTTCATCGACAGTCCCATGGCAGGTGGAAACATAATTGCACTTGATATCTTCAGGACCAGAGCTCCGAGGCCTTACATTCCTGCCCAGTTTCGGCAGAAAATATTTTCAATGTTCCACTCCATGGCACACCCAGAGGTGCGCACAATCCAGCATCTACAATTATATGTTGCATATTTTTCATACCAAGTTTTAGTACAATAATACTTGTCTATAAAGGATTAATTTTACCTCTCTGAGACACTTATAATTAAATAAAATTAAACACTAGTTTGAAACAACAACAGTACAGTAATTAAGAAAATTTTATTGTTATGTACATAATAGTTAATGCCAAGATTTATTGGCAATAATATTATCATAATTTTTGGAACTCGCACTTGGCAGTCACAACGGCCACAGTTTTGATACAGGAGGACATCAATGCTGGCCTGGAAGCCTAATTCTGAGTTAGCATAGTGCCATGCCACCATCTCCTGTCATGTCTCGTAAAGACACCCAGGACCAGGAATCGTTACGCATTTAAGCAACTACCTACAAAACCTGTATATGTTTCCTCAATCATGGCAGCTTTGTTTTTATTTATAAAAGTTTATGAGCTCTAAAACACTACGCGGTTTATAAAAATAACCTTGGGTTGTGAAGTTTCAAAACTCGTAAATTGTTAAATAAATATAAACAAAGCGGTCACGATGAAGGAAAGATGTAGAAGTTTCCCAAGCGGCTGCGTAAGTGCTTGACAAATCATGGCCCAGGAAGAGTGGGTATGGTAAAGCCTTAGATTGTAAGCAAGGAATAATAAATATCTCAAACAAAACGATCAATCAAGCTATATAAAAGATCTAGAATTTCTGCAGAAACCTCCAAGTTGGACTCAAAAAGGGATATAATGGGTAGTAAATACAACAGTCCTTGCCAAACACTGGACACAAGACTCCTGCAAATGTACAGCCTCTCATATACAGTATCACAAAATTGAATTGCAAATAAAATAAGATGATTATAGAAAAATGATCCACTGAAGATATAACAGACGTCACTTCACATCAACTGAACACACACACACAAGTAGTATAAATCCTAATGTAATTATGTACCGTTTATCTTTGTTACTGAAAACTTTGTGAATACCCAGTTCTCAAAATCATGTAACCACCGTAATAATATTAATGGTAAGGCACCTCCAGGACATCTACTTCACCCTGTCTAGCAACTGACAATCACACTGCTGGGAAAAAAAAAAAAAAAAAAAAAAAAAAAAAAAAAAAAAAAAAAAAAAAAGGACCCACACAGATTACAATTACTGTACATTACAAGCATTTTCTCTTAACTGTTCTAGAGCCAACTCATTGACAAAATGATGTTTTCAAACCTTACACTGCAATGTTCTGTTGAAATACAACAGTCTGTGGCCAGCTTATGTCTCTGACTGGACACCATGTTATCAAATTTTTTCAAGAAGGCACTTTTCATATTACATACTGGATTGTATTTTATATGACATTATTAAACACAGATGACAAATTTAGGAGACATCAAAAGTTTTGAGACAAAGCTGGCATTTTGTGGCCTGCCAGCATGCAGGCACATCTTCTGAAACAAGCTTAGGTAAAGTGCCACATGTGAAAGTTTAGAATAATTTTACATTTGTACAGGTGGTGTTGAATGTTTTTTTTTTTTTGTTTACATATAAATGTCTAAATATGATTCCTCTCTTTTGTATGGTAAATTAAAACATATTTGCATTATAATTTATGATATATCCACAATGATATCTATAATTTTTGCCGGAAGATCAGCAAGCCAGTCAGTCTTTAAATGTTTATAAACATTTTGTAATTGGAAAAAAATTTATTCTGGCATAAATAATGCTCCCAAATGATTACTGCTCTAATGCATGGTAGTAAGACAAATAATTACTATACACAATGAACTTGTTATAATTTTTCTAACAGATGGCAGTGTATATAATTTCTTTAATAATTACTTCTTTTTTTGGCTGCTCTATACTGAAACAAACATCCAGCAATACTTCCCATTACTAATTACTACAAAATTCCCCAAAATTGCATGCTAGTCTTCTGGCAATTACTTGTGTGAAAAAAATCCCCACAAATTTGGGGATCTTCTTGAGGTTATCTTGAGATGATTTCGGGGCTTTAGTGTCCCCGCGGCCCGGTCCTCGACCAGGCCTCCACCCCCAGGAAGCAGCCCGTGACAGCTGACTAACTCCCAGGTACCTATTTACTGCTAGGTAACAGGGGCATTCAGGGTGAAAGAAACTTTGCCCATTTGTTTCTGCCTCGAGCGGGAATCGAACCCGCACCACAGAATTACGAGTCCTGCGCGCTATCCACCAGGCTACGAGGATATCTGAAGTTGTTGTTGTGGGCAGCCTCACTTAGAGAACATAATAGTCCTGAGGGGCTCTAGGGAGTGTGCTCACCCCAATAAGGTATTCTAAGCTCCACTCATTCATGAAATGGGATTTTCAACATTCCAAAACATATCAAGATGAAAAACCCATGTTTAAAGAATGTTACGAGTCATTGATTCGTATTGCATCATCCAAGCACAAAGAGGTAAAATAGGGTGTATATATTAATTCACATAACACAATATAATTTGCAAATAAAAAGAGCAAAACTCGCTCTTCTCGCCAACATATCCAGTGTAAACAGTAATTTTCATAAGATACAAAAATATTGATCTATATCCAATATATGGAATACATTTCAGCACATTCAAGCGCAGAAATGATTAATTTAAGAAGATGCCTCGTTACATAATGTACTGCACCTCACCTCTTAGTCACAGCAAGCACATGACCGCCTTCACAATAGAAGAAGAGGTCGAGGTGAACAGTGAAAGTTAAGCACACTTTTGGGCAGCAGTTTACACAAGAGCCAGCACTCGTGAGGCTCTACCAACTATTGGCCAGGCAACGAAGCTATTAACCCCAGAGTTACTTTTGTAAGTCAAGACATATCCATATAAATAAGGCTTCTCAATGATGATCTAAGTACCAATAGTTAAACAGTGATGACAGCATGTGAAAACCCCTGACAGTATTAGACTATTAGTACCACAACCTGTCCTCTCAAGCAATATGTCGTTATGGCATGTTATTGTAATCAAATGCAACGTACAGTGCTAGGAAAAGTAGCAGCTCACAAAAATTCACATTTTCTATACATTACAATGATTGATTAGGTTAGGTGGGTGGCTTGAGTTCGTGCATTTCTGGTTAGGTTAGGATGTTGGATTTTGTATACTGTGGCAAATCAAGAGAATGGGCTGAGCACCGGTACACTATAATATAAAGAGGTAGAAATATAATAAAGCTGTAAACTTTATTCACTGCCAAGAAGTACACTGTAAAGAATGAGCCCTGCACTTAGCTTCAACTGAAAATGAATCCTCAGAGGAACAAAAAAAAAAGATATTACAATAGTATAATGTAATTCACATTAGGACACAAACGCCAACACTTAAAACCTCTGGTTTCCTTACTCAACGTCACTACTGCTAATCCATCACGAAATGTGCCGAGTACTAAATCTTTCCCAAGAACTGGATCGAATACTTTGTCACACAAACCTCCATTGCAATTTAAACCATTAATAAAAAAAAAATAAAGCAGCAGCTGTCCACAGTTGGCTCCATAATAGGTAGTTCTGTACACTAGTGTTATTGTAGTACTGTAGTTATGGTAGTACTGTAGTTATGGTAGTACTGTAGTTATGGTAGTACTGTAGTTATGGTAGTACTGTAGTTATGGTAGTACTGTACAGTAATGTACACCAATTATGAGACAAAGTTTGTTATGGTTCTAGTGTTGCAATGATCCTACTATTAGACAGCCATGATATAGTTCATAAAAACCTAACTTGCTGAACCATCTGTAGCATAAACAATACATTAATTGAAGAATTTCTCCCCAGATATTTACTGGCTTAACAAAATACACCTAACCTACATTATGATCGGTTATCTTTATTTTGTTGAAGTGTGTACAGTAATTACCTGGGTTGGAGGTGGCGATTCTTTAAATGATAAAACAAAATAAAAGAAGTATAATTACAAGACAATGAATTAATAATTTAGAGTAGGTAATATTTGAATATCAAGTGATGAAAAAAAAAAAGTTACTGTTTAAGATTCAGCTACTTGGAACAAGAGTTCCAAGTAGCACAGGCTATGGTGAGCCTGCAGTGGACTTACCTCCCATACCTTATTATGTAATTATGAAAAGGTGTTTGCCTATGCCAGCTACACAGTATCCTTCAAACAAAAGGGAGATTTGTATAACACTTAAGGCAAAATGAGATGCATATATAGTAAATGAAGAAATGAGGAGAGAGGCCATACAATTGTAATCATTAAAGAGTGTGTGGCAGCAGAGAGCAAGAGCACATGGCCATAGTTGAGCAAGGAGAGCAATACCTGTACAAGACTGCACTTGAAACCCTGCTAATTAGAGGCATCTGGTTATCAAACAGTTGAGATGCGGGACCAAAGAGCCAAATCTCAACCCCTGCAAGCACAACTAGGCGAGTAATTTGAGGCATCTGGTGTATTGGATATAGACAAGATATACTCTACCTCTCCTCTCTCTCTCTATTTTGTACACAATCTTTTCTTGTTATCTTGAGATGATTTCGGGGCGTAGCGTCCCCGCGGCCCAGTCCTCGACCAGGCCTCCTTTTTGTTACACACCCCAGGAAGCAGCCCGTAGCAGCTGTAACTCCCAGGTACCTATTTACCGCTAGGTAACAGGGGCATCAGGGTGAAAGAAACATTTTGCCCATTTGTCTCTGCCTCCACTGGGGATCGAACCCGGGACCTCAAGACTACGAATCCGAAGCGCTATCCACCCAGGCGTCAGGTGCCCCCATTGTTCATTTACTTCAAATATACTTTACAGTACAACTGAATAAGAAAATAATTAATATTAAAGGTCATATGCAATTAAAATATATGTATACTGTAAGTGATATATATAGTGGTCCACAATTCTAAGTAGTAAATGTGTTACAAAATCTACAGTATTTAATTGACAATAATTTATTCACATCATTTTTCAAGAGGTTTAAAATTGATGCAAGTGTTAAGACTGTGCTGCGCAGGCAAGGCAAACTGCCTCAAGATGCACAACTTCAACCAGTAGCAATACGACACTTGCTTGGTTTTTCATACTTACACAAATTTAGTTTCATTCGAGATAAATTAATGGGCAAGATAAATCAAATAAAAAGTTGTATCTTTCTCCTTACTTTGAGATAATACACTATATTATTAAAGACTTATTGTGCTAAATACAGTTGATCATACCATGCACGAGAAGTTAGTGCACCTCAGTGATGAAATGGTATGTTGTCAAAACTGAAACCATTCACAACATTCATGTGAAACCATTCACAACATTCGGGTGGCACCATTCACAACAATCGGGTGGCACCATTCACAACATTCGGGTGACACCATTCACAACATTCGGGTGACACCATTCACAACATTCAGATAGGTAGATAATGTTCTATGTTCAACCACTGCATCACAACAGAAATAACACCATTACTGCCTTGTTTTCAAACAGTATTTTTTAATTTTTTTTTGTTTGTTATCAGATATGACTACTTGTAATACTTTATTTCTAAACATTTTCATGATGGTTGCATATGACCTGTAAATCAAACAATATTTGACCTAGTTTGAGAATCTCATAGTCTTAATTACAATAGAGGACTAGTCTCAAGAAGAATAGGCAATCAACTTGACTCATAACACAAAAGCAAGCAAGTAGAAATGAGAGTATAACATTATTCTGCTTCATGACAGTATGCCAATAGTTTTATGTATTTCTAACCTTTCGTATTGGGCACCGGTTTACCCAAGCACCATGAAGATGTAGCAAATTACATTAAAATGCATTATATTCACCATTTCAAACTGACATTTCAAACTCCATACAGTTGTCCAACTGAAGGGAAGTGACCACTCGCACTACAGTATACAGTATTTGATGAGTACCTCATTTCCTTATTATTCAATCGTGCCTATGAGGATCATAGAGCATGTCACAAATTAATAAATTCTCTTGAAGTTTGACAAAAGATTTTCTAGGATTAAATTCTTTCTGGGCTACTACACACCACCAGGTTAAAAGACGAGCCAGGCAATAGCCGAGGCTATGGGAGCTT
>NC_091167.1:10382637-10452637 GCF_040958095.1 Procambarus clarkii
GAGAGAGAGAGAGAGAGAGAGGAGAGAGAGAGAGAGAGAGAGAGAGAGAGAGAGAGAGAGAGAGAGAGAGAGAGAGAGAGAGAGAGAGAGAGAGAGAGAGAGAGAGAGAGAGAGAGAGAGAGAGAGAGAGAGAGAGAGAGAGAGAGAGAGAGAGAGAGAGAGAGAGAGAGAGAGAGAGGAGAGAGAGAGAGAGAGAGAGAGAGAGAGAGGAGAGAGAGGAGAGAGAGAGAGAGAGAGAGAGAGAGAGAGAGAGAGAGAGAGAGAGAGAGAGAGAGAGAGAGAGAGAGAGAGAGAGAGAGAGAGAGAGAGAGAGAGAGAGGAGAGAGAGAGAGAGAGAGAGGAGAGAGAGGAGAGAGAGAGAGAGAGGAGAGAGAGAGAGAGAGAGAGAGAGAGAGAGAGAGAGAGAGAGAGAGAGAGAGAGAGAGAGAGAGAGAGAGAGAGAGAGAGAGAGAGAGAGAGAGAGAGAGAGAGAGAGAGAGAGAGAGAGAGATTGTGTACCTAAGAGGCCCAGTTCCATAATAAGCTAAATTTTCCTTTGTTAAATTTCTTATGTAATAACAAAGCTTTCTATCAAATAATATACAATTTTGTTTTTTATTTGACTCAAAACTAATATAGAAATTTGATCAATAACCTTACATAACTACCGTAAGTCAGTAATTCATGTTCCTGTTATATTAATAGTTAGGAATTTTTTTTAGAAAGTAATATTTGAAAATGAAAAAATCACCGAGGCTGTCTCAGGCCTTGCTTACTAGATCAAGTAGTGCAGTTCTGGCTATTAGGTAGCAGACACACACATTCTATCTTATGCTGTCCTGCTCAATGTCTCATATGTATAGTTCTACGGGTATATATGGGGGGACTGGGAGCTAAGATCCGCCTTCCAAGAGATAGCCTCTGGCTATCTACTTACCACCTTGACAGTGGCTTGTTTGATGGAAAGACACAACCAATCGACTGCAATTATCAGCTTAGCAGAAAGCAAAGTCGCTTCACACGACCTGATCTTTACTCATTCTGTGACCATTAAATCCCTAAAGGTGTGACTTTTTAAGTGCTAAGGGCCGACAAACTGGCAACACCAATATCCTGTGTGACTGAACTCTCATTTTATGTAAAATAATATACAAAACCCATTTATGGTGTTACATTCGTATACCTCTTCAAAAGTTCATTTGCACTTTAGATTATTATGTTGACTGAATTATTTGAAAGACTCTGTCACCCTAGTTTTAACCACATTAGGTACAGTTCGGGAATAAAAGACATATTTAGGTGTTATGTTTAGGTTATGTCAGGTTACTAAATTAATTTTGGCTCCAATTAAAATTTGTCTCATTTATCAGAATATATTTTACCAACCAATCTGTAATAATGTTTGAAAACTAAACGTTGAAAGAAGTTAGGCTAAGTATGCAACCCCAACTATCAGGTACAATAAATATATATATATGTATACAGTATAACATATTGCTATTATCTAAATAGCACAAAGTGAAATATAGTAATTAGTGTATTGAAACTCAGAATTCCAATTTCCTTCCTACTGTAAATGATAAGCATACACATGAACTGTCAAGGCTGGCAAGAACTGCGGAGATCACAGGTGCAATACCTGCTCATGAAACTACCCAAACCTAGATTTTTATGTTTTGCTATATATTTTAAGGGGGACTATGCAAGTTTAAATATTTAATTAATAACAAGTGGAAGATAGTTTTTTTTTTTAAGATACTCTGAGTGGGTTTGGTTTGAGGCCCTTTTAGATGAGTGAATGAGAGGGCCTTAGTAGCCTAGCTATGTCCCACCTAGAAGGTGCAGCTGCTTCTGAATACAGCCCCCATAAAATACCTGCTTCACTAACATTGCTTCACCTGTGCCAGCTATTTCACTTACCACCATCACATCTCTCTCTCCATCCATCCATCCATCCTTTTCTCCCTCCATCCATCCACCCCCCCCCCTTCCTCCCTCTCTCTCTCTCTCTCTCTCTCTCTCACCCACCCTCCCTCTCACACCCCTCCCTCTCTTTCTCACCCTCTCCTCTCTTTCTTACCCTCCCTCTTCTCACTCTCACCCTCCCTTTTCTCTTTCTCTCACGCTCCCCCTTCTCTCTCTTACCCACCCCCTCTTCTCTCTCTCCTACCCTCCCCCCCTCTCTTTCTCTCTCTCTCTTACCCTCTCCCTCTCTCCCCTGACTTTACATACACCAAAACATGGCCAAATTCTACCCATGCCTAGCAGTGGGGAAGACCGTCTTCACCTGGTTTGCACCACTTGAGCATCACCAAGTAAAGTGGTGGAGGCAGACTCCATACATAGTTACAGCTGTAGATATGATGGAGCCCAATAGGCTCAGGAACCTGTACACCAGGTGATCGCCAGTTTGGAGGTTGGACCAAAAAGCCAAACCTCAACCCCCCCATGAGCACAACTAGGTGGGTACAGCTAGGCGAGTACCAGTATTGCCAATGTAATTTACACAAGAATTACACTGAAAGTAATAATTGTGCACAAATTTGTTTTACATAACATGCATCTCTCTCCAGCTGGAAACACACTAGTGATGAATGGTTCACAACCACCTTAACTATTTTGTTAGCCAACATTGTTTTAATCAGCACTTGCTCTATAGTGCTCTTGGCCATAAGTGTCAGCATGAACGAGTTAACAAGCACCCAAGACACATTTATACCTCCACATTATTGCCACATTACTGAATGGGATCATTTTAGTATAACACAACCACTGAAGTATGAAAGACCAGACTTGCTTGACTCTGTATGGACACCTCATTTCCATCGGTGCAAGTGTTTACTCAAGTAAAAACAGCCTGGAACAGCTGTTCGTTAGTGTATGTAATTCGTCACATACACTAACTGTACAAGCACCATACTGTCGCAGGGAATTTTTGTTGCTAATTATAGTTTTGTGGAATCTGGAGCAGCAGCAGCAGCATCATCTTCGGCAGGTGGGGAGGCAGTTGCATCGTGAGGTGGGGGCCACGTGAACTTTCCTGATGCACTGCTCTTACCACTTGTACCTGAGGTGAACAAGCTGCTCAAAACATCAAACAATAGCGAATAACAGTAGTTAGAATTACCCTCAATAGAAATCATCATATGCCATCCATTCCTCCCTTTAACTATATAGTTAAGTTATTAAATTACAATCAAATGGAGTACAATTGTTACAAGTGGATTAAATCACTCTACTGGAAAACTACAGATCTACAAAAGCAACCTATCTCTTCCATCTAGATATAATGATACAGCAGTGGGGTGTTGAAGCAATGACATCTTGGTGAGAGAGGAAGATACCATGATACCATTCCTCAACATACCATAATCCCATGGTACATAAACAGCAAATTTGCAAACACTCTTTTTAACTGTTCATCATTTGAGTGATGAAATTTCAGCTTGACGGTAAACGCTAATCCCGTCTTGAAAAATCCAAAATTTAGCCAAATAAATTTTGCCCCGAGAGGGAAAATTCATAAACATTGATACTCATTGTGAAGCAACACAGTAACAATAATGATACAATTCAATCAAAATAATTTATCCGACACCTTGGGATTGTAATTTAAAATGTGATCAATTGCACGATTACAGAATTATTATTAATACGTATATATAAACCTGAACATGCTAAATATTTAATGGAAAAACAAACTCAAAATGGCAGTTAGAACAAAACTACTGTTAATGTCTTCACTTTGAACTAGGAAGATCCAACACATTGTCTGGAATTAAGGAACATTTGAAGTAAAAAGATTATTGCACACTATTCTGACATCACATCACATCGCAGATAACACCCAAAAGGCTAGAAAGTTTACATATCCAAATCAAGTACAGTTGGTTATACTGCTTGGTGGCATTTTAGAGTTCAGCATTATGACAAAGTATAAACTCAATCCCAAAATGCATTCTAAAGCCAATCCCAAGATATATTCTCAAGTCAATCCCAAATGCATTCTAAGGTCAATCCTGAAATGCATTCTCAAGATAAAAGAAAAGAAAGGTAAGGTGAGAATTAGTTACGTGACAGTGACAGCTTCTATAATGAAACAATTCATGAGAAGTGTAAAACATGAACAAATCCACAAGGGCCGAGATGAGGGTTCGGACCTACGTCCGAGAGGATCCCAGACGTGCCTTAATCGACTGTGCCACGACACGGCCAAAAGTTTTATAGGGGGTAAAACTCTGGTTTGTCTCTCAGAGACTGCAGGATCCGTGTCAGGGCACATGAACTCCTGGTTGCAATTCTTTTGACCATGTCGTGGCACAGTCGATTAAGGCGCGTCTGGGATGCTCTCGGACGTAGGTTCGAACCCTCATCACGGCCCTTGTGGATTTCTTCATTTGATGCATCACACTATTGTGATTTCTGTGTGTAAAGTGTAAAACATGTTTAGCCTTGAGGTGAGTGCATGGGCATGTTGTCAATTTCCCTTCTAAAATCTGCCACCCTCGTGTCGATATCAGTTATATTTACAGGGGTTTGGATATCACACACAATGAAGTTGACTGTATCTTCCATTTTCATGCTGTTTATTGGAGTTCTAAACATGTTCTCATACTACTTTTTTAGAATTTCACTGATTTCTTTGTCGTCCTGTGTGTATGAACCTTCACTTGTACGAATAGGTCTAATACTGGCAGTGGTTTTTGCTTTTGATTTCGTATATGTGAAGAAATATTTTGGATTTTTCTTTATTTCTTGATTTGTTTTCTGTTCTAGTTGCTTTTCTTCTATCTATCTGATATGAATGCTTCACTCTGTTCGATTTCTTCAATTTCCATGTTTAAATTATTCCTTCTATGTATGGAAAGTCGTGTCTGCTTAAGCTTTTCTGTTATTTTTTTTCTTCTTTTGTAGTGTTGTCTGCATTCTCTTTCTACGTTGGACCTCTTTCTGGCTTTCCTCAAAGGCACATGTTTCAGACAGACTTCATATGCTTCAGAAGTTAGTTTTTCTATTACTTGAGTAGGAAGTCCTTATTACTGTACTTATTGTTTTTATTACTTAGAACTGTTTCCCATTGAATGTTTCTAAGGTCCTTGTTTATTTTCTCCCAGTCTATCCTTTTATTATTAAAATTGAATTTACCGAATAACCCTTCTCGATTGTTGTTTCTCTTGGGCCTACTATCGTTATTAATGTTAGTTTGCACTTCAATGAGCTTGTGGTCTGTGATGTAATGTCCGAGATTGTAATACTGCACTGTACTTCTGATTAGCTCATCATTGTTCATGAATATCAGGTCCAGCGTATTTTCATTCCTATTTGGTTCTGTAATCTGCTGATTGAGCAAGAATTTGTCACAGAATCTCAGTAGTTCTCTGGCCTGTGATTGGTTGTTTCCAGGTTGATTTCCTGCTATAATGTTATTGTTTACTATTCTCCATTTTAAACTGGGTAGATTGAAGTCTCCAAAAAGTATAATATCTGGTACTGGGTTTGCTAGGTTATCAAGAATAGTCTCTACAGTGTGTATCTGCTCAGTGAATTCCTCAACTGTTGCATCTGGCAGTTTGTATATATGAATAATAATTAGATTTATATTTTCTACCTTGATTCCAAGTACCTCTACCACCACATTGGTCCAGAACAGGAGCTCTGTGCATGCCAGTTCCTCTTTAATATACTGTACAGACCTACTCCTACTCTTGACCTAATTACTCTGTCACATCTATATAGATTATAATTTGGGATCCATATTTCACTATCCATGTAGTCTTTCGTGTGGGTTTCTGAAAATGCACCAAATATTGAGTGTGATTTTATTAGTAGGCCATTTAAGAATTGAACTTTATTTCTTGATTTTGACTTAAGGCCTTGTATGTTTACAAATATGAATGCTTTGCCATATTGCATGTCACTTCTGGTGGGCTTTGGTAGTTCTCCTCCCTCTCCACCCTAGTCCAGGGTGTGCTGTTTTGGTAGTGGTTTGTTCAGTATTCCAGTATTGATAGTACCACGGGTTTTGTGTGTAGTACCTGTGTGTTTGTTGATTACTTGTATTCCAGTCTTGTGGATATCTCCCTTCCCCCCCTCTATAATCCTGCAGTCGTTCTATCTGCCTGTTCCTCTCTCTTATATGTTCTATAGTACTCTGTTTCTGCCTTCCTCTAAAAAAAATTCAGTACCATCATACTGATCTTCCCATCTTCCCTGTTAAAGATTAACTTTTTTTTTTTCATTAACTGAAAATTTACATAATTTAGGGTGAAGTATCTGCACTCTGTTCCAAAACAGCATATACCCCTCGCCAACATGTTCCAGGTCCACCTCCACGCATCCATACGTCAGACAAAGCCAAAGGAAGGAGGCAGCGTCAACCATCCACTCTGAGGACAGATGAATGCAGAGCGACAGGTTTTCTGCTAGGATGTTGGACACACCCTGAATGTGAACGCTGCAGAAGGCTAACCCCAAGAACTCAGCAGAAGAGCCACCCAAAGCGACTAGCTCCAAAGAGCCACGGGCAGAAGGGAACCCCCTGCGGGTGAGACAATGAACCACAGGGAAACAGTCTGAATGGAGCCGAATCACCGAGCCTTAACACTTTCGTGTTCTGGGTGAGCGCACGCCAGACTACCCCAAGGTGGCCCAATCATTTCCCAAGAGCGTGCGGCAAAACTACTATGTGTATACTCTTAAGTTGAAGCACCTCAATTTTCGTTGTACGTTGGTCACTTTGGTATCGAAATGTTTGTAACAGAATTCCCTACATGAGTATGTGCATATAAGGTCCAAAAGCCCAGCATGCCACCTGCACCAAACCTAGAAATTGGCCAAGCGTTACCCGTGAGAGTGCAAGAGCAATAAAATGTGTATACTCTCTTCACTTTTGTCACCTCAATTCTCATGCTACATCTTTCATTTTGGTATCAATTTGTTCGCAATAGAATTCCCTACATGGATATATGCATATAAGGTCCAAAAGCCTGGCGTGTCCAACCAGTGGCAAAGCCGAAAGTCGGCCAAGCGTTACCCATGAGCTATCACCCACTGGCACACCCGCTCACAAATGTATTTACTCTTTTCAAGTTTCTCACCTCAATTTTCATTGTACCTTGTTCCTTTTGATATCAAAATGTTCACAATAGAATTCCCTACACGAGTATATGCATATAAGGTCCAAATACCCGGCATGACACCCACACCAAACTAAGAAATCGGCTGAACGTTACCTGTGAGCGGGTAAGAGCAATAAAATGTGTACACTCTTCACTTTTGTCACCTCAATTCTCATGCTTTGTCTTTCATTTCGGCCAGCCCAGAAAATGGGAAGACATTGGTGCACATTATAAAACCAGTTCCATAAGATTGGATAAAAACTTGAATTTTAACAAATATTGTAATTTTGGATGCACTGATGTGTCTGTACTGCACATCCGTAAAGTTATTTACGGACGCTCCATGCCTCGCCGCTGTACAAATGGAAGCAGGATCTGGCGTATAAGCGCCTACAACACTGCCACAAACTCCCACACCGGGCTGTGAGCCAGATGTAAGGACAGCCCCCAACAACCCTGGCCAACCTCATGAGCACTGGCCACAGAGCCCCAACTGAGAGAAAAGTAGGAGCATATCGAGTGAGGGGAGAGGAAGGCGCCATGGCACCGAACCCCAAAAACTCTGAAGAGGAAGCAGGAGATGCAGCAACCGATGCAAGGACACCGAGGAACGAACCCAGCAATCACAAGAGCGTCAAAAGAGGCTGCTCTAAAGATACCAGAACAGCAGATAAACCAGCAGGGCAAAACCTGGGAAGGAACCAAATGGGACTTCTATTAAGTTACGAGCAACCCTAATCGAGCAAGCTGGGAAAAAACCAGAACCCTAGCAAACAGACAAGCAGACCGGCAGGGAGCCCACATCAACCAGTTGTCGAGGGAGGCTGCCAGCCAAGACACCGGAACCTCGAAACGCACCCGATCAGTGTAAGAGGAACCAAACTCGAACAAAACCAGATCCAACACAGAGGCGTAAACCCGGTCTCACAGGAGGTAGGCGCCAAGGGCTTCCTGAACCTCTGCAAGGGGAAGCCGAGAGGAAGAAAACCTCCGAAAAGACGAATCTGAGGAACCCTAGGGCGTACGGAAATGAACCTGGGGGGCGAGCTCTACCTATCGCATTTGCCGGCAGATAATAACGCACAGCGTTAATTTTTTTTCATGGAAGGAGCCCCACAGCTAAATTGGCCGTAATATGGACAGGATACCGAGGACTGTAGGCTTGGGAGCCGAACAAGTATACAGGGCAAGGCCGCTAGGCACAAAATCGGTGACTATAATAAAATAATGGGAACAAGCCAAGGACCAAAGTCTGTGAACACAAGGCTGAGGTAATATAATATTCTGAAGTACCACAGTCTCGTACACAAGATAAGACTGCCCCGGGAACACAAGACCGGGAACACAAGTTCAACACACAACTCAACAAGTTAGGTGAGAAGGTGGTGGAGGCCAAGACCGTCAGTAGTTTCAAAGCATTATATGATAGAGTACAGTACTGGGAAGATGGATCACCACAAGCATAGCTCTCATCCTGTAACTACACTTAGGTAATTACAAAACTCAAACTGTAGAGCAGAATACATCTTAAATATAGAAACAATGAAACCATTGATCTGAGAGGAGGGAAGAGCAGTGGTACCAAAAGCACTGGAAACTGTATTCACCTAGTTGTGATTGCGGGGGGTTGAGCTTTGCTCTTTCGGCCTGCCTCTAAACTGTCAATCAATCAACTGTTACTAACTACTAATTTTTTTCTCACACACACACACACACACACACAATCATCAAGGGATCTTCTTCCTTCTTCAGGGATCTTCAGGGATCAAGTTCCTGAAGATTGCATACACCAACATAGATGGAGTGAGATCGAAGATATTGGAGTTAAGTGATGAAATACAGATGCAGACATCAAACACTGTTACACTCACAGAGACAAAACTTGAAGATGTTATTTTAAATGAGGTCATATTCCCAAGGGGCTACTCAATTTGGAGACGGGACAGACAAATTAGGAAAGGCGGTGGCGTTGCTGTGCTGGTAAAAGAACACCTAAAGGTGAAGGAAATAATGACAGCCAATCCACAAGAAGTTAACATAATAGCACTAGACATCTGCCATGAGGATGATAAACTAACGATCATAAATGCATATAGTCCACCGCCAAGCAACACATGGTCAAAGGAGGAGCTAGATAGTAAACGAGAAGGTCTTATAACAATGAGAGAGATTATAGCGAGAGCGGATAACGATAGATCACGACTGTTGATAGTCGGTGACTTCAACTTGAAATCCATAGACTGGGAAGCATATGAAGCTAAAACAGAAGATTTTGGGACCTGTAGATTTGTAGACCTCATCCTGGAAACATTCTTGTATCAACATGTTAAACAAGCTACGAGGATGAGGGAAGGGGACGTTCCCTCCATGCTAGATTTGATATTTACCAGGAAGTAGGAATAGATATTTGACATTCAGTACCTTCCTCCCTTGGGTAAAAGTGACCATGTCTTCTTGGGAATAAAGTATGCAATACATTATAATCTGGAAAAAAATAAGGAGGTTGAAACAGTTGAAAAACCTGACTTCAGGAGAGGACATTATGGCCACTGTTACGAACCTTACCTCCTGTGGAGGTTGGTTTCGGCTGTAAAATGTTGGTGGACACAGGGAGAGTGTATATTAAAATAAATCCCCAGCTGAGATCAGAGAGGCCGCGAGTCATCATTATTATTCCGCCCAGTAAAGTAGTGCCTTCTCAGCTGGAGATCATCAGAAATAATGTGAACTTGAATAGCTTTACTATGTAAGGGAAAAATGGACTCTATAAAAAGTATGCATGGGGGAATATAGTAAATAAAATCATTAATGTGTTTGATAGCATATGTAAAGAGTTGAGTATTAAGGGGCGATGAGGCAAGAGAGGTGGACGCCATCTTGACTGAAGGGGCAGGTGTATCGCTGCCGACCGTTCCTGCTATTTGAGGGGTTTTCTCCGGCCGTTCAGTCAGATAAGCCTATCCTTGTCTATATCCAGGGTTGCAAGATTGGATAGAGTAATATTGCAGAAGTTGGAGAGGTTTTATAAGAGTCCAGGTTTCCTAGAGGCAAAAATATGTGTCGTTGGATGATAGCGGTTTGTGGCTGGGTGCAAGACACCAGGAATGGGACAGAGAGCCGTGGGGTGGTCAGAGCCACTTGAGTTTATAATACATAGTGATCTTACGTTGTAAGGAAAACGCCTTGTTAAATGTAATCCTGTGACTTGTACGTATAAATTTGTGACGTGTACTAGGCTGTTTGCCTTACTCCTCATACACCCTAGACAACCCGGTAAGGACCACCACCATCAAGCTCTCACTAGCTCTCTATGACAACAAAAACGTATCACAGCTGAAAACATCAGTAAGACACCCCCCATGATAGCCACCTTAAATTTTTTTAGTGAGTATAACTGGACAGACTTGTTGCTAGGAAAGGAAGTGAATGAGATGTATGTCAAGTTTTGTGAAATGTATGATAAAGACAAAAAATATATACCAAAACAGAGATGCAGAACTAGGAAACAGGATTGGTTCAACAGAAATTGCGAGAGGGCCAGAGACCAAAAGACACAAAAATGGAATCAATACAGGAAGAGGCCGAACCCCCAAACATACCAGCGATACAAAGATGCGAGAAACAACTACACGGCAGTGAGGAGAGAGGCAGAAAGAAATTTTGAAAAAGGGATTGCAGACAAATGTAAAACAGAACCAGGACTATTCTATAAATTCATAAACAACAAATTGCAGGTAAAGGATAATATTCAGCGGTTGAAAATGGGAAATAGATTCACGGAAAATAAAAAGGAAATGTGTGACACATTAAATGATAAGTTCCAAAGTGTGTTTGTACAAAATGAAATCTTCAGGGAACCAGACACAATAAGAATTCCAGAGAACAACATAGAGGTGTCTAGAGACAAAGTGGGAAAAAATGCTCAAGGAGCTAAGAACAAAGCAGCTGGCCCAGATGGAGTTTCACCATAGGTTCTGAGAGAATGTGCACCTGAGCACAGCATTCCACTTCAACTGATTTTTCAGGCATCCCTGTTTACAGGAATTGTAGCTGATGTGTGGAAAAAGGCTAACATAGTTCCAATCTACAAAAGTGGAAGCAGGGAATACCCCCTTAATTATAGACCGGTATCATTGACAAGTGTAATAGTCAAAATATTGGATAAAATAATTAAAACTAAATGGGTAGAATACCTGGAGAAAAACGATATAATATCAGACAGACAGTTTGGTTTTCGATCTGGCGAGCCACAGAGATTTTACAGGAAAGAGATGGTTGAGTTGACTGCATCTATCTGGACCTAAAAAAGGCTATCGACAGAGCTCCCCATAAGAGGTTGTTCTGGAAACTGGAATATGTTGGAGGGGTGACAAGTAAGCTTCTAACATGGATGAAAAATTTCCTAACTGACAGAAAAATGAGGGCCGTAATCAGAGGCAAGGTATCAGATTGGAGGAATGTCACAAATGGAGTACCACAGGGTTCAGTTCTTGCACCGGTAATGTTCATTGTCTACATAAACAATCTACCAGTGAGAGTACAGAATTATATGAACATGTTTGCTGATGATGCTAAGATAATAGGGAAGATAAGAAACCTAGATGATTGTCATGCTCTTCAAGATGACCTGGACAAAATAAGTATATGGAGCAACACTTGGCAAATGGAATTTAATGTGAATAAATGCCATGTTATGGAATGTGGAATTGGAGAACATAGACCCCACACAACCTATAAATTATGTGAGAAATCTTTAAAGAATTCTGACAAAGAAAGGGATCTAGGGGTGGTTCTAGATAGAAAACTATCACCTGAGGACCACATTAAGAACATTGTGCGAGGAGCCTATGCTACACTTTCTAACTTCAGAATTGCTTTTAAATACATGGAAGGAGTAATACTAAAGAAATTGTTCACGACTTTTGTTAGACCAAAGCTGGAATATGCAGCGGTTGTGTGGTGCCCATATCTTAAGAAGCACATCAACAAACTGGAAAAGGTGCAACGACATGCCACTAAGTGGCTCCCAGAACTGAAGGACAAGAGCTACGAGGAGAGGTTAAAGGCATTAAATATGCAAAAACTAGAAGATAGAAGAAAAAGAGGCAATATGATCACTACGTTCAAAATAGTAACAAGAATTGATAAAATTGATAGGGAAGAATTCCTGAGACCCGGAACTTCAAGAACAAGAGATCATAGATTTAAACGAACGAAACAGAGCTGCCGGAGAAATGTATGAAAATTCACTTTTGTAAACAGAGTGGTAGACGGTTGGAACAAGTTAGGCGAGATGGTGGTGGAGGCCAAAACCGTCAGTAATTTCAAAGCGTTATATGACAGAGTGCTGGGTAGATGGGACACCACGAGCGTAGCTCTCATCCTGTAACTACACTTAGGTAATTACAGTTAGGTAATTACACACACACACACGCACGGGCGCGCACGGACAAACGGGCATACACACACGGCCATCCAAAACAGAGATGCACACCTAGGAAACAGGATTGGTTCCACAGAAATTGTGAGAGGACCAGAGATCAAAAGACACAAGCATGGGATCATTATAGGAAGAGGCCAAACCCCCAAACATACCAGTGATACAAAGATGCGAGAAACAACTACACATCAATAAGGAGAGAGGCAGAGAGGAACTTTGAGAGCGGTATAGCAGACAAATGTAAATCAGATCCAGGCCTTTGCTATAAATTCATGAACAGTATTGCTCTCTTCGGACACCGACCATGTCCATTTTTTTTATCTTGAGTCCTTGCCGTGGACAGGACTCGAGTCCACTACAAAAATATTTGCATAAAATTCATTTTTTATCCGATCGACCTCGGGATAGTTTCAAAATAAGCGCCTTTAGAATGCACACAATTTGATAGCAAAATGAAAGATGGAACACGAAACTTGATGTCAGAACGCTTAAAACATTATAAATACGTTTTTGCGTCTAAATTTTAAATTTTAAAATATTTGTTAAAATTCTATTTATTGTGCTATTATTATGGGACTAGTTTTAAAATGCGCACTTTTATATTGCGAACAATTTGATACCAAAACGAGCGATGTAACATGAAAATTGATGTTATCAAACTGAACGAGTATACACATTATATTGTGGTGCAAATTGGTGCTCGTTCACAGGTATAGGCTTTGCTGTGGGGAGTCTCGCCAGGCTTTTGGACATTATATGCATATACATCTGCAGGGAATTTAATTGCGAACACAATACCAAAACGAATGACGTAGCACAAGAATTAAGGTGAGAAAACTGAAACGAGTACACACATTTAGGCATCGCCGCACGCTCGCCAGCACCATTAGCCCCATGACGTCAAAGTCTGCGGTGCTCATGTGGCGCGCACAATAGTGTTAAAAGCAAGCTGCAGGTAAAGGATAATATTCAGAGGTTGAAAATGGGGGACAGGTACAATGAAAATGAAATATGTGAAACATTAAATGAAAAGTTCCAAGTGTGTTTGTACAAAATGAGATCTTCAGGGAACCAGACACAATAAGGATTCCAGAGAACAACATAGACCACATAGAGGTGTCTTGAGACGAAGTGAAACAAATGCTCTTGGAGCTAAGTAAGAACAAAGCAGTTGGCCCAGATGGAGTTTCACCATGGGTTCTGAGAGAATGTGCAGTTGAGCTCAGCATACAGCTTCAGCTGATTTTTCAGACATCCCTGTGTACAGGAGGCTAACATAGTTCCAATCTACAAAAGTGGCAGCAAAAGTTCACGACTTTTGTTAGACCAAAGCTGGAATATGCAGCGGTTGTGTGGTGCCCATATCTTAAGAAGCACATCAACAAACTGGAAAAGGTGCAAAGACATGCTACTAAGTGGCTCCCAGAACTGAAGGGCAAGAGCTACGAGGAGAGGTTAGAAGCATTAAATATGCCAAAACTAGAAGACAGAAGAAAAAGAGGTGATATGATCACTACGTACAAAATAGTAACAGGAATTGATAAAATCGACAAGGAAGATTTCCCGAGACCTGGAACTTCAAGAACAAGAGGTCATAGATTTAAACTAGCTAAACACAGATGCCGAAGAAATATAAGAAAATTAACCTTCGCAAATAGAGTGGTAGACGGTTGGAACAAGTTAGGTGAGAAGGCGGTGGAGGCCAAGACCGTCAGTAGTTTCAAAGCGTTATATGAAAAAGAGTGCTGAGAAGACGGGACACCACGAGCGTAGCTCTCATCCTGTAACTACACTTAGGTAATTACACACACACACACACACAGAGGGGCTGGTGGCTGAGCTGACAGCACGCTGGACGCGTGATCCTGTGGTCTGGGGTTCGATTCCGGGCGCCGGCGAGAAACAATGGGCAGAGTTTCTTTCACCCTAATGCCCCTATTACCTAGCAGTAAATAGGTACCTGGGAGTTAGTCAGCTGTCACGGGCTGCTTCCTGGTGTGTGTGTGTGTGTGTTTGTGTGTGTGGAGGGGAAAAAAAATAGTAACAGTTCATTGACAGCTGAGAGACGGGCCGAAAGAGCAGAGCTCAACCCCCGCAAGCACAACTAGGTGAATACACACAGGAAGCAGCCCCTAACAGCTTTTTTTAACTCCCAGGTACCAAATTACTGCCAGGTAACAACGTTGTTATTTATCTCTGCCGGCACTGGAAATCAAACCCGGACCACAGCATTATGAATCCCGCAAGCTGTCTACTCAGCTACCAGACCCCCTAGATGAATGATGATGAACCAAAAGAAAAAGTAATGATATTAATATTCCAACCCCTTCCCCCCGGACCAAAGATCCAATCAAAAGATGGATGTGCCCAACACGAAGGTGCATAAACCATGACGGCATATATGGCAAAATTAATTATTAATTCAGAAAGGGAAGGATTCGATGAAAACCCCTCCCCTACAGCAACAACCCCTGCCCAGAAGGCACAAGGGCCCAAACGGGCAAAAGGAGCCCAAACGCTCCAAGTGGACTCCCCCCAAGCCCCTAGGAACTCCCGAAACAGGCCCCCCCGGGATAGCCCTCTTCCACGCCTACCACCCGTGAAGAAAAGGTGCCATCCAGGGGAAAGTTTCAAAGAAGGGAGTTTGCTGAGTTGACCCAGAAGCCTCGGCTAGAAAATTGGACTCTACCACCTACCAGAATCGGAAAGGGCAGCCCCCGAAGCCACCCAAGCAAAATCCCTCCCCAACTTCAAAATTCTCAGAAGTTCGGGAGCCCGAAGCATGGGGAAAAAGGAGCAGGGCAAATCACGCCCACCTGGGAAAGAAGCAAGAGCGAGGAAGGCACCGAGATCGAAGTGACTAACGTCCCCAAATCCTGGGCTCTAAAACGCAAGCGGGGCAGCTCTGGGGCTCCAACCAGGTAACCAACCAGGCTCGTTGCAGTAAGGAGAATCGAACATGCAACACAGCTGCTGCCAGCTCTTTGAGATCAACAGGCAAGGCATGAGTAGAGTGAAGTACAAGTGGGAAACAAGGCCCAAAATACTCTGGTTTGGTGGCGTCTCCGACCCAGCAGGCAGCGTGACGGAAGCAGTACGGATGTGCTTTCCCTGAGGCATGGGCAACGAACAACCTTCGACTTCATACAAGGCGAGAGCAGGCTTGGAAGAAGTGACCGTTGTACAACAGAGCCTACAGGGGGTTTCCAGGGCCCATAGGGTGAATTAGCCCTACGGGAAGCCCAGGCACTGGGCCCAGCTAAGCCAGTAGAACCGTGTCAGGTAGCAGGCAAACTGACCACCAGTAGCAGCTATGAAACCTCGGGGGAAACAGAGGAAGGCTACCAACACAACCTAGGCTAGCCTAATAAGAAGCTAAATAGACCTTCTACATCTAAACTAGGCAAGAATGCCAGTGAATAAAAGAAAATGAAAACAAAACCCACAGAAGACACACAACAAACAAACTGGCAGTCAGAGAGAAACATCAGCCGTTGCATTGAAGTAAAGCTAGCTATGCCAGCCACAGTGCCAATAACACTTACCTGGGGCAAGACAGAAAGCCCTAGACCCCCGACGTACCTTAAGGGTGAAGACAACATCAAGCGATGAAGGCCTCAAATGGGAAGTGATTCCTGAATGCCCCAGGGAAGGTAACCCTGACGAGCAAGGGCAGTATTCACGGAGCAACTAGGGAAGGTCACCCTAAGCACATGCTACTCCTGTACACTAAGACACCTGGCCACCACACCATACACAGCTGGAACTGCCACATAGTGCAAAATCCAGAACAGGAATGTGAGGCCAGAAGTGACTGATCTGATTGCTGGCACATCAGTTCAAGTACTGGAGACAAGCACTCCACTCCACTTGTTACCTCTTCCAGGGGTAGCGCTAACAAGCAGAAGTACTAGTTGCATGAAGGGTTGCTTTTTAGGGGAGTTATTTTTATCTTTTTGGATGTAGATTGCACAGGTTAACCAGACAGTGGTCTATTTTGATTCTCCACCCTCTCTGGGTCCTTCCCCGGTCGATGTCAATTATGACATACTTTAAATGTAATGTGCTCATAGACCATTACTCCCTGTGCCTCTCTGAGGGGGGCCAGGTTCTGGCTCGTGGTCCCCGGTAGGCATAAGAACTCCTGTGACTGATGACCCCAAAATAATATAGCACATATCAGTTCGGATAGCCTCAGGAAGCTGACGGGGCTCCCCACAGAAAGATCATTGTTGTATTGGTGTTGAATGTCACCCTGTCCCAACCATTATGATTCTGGCCATTGAGACCAAAAGGACATTGTTCTAAAGAGTAACTCAATGGAATAGGTTGAAAAAATACCAGAATTCTATTTATCATCATCACTAACATTCAAAAAAATTCTAGCATTGAATGCAATGAAATGCCTCTTTTTAGAGGAGCCCCAGTGACTCCCTGAAGTTATCGTGCTGAGACTGTTTAATATTAAAAGGTTATATCATTCGTGGGAGTTCTGTTTGGCCTATCGAGGACCAGAGCCCGAACTTGGCACCCCTGATAAGAGGTACAGGCAGTGAGCGACAATCCACCACCCCACCAGAAAAAGCCTCCAGAAAGATGGCGAAGCTTTATAGACAATTGGAGGGTTCACAGAAAATGAAACCTCAACACTGCCAAGCAACTCTGCAAATGGTTCACACAGAACAAGGGATTCACTCAAAGTAGCTGGAAACTTGTACGTGCTGATCACCACCACCAGGTGGCCCAGCCCCAGCCAACTCCCCATCTATGTTCTAGAGAGAAGGGGGTGGGGAATCAGGGAGCCACTGGACCTCCACCAGAAAGAAGTTTATTACATTCAATGCTGGGTTTCTGGATGGAGTCCAAACCCAACCCCCACCCCCCCCCCCCCCCGGGTGCCTCCCTGAAGCTAACCATAAAGAACAAAAACAGGACTTCCCAAGAAGGAGAGGCAACAGTCATTATAACATGGAAGAGAACCAAGGCCAAAAGACATGGCCCAAAGCATCACATGACCAACTGGGACCAGGAACAATGATGAAATACTGCAATCTCTGTTAGAATACCCCCCATCATAAATATTAGCTCAAGACATGTTAAGAGAATACTGCAGCCACAGCCATATATTTATGACCATCACACGTCCCGGGAGTAGACCATAGGCTGGCTAGACATAATGACACTAAGGACAACCTAAGAATTTCAAGCCTAAGAACAGGGGGCCAAGAAAACAAGGTCAACCAACAGGGAATCTACCAAAACTGAACTAGTGCCCTGCATGTAGCGGCAAAAAGTCGCCCATAAGACGACAAATTATGCACCCACAGTCAAACCACCCAAGTATCGATCACCATAGGAACCCCGTTGACTCATTCTTCAGCAGAAAAGAAGGAGAAGGCTGCAAATGTACAAACTGCCCAGCAGGACCAATGGAAAAGAATCCCCAGCCACCGGAGAAGAGCCTGAAACTCTCCAACCCTATGATTGGAGCCCTATTACCCGTTGTTGGTAATCAGTACTAATAAGATTTGGGTTAATTTGAGTAAATCTCATGTTCTTTGTGAATCGTTTAAGGAGCTATTTGGCAGTTTTGAGGTTTCATTTTCTTTGAACCCTCCAGTTGTCAGTAAAGCTTTACTGACAACTGGTTCTGCCCCTGTTCCCTGGTAGGCCCAACAGAACTTCCACAACCAATGTAACATAAAAATGAAATGAAAAATGTATGAAAAATGTATAAAAATGTATGAAAACTCTCAGCAAGATAGCTTCAGGGACCACCCTCCAGAAAATTAATCAAAACAAATATATGAATATTTCAGAACTATCCTGTTTTCTTCTTCTTTGTGG
Source organism: Procambarus clarkii (assembly GCF_040958095.1). Classification (NCBI taxonomy): domain Eukaryota; kingdom Metazoa; phylum Arthropoda; class Malacostraca; order Decapoda; family Cambaridae; genus Procambarus; species Procambarus clarkii. The sequence continues at coordinate 10,401,022 of NC_091167.1, forward strand.
AATGTGCAGTGTGCATGAAGGTTTTCTCCTTATGTCTGCACCACCTATTTTCTCTTTACTTTGATTCACCTACACAACTTTTGTATGCAACCTCACACTGTTGTCATTCATTTATTTTCTACAGTATGTGAAACTTGTAATCCTCTGGAAGACTTAAAACACATCTCAATTTTTAAGAATACACATCTAGCATGTTCTATTCTTCAGTACTATACATTACACATGTATATTAATGTCACATTAAAATACCATTAGAATGATATATATACAAGAAAATCTTCCAGGGCAATATGACGAAACTAAAACCATGTCGTGTGTCACCATATACACACACACACACACACACATTACCCATTGCATCACAATGGGCTTAAAAGTAACTGGCATTATTTAGTGATGATAGTATTACAGAAGACCCCTGAGATAAAAATGACCAGGATTCTGATAATAGCAGGATTGTGGTGATAATTAGTGCTGTGTGTAGCATTGTGGGAGGAGTAATGTTGGTGAGGAAGGGAGGTAGGCAGCATCGTCTGCCGACTGTGGCAACCTGTCATTTTCTGGACTCACCATACCAACTTAGTGGTTTGCTATGGTGAACACAAATGTAGATAATTATATATATAATGTGTGTATATAGTCTGCTGTCTATATGCTGTTGTCTGCTGTATGCCTTGTCGTGCAGTGTATGGTGGCCACTGTGTTTTTTCGACACCATCCCAGCTTAATTGCATAGTTATGGTGAACAAAACATGTTAGGTACTTATATATGACATGTGTGTATATAGTGTAATAAAAACAGTAACAGTATGGTGGCTCTGTATGGCTCTGTCAATGCCTCAATTTTGCCAGACTTCCTCGCCCAAAATATGTCACCTACGATTTTTTTATTATTTTTCCCATGGTAAGGAAACATTTTAACAACCTTAGAAGAATTTTTTTGTAGATTTTTTTTCTTGCAACTAGTGGTGTTACAGGCTTTAATCCCAAGTGCCGCCCAACGGTTAATGCACTGTTACAATAACTTCTTCACGTGTCACAATAACTATTCAATGTTACAACCTTCTCACAATCTTTTTTCAAACAGTAGCTGGTAATAATACACAAAACCTTCAATGTTACTAATTTCCTTACTGAAATATCAGTGTTTTATAAAGGAAGTTCACATCCGTGTATTAACCGGAACCATCTCTTGCGCAATATAACAAGAACATCATATATATACCTTTGAGAAAACATAGAAGCCGTACGATGGGATCTAACCCGCATGCCTGAGGAGTTGAGGGATGTGGGTTTAATCCCCTTGTACAGCTTCAATATATTCTCAACCATCTCTTGCTTATTTTCAAATATTAATTCACTAAGGCATACAGGGAACTAACTCTTCTTCCTCCTAATACCACTTCTAACTTCTAATGGGATAACTGCAATGGGCTCTGTTATTCTGACCTGAGAGTGACCCGAGTGATCCTACAGATTCCAACTGGTCTGAGGTGAGGGACGGGGGACGGGGGAGGATATTTGGACGCTTCTCAGGCTTGGCAGGTTTTCCTGGTTTCTCACCGCTCTCGTTGACACCACCTACTGTGTTGATAACCACAGTTATTAGAAACCAGTGTAGATTAAAATATTAGATATAGCAGTGGATGATGAGATGATAAAGACCCAGGACCAGGAGTACTAACATGTCCACTTATGAGACATGTACATCTCTTCTCAATCATCTTGGCTTAGTTTCTATTTCTTGAGCAATTCACAAGCTCCCACAACTACGAGGTTATATCAATATAACCTTGGGTCGACAATGACCTCAGAATTTCCAAGCTTGTAAACTGTTTAATTAATATAAAATATGTGAAAACTTAAGAGGAAGTTTCAGTTAAGACAAAAGCCATGATAAAAATAAAGTTAAATTTTCATAAAAGAAATTCTCCCTCACTGGACCCTTGTTTTTACTGATGATAAGTAGATATCTATACTACATTTTATTATTAGTAGTACATAGTAGTAGTCTGAGTATTCACTTTAGTCTCTCTCATTTGATTTGATGCTCTCAAGAGTGCTTCATGAACCAATCCCTAAGAGCAACACAATTATTTACAATACAGAAAGAGAATGACAGATGAGAGAAATGAACATTCTGCTTTTAGATAATACCCACTATATTCAAAATACAAAGTCCTCAGCACCTTCCACCACAGAAATATTTTTGTTTCCACCAAACCTCCTCAGAAATAAACATTTCCAACAAACCACCACAGATATATGTATTTCCAACAAACCACCACAGATATGTGTTTCCAACAAACCACCACAGATATGTGTTTCCAACAAACCACCACAGATATATGTATTTCCAACAAACCACCACAGATATGTGTTTCCAACAAACCACCACAGATATATGTATTTCCAACAAACCACCACAGATATATGTTTCCAACAAACCACCACAGATATGTGTTTCCAACAAACCACCACAGATATATGCTTCCAACAAACCACCACAGATATATGTATTTCCAACAAACCACCACAGATATGTGTTTCCAACAAACCACCACAGATATATGCTTCCAACAAACCACCACAGATATATGTTTCCAACAAACCACCACAGATGTGTGTGTTTCCAACAAACCACCACAGATATGTGTTTCCAACAAACCACCACAGATATGTGTTTCCAACAAACCACCACAGATATATGTATTTCCAACAAACCACCACAGATATATGTATTTCCAACAAACCACCACAGATATGTGTTTCCAACAAACCACCACAGATATATGTATTTCCAACAAACCACCACAGATATATGTATTTCCAACAAACCACCACAGATATGTGTTTCCAACAAACCACCACAGATATATGCTTCCAACAAACCACCACAGATATATGTTTCCAACAAACCACCACAGATGTGTGTGTTTCCAACAAACCATCACAAATATATATGTTTACAGCAAACCACCACAGGAAACCAGTGCTGAATGTAATGAAACGTCACTTTCTGGGTGAGCCCCAGAGGCTCTGTGAAGCTATCCAAACTGATATAGTGCTATATTAGTTTAGGCTCATCAGTCACAGGAGTTCTTTGCCTACCTGGGACAACAAGCCAGAACCTAGTCCCCTCAGAGAGGTGAAGGGAGCAATGGCCTATGAGCATTTTTACATTTAACCTTTAAATTGCGCATCGCATCATATGATGCTTTAGAGTACTACGCATGATTTAAACGGCCCGCGGATACACAGGGTTCACCACACCTTCATCAAGGCTCTTGTAAACAGACGCCATTTAAAAAAAAAATCGTGGGCCAAATTCCCGGGTGTTAGGGGCCTCAGTATTGAGTGAGCTACCAAGCCTGACGCACGCAGCATGAGCTCACAGCACTGCTGTTCAGCTTGTGACCACAGCATCACCTAAAAATGCCATAATATACTTGTTCATGCTATTATGTAGCGATGATATTATTACAGAAGACCCCTGACTGTGATAAAACTGACCAGGGTTCTGATAATAGGAGGATTGTGGTGATATTTAGCACTGTGCGCCATGGAGGGAGGAGTAATGCTGTGGGAGGGAGGGTGGTGGCATTGTCTTCTGACTGTGTGTGGCCACCTTTTATTGACTGCACTCACCATACCAGCTTAGTGGTTTGCTATAGTGAACACAAATGTAGATACTTATATATAACGTGTGTATAGAGGGTATAAACAGCAAGAGGAGTAGGTTGGGAGCCGCCATTTTGGTGAGGGAGGTGGCGTCGTCTGCACGATTTATCATGTTTACCAGTGACCACGATGGTTTTTGGGCACCATACCAGTTTACTTGTACAAGTATGGTGAATAAAACAGGTAGATATATAATGAGTGTATATAGCGTAATAACACCACAAACAGTATTGTTGGAGGAGAAATATTAGTGTGTCTGGCCTTGAGATCGGCAGCCAGCTGACTGTGTGAGGTCCTACGTCTTTGTGCCTTTACTCACCATACAAGCTTAGATGTACAGTTATGGTGAACAAAACATGTAAATACTTATATATAACGTCTGTATATAAAAGCAAAAACAGTATGGTGGGTGGAGAATGGTGGCAAGTCAGGTGAGGTGAGGTGAGGGAGGGAGTGGCAGCCAGTGGCGGGCTGCCACTGCCACTCAGCATACCAACTTAGTGGTTCGTTATGGTGAACACGAATGTAGATATTTATATATAACGTCTGTATATAGTGAATAAAAGCAAAAACAGTATTGTGGGAGGAGAATGTGGGTGAGTGAGGTGTTGAGGGAGGAAGGGAGTGGCTGGCTGGCTGGTGTGTGGCGGTCACTCCTCGTTACTTTTTGACTCATAATAGCAACTTAGTGGTTCGTTATGGTGAACAAAACATGCAGATACTTATACATAACCTGTGTATATAGTGTAATAACCGACAAAGTATTTGTTCACTGTTTGATGAACATAATTGAATCAACACTATGCACACCATATTTTTGAGTACAGCAATGATTCACTTATTTTATTATATAAATATATCACACTACACACTATTGAATAATACTACAGCAAAAAAAACTACAAAAAATCAATCAGAGACATTAAAATAATTAGGTAATTATCTCTCTGTGGCAACTCCGGCCTGACAGCTGGCGAGCAAGAGACCGCCTGGGACGCTCCCCGAGTCAGTGCCTGTTTTTTGACAGACTTCCCCGCCCTATAACGGGCAATATATGCCACTTATGATTTTTTTATTATTTTTCCCATGATCAGTGAACGCAAATTAACAGGTTAGGAAGTTTTTTTTTTTTTTTTTTTTTTTTTTTTTATGCGCCTGTGGGTGTCAAATGGTATATAGCCATGCGCCATTTAAGGGTTAAAGTACAGTATGTAAATAGGAAAATCAAAACAGACCACTGCCTGGTTACACTATGTCATAAAAGATCAAAATATCTTCCCTAGAAAGAAGGCAAACAAGCATCACTTCATGCAACTAGTGCTCCTGTTCGTTAGTGCTACGTGCCACTAATGGGGAGGGGAAGCCGGCTCAACTGAGCCAGCTGCCCACCACTCCAGTTCTTGAACTATGAAAAGTGCCGACCGGTAGGAAGGGAGGGAGGATCAGGGAGACTCCGGGGATCACCCAGAAAACAGCGTTTCATTACATTCAACGCTGGTTTTCTGTGGGGAGCTCCGTTGGCTCCCTGGAGCTACATAACCAAAGATTAGGAAGAGAGGGACTTATCTGGGAGGCGGCCGCCACACACTCCTCCACTCAAAGGCGAGACAACTAGCTGCAATCTGCGACCCAAAGCCACACATGAACGCCCAGGACCAGAAATGTTAACCAAATAACAGGCAGCCAGGACCCCTGTTCGACCTCCAGAATTCCTGCGCCTCAATATCAGCCCAAGACATGTTGCCAAAGAAGGCAGCCAAAGCAGCAAACTTCCGAATGTCATTGGCATGAGGATAGACCGCAGGCTGGCTAGACTTAATAACCCTGCGGACGACATGGGAGACCCAAGCCCTGGAGCAGGGAATGAGGGAAACTGGATCAACCCAAAGTGCGTCGCCAGCCACAGAAGCCGAGGCGCGTAGGTAACGGCGAAGAGCCGCGACCGGACACAGCACATGATGCACCCCTGACCTGACCAACCAAAGCATCAATGACCCAAGGACCCCTCCAGAAAGCAGTCGTCTTGTTCTTTGCCAGAAAAGAAGAAGGCTGCAACTGAAAAAACCAATTACCAGGACCAAAAGAGCAGAAACCCCTGCACAGGAGGAGAGCACGAAGCTCACTAACCCGACCCCCAGAGGCCAATGCCAACAGAATGAGAGCCTTGGAAAAACTATCTTGAACCGAAGGCACCACCACAAACTGAGGAGGAGAGAGATAGGAGAGCACCTTGTCCAAGGACCAGAATGACTCAGGTGGCACATGAACTGGTCAGAGGTGAAACAAAGCACGAGAAAGCTTACGAAATGGGGTAGAACTGACATCTACCCCAATCACAAGCTGGAGCGGCTCCGCCAGTGCTGCACAATATGAGGTGACAGTATTCGGCATCAAATGACAGTTCTGAAAAAGCCAAGAAAGAAAGATGATGATAACCCGATCAGAAATGGAAGACAACCTACGAGGAGAGAGAAAATGATGGAAGGAACGTCAGGAAACTTCATATTGTCGCCGAGATGAAGCTCTCAGGTGGGACACCATCAATGAAGCTAGAGCCATGTCTCTAGAATCACTAGAGACATGGCGATAAACCCACGTCAAAACACCCAGACACGAAGTGCGGAGAAGACCAAACCAGCCATGTACTGGACCGGTCTGATCTGCTGGAAGAGGCAGAGCTGCGGAAAATGCCCCAGGTTCGGACACCGAGGAATTAGCGTCTGAAATCATGCCACCAAGGGGCCACCAGGATGACTCTCACATGGGTAGGATTCCAGCTGCGCAAGAACATAAAGCAACAGCTGGACCGGGGAGAAGAGGTACAGGTAACCCCACCTCGATCAGTCCAGCCGGAAGCAGCCACCGCAAAGGCTCCTCAGTTAGGAAAGGGCGCCACATACAGTGTATATCGGGAGACGCCTCGACCATGCTGAAAGAAGGACAGATCCCACTGCCACTGGTCGGCTTGGTAAGCACTGGTCACAAAGCCCTAGCTGAGAGAAGACTCGTTCGTGAATACATCGAGTGAGGGGCTCGTATAGGCGCCAAGGCACTGAACCCAAAAAAACCTGAAGAGGAAGCTGGCAACAAAGTAACCAATGCAAGGCACATGGAGGCTGAACCTAGCAATCGCAAGAGAAGCGGAAGGGGTATCCCCGATGGATCCAGAACAAACACCAAAGCCAAACCCGACCCAGCGAGTAAACCAGCACAGCGAAGTTCAGACTCCCGCACAACTGCTCAAGCAACCGCCGAGTGACCTGGTACCCCCACCAGAAACAGCTGAAGGCAGGAATTTAGCCACAGCATCACCTCTGGAGGAAGAGTCATGGAAGGGGTCCAAGAGTCCCAAACAAGACCAAACCAGGTCCAAACCTGGGACGGAAGCAGATGGGACTTCTGCCAGTTCACCAGGAACCCGAACGCGGCGAGCTAGGAAAGAACTACACCCCTGGCAAGCAGACAATCAGACCGGCTGGGAGCCCACACCAGCCAGTCATCGAGGTAAGCCAGAACCCAAACCAGGGTTTGACAGTTTACCATGACCCGGGTAAGACTTGTGAATACATGAGGTGCCAGAGCATCACCAAGCCAAAAGGAACGCAACAAAAGCATTAAGCCTGATACCCCACCATGAAACTTAACCAGTCCCTGAACCCCAGATGAATGGGAACGTGCCAATACTCGTCCCTGAGGTCTAGGGACACCATCCAGGCACCCGACTCCAACAGAAGCCAGACCTGAGACAGAGTGGTCAGCCGAAAGAAGGGGGCAAGGAATCCAGGGGTTCAGACAGAACAAGTACAGAATGAACCATAGATCTGCACAGTCCCGTTTCGGCACTGGAAACAGGCGGGAACTTCACCTGAGGGACAGGATCATCTACCAAGTCCAAGAGCACCCAATCCAAGAATACTTGAAGGAGCGCAGGGGAAGAACCCTGCCCTGCCAGCCCCGAACCCTCCAAAGGAGGAGGAGCCACCTAACGCCACCACAAGCCGGAGGATATGACCTGAAACACCCACGAACCATGGGACTAGGCGTGAGGAAACAGCACGAGCCTCCTCTCTATTGCCCCGTCAACAGGACGAACCGCGAAAGGGCCAACGTCCCATACGAGAAGTCAGCCGACAAGCAGAGCGATCACTGCACTGACAAGACGACATTGGCTCCCAAGGTAACGCTGGCTCAGAAGCTGGCACCAATGGCCTACCATGTCCTACGAAAACCTGAGCCCTGGCACAACACTTCTGAGAAGGCCAAGAACCAACAAAACCGACATAAGACGACAGGTAAACGACGACGCCTGCAGAAACTGAGTGATAGCAGTCTCCGCTAACAGCAACGGATAATACGGCAACAAAATCCCAAGAGCCAGGGGCCAAAGTGGATTCCAAAGAGAGAGCGAGCACAATCTGCCGGTATGCGAAGCAAGAAGCAAAGAACAGAGACACCGTCTCCTTAAGAATCGGTACAAACAGCTTCAACAATACGGCCAACACCCTAGCCACCGACCCAGACGAAGGCCCAGGCACTCAACGCCCCTACATCCTCCTCAAGCCAGTCCGAGGATAGTTTGAAAAGGGCAAAAGAGGTCAAGACCAAAGCCAAATGCCCCCGGGCACGCAAGTCCTCAGCTACCAAAGATGCCGAAAGGGTGGGAACCTGCATGCGCAGCTGCACAAGGCCAACATTCCAAGGAAGCACAGGGGCGAACAAACACGCATTAAGGCGCTCAAGATCGCCTCCCCCCCCCCCAGGTAAACCCTGTCACAAGCATCACTGGACAACACGTGATGCACCCCTGCCTAACCAATCAAGCATCCACAAGCAATGGGCCCCCTCTGGAAGCCCACTACTGTATCTCTCTCTTCACAAGAAAACAAGGAGAGGGCTGCAAACGAACAAAACAACCACCAGGACCAAATGAACAGAACTCCCGGTGTCGGAGAAGAGCATGAGGCTCCCCAACCTGACCCCCAGGGGCATAAGCCAACAAAAATGAGGCTTTCCAAAAGCAATCAAGGACCAAAGAGGCCACTACAAACTGAGGAAAAGAAAGAAACAACTCGGTTAAAAAATCAAGAAGGCAGTGCATGAGGAGGCCGGAGGTGAAAACACACACGAGAGCGTTTGCTGAACGGAGCGGAAGTGACATTCACCCCAAACACAAGCTGCAGCGGCTCTGCCAACAGTGCTCAATAAGAAGCGACAGAAGTACACAAGAGATGCCAATCCAGAAAAGCCAAGAAAGAAAGGACAAAACAATCTGGTCTGAAATCGACAAAAACTGATGAAGAGAAAGAAAATGATGGAAAGATCTCCAAGAAACCACAATGTCGCTTAGAAGATCTATCTTGAGATTCTTGAGGTTATCTTGAGATGATTTCGGGGTTTTTTTTTTTTTTTAGTATCCCCGCGGCCCGGTCCTCGACCAGGCCTCCACCCCCAGGAAGCAGCCCGTGACAGCTGACTAACACCCAGGTACCTATTTTACTGCTAGGTAACAGTGGCATAGGGTGAAAGAAACTCTGCCCATTGTTTCTCGCCGGTGCCCGGGATCAAACCTGGGACCACAGGATCACAAGTCCAGCGTGCTGTCCGCTCAGCCAACCGGCTCCCTGATGATGACCGTAGGCGGCCACCATCAAAGAAGCCACCTGATTACCATACAAATGGCGAGACACAAGCGTCAGAAATACCTAACTCATATTGCGGAGCAAAAAAGCGAACCAGCGAGGTACCTCACCGGCCCAACCTGCTGAAAGAGTTGGAGCCACAAAAAACTACCCAGGTTCGGACACCTAGCAAGCAGCGCCTGAAACCAAGGCTGAGCCAGCCACCATGGAACTAAGTGAAGCAAACATTTCCCGGCTAGGATTCCCAGCTAGTAAAAGAGGTACAGGGACCTCCACCTCAACAAGTCCTGCCGAAAAGCATCCATCCCTAGCCTCACAGGCAGGAAACGGTGCCACTTACAATGGGAGACGCCAAGACCAAACCAACACAGAGAGATCCACCTCTGGGAGTTTGTACGTCCAGTATTGCCATCGGAGGGAATCTGCAATGACCCTCCACTCTGTCTACCTGAAGTGACAAGCCCTAAAGGGCCACGTACTGAATAGACCCCCACCCCCCCACCACCCAGTAGCAAAAATGAAGCATGGGGGGAGCAGTCTGAATGGAGTCAGAAATAAGGGCCCCGAGGAAGCCGAATCTGCAGTAGTGCCACACCACCGCAACTCCCATCGGACTGGGCTCGATGTAAGATGAGCCCACAACACCCCATGCCGGATAGGTGAGCACCGGTCACAAAACCCCAACCAAGAGACTATGCATACAGGAACACATCGAGCGAGAAGAGAGAGAGGTGCCATGATACTGAACCCCAAAAACTCCGAAGAGAAAGCCAGTGACATACACAGATTTTGCAAAAGCCTTTGACAAATGTGACCATGGTGTTATTGCACATAAAATGCGTTCAAAGGGAATTACCGGAAAAATAGGCAGATGGATCTACAATTTCCTGACTAATAGAACCCAATGTGTAGTAAACAAAATATAATCCGGACCATCAACTGTATAGAGCTCAGTACCCCAGGGTACTCTGCTTGCTCCAGTACTTTTTCTCATCCTCATATTGGACATAGACAAGGACACAACCTATAGTACTGTATCATTCTTTGCAGATGACACTAAGATTTTTATGAAAGTAGACAACATAGAGGACACGGCAAACCTCCAATCAGATGTCAATCAGGTCTTTCTACGGGCTACAGAAAATAATATGGTGTTTAACGAAGATAAGTTTCAGCTCATGCGCTACAGAAAAAATGAAAATATAAAAACGGAAACCACGTACAAAACTCGGTCAAATCATAATATAAAACGGAAAGGCAATGTAAAGGATTTGGGTGTACTGATGTCAGAAGACCTTACATTTAAAGAACACAATAAAGTAGCCATCACAACTGCAAGAAAAATGACAAGTTGGATAGCAAGAACCTTTCACACTAGAGATGCTATACCGATGATGATACTTTTCAAGATGCTAGTGCTCTCTAGAGTGGAATACTGCTGCACAATGACAGCCCCTTTCAAAGCTGGAGAAATTGCTGACCTGGAGAGTGTGCAGAGATCCTTTACTGCTAGAATCCACTCAGTAAAACATCTAAACTACTGGGACCGACTAAAGAGCCTAAATCTGTATTCTCTTGAGCACAGGCGGGAGAGATATATAATAATTTACACATGGAAAACAGTAGAGGGGCTGGTCCCAAACCTGCACACAAAAATAACAGCACATGAGACCAGAAGGCATGGCAGGATGTGCAGAATACCCCCTTTGAAGAGCAAAGGTGCAACAGGTACTCTGAGAGAGAACTATTAACATCAGAGGCCCGAGACTGTTCAACACGCTTCCGCTACACATAAGGAGCATAACTGGCCGACTCCTCGGAGTGTTCAAGAGAGAACTTGACAAACACCTCCAAAGGATACCTGATCAACCAGGCTGCGACACATACATCAGGCTGCGAGGAGCCGCGTCCAACAGCCTGGTTGACCAGTCCAGCAACGAGGAGGCCTGGTCGACGACCGGGCCGCGGGGTCGCCGAGCCCTAAAATCAACTCAAGATACAAAGAAGATACGGACAGAGCAACCAGCACAAGGACACCAGGAAAGGAACCCAGTGAATGCGAGAATGGTGAAAGAGGCCACTCTAAAAATACCAAAACAGCCTCCGAAGCCAAACTCTGCCCAGCATATAAACAAGCACAGCAAAGTTCAGGCTCCCGCACGGCTGCTGGAGCAACCGATGATTGACAATGGCTCCCGTTCAAAAACGGCTGAAGGCAGGACTGCAACTGGAGCAAAGCCACAGGAGGGAGAGAAATAGATGCAGTGCAAGAACCCCATACTAGACCCAGCCAAGTCCAAACCGGGCCGGAACCAACTGGGACTGTCTTCAAGTTACCGGGAAGCCAGACCCGGCAAGCTGGGAAAGAATCAGAACCCCAGCTAGCAGACAAGCAAACCAGCAGGGAGCCCACAGCAAAGTCATCGAGGCAGGATGCCAGCCAGGAAGACACCGGAACCTTGGAATTCACCCGATCAGGGAAAGAGCAACTGAACTCAAACAAAACCAGATCCAACACAGGTGTGAAACTGGTCTCGCAGGAGGTACGCACCAAGGGCCTTCTGAACCTCTGCAGGGATGTGGATTACATTATTAAGCATCCCCAGCATTTTGGATTTTATTATGTGCTCTATTTTTGGCTGGAAAGAGTAGGGAAACATTAGGCATTTCACTGAGAAGATAATGGAAAGAGTTTTCAATGAGAAAAGAATGGGAAGAGTTTTTCATTGATTACTGAATGGAAAAAAGCTTTTAACTGAATAAAGTATAGGAAAAGTGGACATTTGCAGGTCTTTGGAATGAAGCCAATTCTTGACATACATATCTTTGAAGTTTAATTTGTACATTTTTAGCAGTTTTGTAACACCAGTCTAACATATCAAGGGCTGTCAGTACATATTTTTTTAAAGGAAGCTCACAGAACCCACAGGCAGGAATGCAAAAGTTAGCCAAACATTTAGGATATTACAAATTATAGCAAACCCAGTCCAGATGCAATGCACCTACTTCGTTAAGACACAAGCACACTACAGCCTTACACAGGTTTAGATATGGAATGGAATAAAAGTGTAAATGGTAATAACATGAAACTTTGTGCAGCAATATCAGAAAGATGGACTAAAAATGAAAACTATGAAGCAGAAGGTTAGAACCAAGCAGTAATGAAGACAAAAACACGTTAATATATGCCACCAAAAATCAGATGCCACTACAGATGTCTACAAATAAGAGAAGGAAACAAAGACGTGCAAGAGTAACGGAAGGGGTTAATGCAATTAATTAAGCTCAACAAATTATAGTCACAAGCAAAAGTTAGTGACTATAATTTACCTTGCCTTACCTTGAAGAGTGCCACCATTACCCACGTGCACAATGGCCACCTCCTGTTTATCAATGGAATACATATGGGTTGTTTCCAGCACGGGTGCTTCGTTATCCTCGTCGCTTACACCACTACCAGCATCTTCCTCAGGCTGTGGGGCTAGGTCATCCTTGTCCTTGGACCCAATGTCAACACCAGCATCTGTGTCAAGCACAATGGTTAATGACACTGTAAACAAGCTGCTCATTTACACTCACTGCATGCAAGCTGCTCATTTATACACAGTATACAAACCTGCTTATTTACACAGTATGCAAGTAGCTCATTTACACACAGTATACAAGCAGCTCATTTACACACAGTATACAAGCAGCTCATTTACACACAGTATGCAAGCTGCTCATTTACACTATATGCAAGCTGGTCATTTACACACACACACAGTATACATCTGCTCATTTACACACAGTATACAAGCGGCACATTTACACAAACAGTATGCAAGCTGCTCATTTACACACAGTATACAAGCTGCTCATTTACACACAGTATACAAGCTGCTCATTTACACACAGGATTCACACTGCTTGTTACACATTACTTATGTCCTTGAAGATGACCTGTACAAAATAGGTGTATGGAGTAACACTTGGCTGATGGAATTCAACATGAATAAATGCCATGTTAAAAAAATGTTGATTAGGAGAAAAATGAGCCACACACAACCTACAAATTATGTGAAAAGGCTTTACAAAACACTGACAAGGAAAGAGATCTAAGAGGTGGTACTGGGTGGTACTCTCACCCAACAGCCCGTCCTCCAAACAAAAACCCAAAGTCCATTCCATTCACCTGCCAAACCCCCCAGGTGTTTATGAATGAAAAACAGTTAACACACAACTCACAACTGATGACGTTTGAACACTTCCGGAACAAATGCTTCACTGACGAATTTTGTTCGAACCACAATGCTGTAAATGCTTCACCCACAAACTACAAATCCAAATAATCGCCAACAGAACCTAAACACCTAACCTAACCTAACTAGTGCCTAAATATGTACAATATGGTAATATAAAATAATATTACTTTATATTTGAGAAAATTGAGAAAAAAAATATAAACATATTTGAGAAAATTATGTTTAAATTTATGAATGCATCTTTGGGGACGACCGCTGGATAGAATGTACTTGGTCTGAGGATGGGTTGCACCAGAGAACAACGTAAAAGACATTGTGAGAGGAGCGTATGCTAAGCTTGCCAACTTCAAAACCGCTTTCAAATACGTAGACAGTGAAATACTAAAGAAAGTGTTCCCGACATTTGCGAGACCAAAATTGGAACATCCAGCAGTTGTATGGTGCCCATATCTCATGTAGCACATCAGCAAACTGGAAAAGGTGCAAAAGACAAGCAACTAAATTGCTCTTGGAACTGAAAAATAAGAATTACGAGGAGAGTCTGCCAGTGTTCAATTTGCTAAAGATAGAAGATAGAAAAAACCAGCATTGAATGTAATAAAATGCCATTTTCTGTGGAGAGCCATTCGGCTCCCCAGAGCTATACCGGGCTGATGTGTATATATTAGACCGTGGCAACAGTCAGTCGAAGGAGTTCTAGGCCTACTGGGGACCAGAGCCAGAACCTGGCCCCCTCAAGAGAGGCATGAGCAGCAATGGCTTATTGGAAGCAGTCTTTGTCTGCCATCTACCAGGTCAGGCACTCAGGAAAGGTAGGAATTTTAAAACAAACTACTGTTGGCCAAATAAATTGCAAACCGAAGGACGAACTAGCAACAGAACTCTTCAGTTAAAATTAAGGAAACGAGTATGACGTCACCACAAACGCCACGCATACGTCTGCGCAACCCCAACCCCTCCCCGGCTAGGGACGGGGGGGGGGGGGGGAAGGGTCCCAGACCTCCACGCCGGCAACTCTCTTCAGATACTCAGAGGCTGAGTATCAAAAATGCGATAAAAACACCGACCAGAGGGAGGGAGGGATGCTGAGGAGCCTCCGGGTCTCACGTAGAAAATGGAGTTTCATTACATTCAACGCTGGTTTTCTGTGGAGAGCCCCTTCAGCTCCTTGGAGCTATCTAACCAAAGATAAAGAAATAAGAGGGACTTACCCGGGAGGTGGTCGTCACTCGCTCCTCAACTCAAAGTCGAGACAACTGGCTGCAACTTGCGACAAAAGGCTTCACATGCCTGAGAAGGGCCAGGAACACTAACGAGATACTGTGCAGCCAGGACCCTGTTCGACCTCCAAAAGCCCTGGAGGTCTATCCCCATGGTCTATCCCCATGCAAGGGGATAGACCGCAGGCTGTTGGACCAAATAATCCTGTAGACAACCTGGGAGACACCCTGGAACAGGGAATAAGAGAAACCGGGTCCAACCAAAGCGTGTCTCCTGCCATGGAGGCCGTGGCACACAGATAATGGCGTAGAGCCGCAACCGGACACAAAACATGGTGAACCTCCGGCCGAACCAACCAAGCATCAACAACCTAAGGACCTCTTTGGAAAGCAGCAGACTCATTCTTTGCCAAAAAACAAGGAGGCTGCAAAAGAACGAAACAACCACCGGGACCGAAAGAGCAGAAACCCCTGCGCCAGAGGAGAGCATGAAGCTCCCCGACCCAACCCCCAGAGGCCAATGCCAACAAGAAAAAGAGCCTTAGAAAAACAGTCCTGAACCGAGGGGGCCACCACAAACCGAGAGAGAAAAGAGAGCACCCGTTCCAACGACCAGGACGGTTCGGGCAGCGCATGAGCAGGCCGGAGGTGAAACAACACCCGAGAAAGCTTGCGGAACGGAGCAGAAGTGACATCCACCCTGAATGCAAGCTGCAGCGGCTCCGCCAGTGCCGCGCGATACGAGGCGACAGTATTTGGCCTAAGATGACGGTCCTGAAACAACCAAGAGAGGAAAGACAAAAACACCCAATGAGAAATCGAAGACAACCTACGAAGAGACATAAAATGGTGAAAGGACCGCCAGGAAATTTCGTACTGCTGTCTAGACGAAACTCACAGGTGGGACACCATCAACGAAGCCATCTGATCACCATACAAGAAGAGATACACCCACGTCATAAAGACAAGACACAAAGAGTGGAGGAGAAGATCGAACCAGCCAAGTACCGGACTGATCTGCTGAAAGAGGCGGAGCTGCGGGAAGACCCCCCTAGGGTTCAAACATCGAGCAAGAAGCTCCTGAAACAAGGGCTGGGCTGGCCACCAAGGAGCCAATAGGACTACTCTTCCGTGGTAAGTCTCCAACCGAGCCAGGATCCGGAGCCACAACCAGACCGGTGGGAAGAGGTACAGGTAACTCCACCAAGACCAGTCCAATCAAAAGGCATTGACCCCGACGGCCTTGCAGTCTCAGAAGGGCGCCACAAACTGGAAGATGCCTCGACCACGCCGATGGAAAGAGCTCCACCTCTGGGCGCCCATACGTCCGGCAGAGCCAACTGAACAAGTTGGTGTCGTCTGTCCATTCCATGGAATGGGGAAGGAACAGAGACAGGCTGTCTGCCAGGATGTTTGACACCCCATGAACATGAACCGCAAGGAGAGCCAAACCCCGAGAACTCAGCAGACGAGTCACCCGAAGTGACCAGCCCCAAAGAACCAAGGATTGCATCGAACCCCCGCAGTTCAGGCAATGAACCACCGGGGAGCCGTCCGAATGGAGCCGGATTGTTACTCCTCGAGCGACACGAATCCTCTGAAGTGAATGCTACACCACCGCAAACTCCCGCGCTGTGCTGTGAGCTCGATGGAAAGACGGATCCAGGCCGACCTGGTGAGCACTTGTCACAAAACCCTCAACCGAGAGAGAAGGCATCCGTGAACACATCGAGCGAGGGCTCGGGGTGGTCCCACGGCACAGAACACCGAAAAACCTGCAGAGGAAGCCGGCGACGCAGCAGCCAACACAAGGCTCCCGGGAACTGAACCCATCGATCGCGAGAGCGGCGGAAGGGACGACCCTAAAGAAATCAGAACGTCTGCCGAAACCAGATCCAACCCAATGAGTAGAACAGCACGGTGAAGTTCAGACTCCCGCACAGCTGCTCGCACAACAGACGTGTGACCTGGGTGCCCTCCAAAAACAGCTGGAGGTGGGACCGCAGCCGCAAGAGCGTTGCAGAAGAGAGAGACAAGGAAGCGGTCCGAGAGTCCCATACAAGACCCAGCCAAGTCCGAACCTGAGAGGGAACTAAATGGGTCTTCCTCCAGTTCACCAAGAACCCGAACCCTAACAGACGCAAACGGGGTCACTACGACCCGGGCAAGACTTGTGAACATTCAAGGTGCCAGATTCAAGCCGAATGGAAGGCAACGAAAGCGGTAAGCTTGTCGCCCCACGACAAAATCGAGCCATTCCCTGAACCCCGGATGAATCGGGACATGCCAATAAACTTCCCAGAGGTCCAGACACACCATCCAGGCACCCGGTGCCAAAAGCAGCCGGACCTGAGACAGTGGTCATCCCAAATGAGGGGCAAAAGACCCAGGGTGAACAGCGAAAGGGCCGGTGCCCCTTACGAGACACAACCTCGCACAGAGCGAACACCGCGCCAACCAGACGAAGGTGGGTCCGAAGGAGAAGCCGAACCCGAACATGACACCAGTGGCCTACCACGACGAGAGGAACCCAGAGCCTTGGCACAACCCTTCCGGGAAGGCCCACCACGGGGCCCCCGGAGGAGCAGCAAGTCCGACATAGGACGGCAAGAAGCCGAAGCAGCCTGAATATACTGAGCAACGGCTGAAGCCTCAAACAAGAGAGGGCAAAAAGGGGAAGACATCCTAAGAGCCAAGGCCCAAGCGGATTCCACAGAGGAGGCAAGCACCGTCTGTTGACTACGTGAGCCGGGAGGCATAAAACTGAGCCACAGCATCCCGCAAGATCGGCGCGAAAAGCTTCAGCAAGGCAACCGACAAGCAAGCCGCCGAGGCCAAGGCGCCAGACACAGGAACAGCCCCAAGCGCCTCCACATCCTCCGTGAGCCAGTCAGAAGACAGCTCCAGGAGGGAAAAGAAGCGCAAGGCTGTATCCAAAAGGCCCCGAGCGCCTAAGTCCTCCGTTACCTGCGCCGCCGAAAGGGAAGGAACCAGCAAGTGGAGCTGAACGACACCAACATCCCGGAAAAGGGCAGGAGCAAACAAGCCCTCATTGAGGTCGCCCCCTTCCCCCCCCCCCCCCCAGGAAAACCAGAAGCACCGTCGAAGCCTTCAGCCACTCAAGTGTGCGGGAACGGCAGAATGAGTGCCAAGCCTCCAAGGCAGAGACAGGACAGTCCGCCAGCCAGGACAACTCCGGAAGCTCGTAAGGGAGCCAGAAAGGGAACGAAGTCCCAAACTTGAAAGTCGAGGGATCCATTGCCGAGGCATAATCCGGGTCATACAGGAGGTTTGCAACAAGGGCCGCCCGCACCGCAGCAGGTTGGATGCGATAAGCCAAATACCTCCAGAAAGACGGAACCAAAGCACCCGGGGGAACACAGAACCGAACCAGGGAAGGGGCAGACACCAAATTCAACTCGTACGCAGAGGGGTGGGGGTGGGGGGGGGGGTTGGAAAGAAACCCCCACTCCTTATAACAGTAAGCCCCACTCAGAGGGGTAGAAAAACCCAGGCGGGGTCCAGAGGGGCCAAAGGCCCCCAAGTCAGCCCCTCCCCAGCCCCAGGGTCTTCTTCCGCAGGACCCGGGGCCGAGTCGTCCCCCCAAGCACCGACCCCACTAGACAATTTATGAGGGAAGGACCAGGAGGTGCGGACTGAACCAGGGTCGAAGCGATCCACACCCCCAAGTCCGGGGGTCCCTATAAGCATAACGGGGCAGCTGCAGGGCATCCGGGTGAGCAACCAACCTAGCACATTGTAACAACCAAAACCTAGAATGCAACGCCTGTGCAGACTGTACCCGAAGATGACCATCCATAGATTAGGTAAATTGAGTCACCAGCAAGCAACAATACTCACAGGACTCAGGGTCGAAAGTGTCACCGACCCAACAGGCTGCATGGCGGAGGCAAAAACAGTGAGGGTCCCCTGAGACAAGGGGACCGAACAACCCTCAAACCCGCACGAAGCGAGGGGGGGACCCCGGGGCCACATCCATCGGACCCATGCGTCCCCTAGGGGATTCCCAGGGTACTGAGCGTTTACTTGAAGAAGACTCGCGCTCAGGTAAACCCAGGCAGGGTACTGCTAACCGGCGCCCAAAACTACCAAACAAACTGTCTAAAGCTGAACACCAGGGACGTGTACACTCCCGGGGACCAAGCAGGGGGGCACCACCAAGTATCAGGGTGAGGCCAAACACCAGGGACAAATAGGTTAGAACCCCTCACCAAGGCAAAAAAAAAAAAAAAAAAACCTGCAAGAGTACAACGTACCCCAAGGAACAAAGTTGGCCACTGTGATAGGTGACAACTAGCTGCGCAGCACCCTGCGCCCCTTACCAGTGCGAAAACTGCCTCTTACCCCTAAGGAAAACTACGGAGACAAAAACCCCAAGTGCCCAAAGGGCGGCCGAGAAACCGAGCAGTAAAACGGACACACAGAGGCAGACCCCGAGGAACTTATGGAAGGTAACCCTAAGCTCCAAGAGCAGTACTTACAAGGCACCTAGGGAAGAGAACCCTAGGCACATGCAGCCCAAGTACTGAGGAATAACTCCTGGCTCTCGCACCCCTGCAGTACAGCAGCCACACACAAGGCACAGCGCCACAAAAATACTGGAGCCAGAGCACACAACCGAGCCGATAGCATCAGCCTCAAGAACTGGGGTGTGGATCGCCGGCGCGGTAGGTCTGGGGCTGCCCCTTCCCCCTCCCAGTGAGAGGAGGGCTGCGCAGATAGCGGCGCGATGACGGGTGACGTCATACTAGTTTGCTCGTTATTGTTTGGTGAGTTCTATCCACTTGTTCGGCTTTTGGTTGCAATTTTCACCAAAATAGGGGTTTGTTTTGGGACGCTTACCTTTCTGAGTGCCTAACCCAGTCGACCCAAGTTCTGGCTTGTGGTCCCCGGTAGGCCCATAAGAACTCCATACACATGACTGATGCCAAAGTCTGACATTAGCATATCAGCCTAGTAAGCTCCGGGGAGCCGTAGGGGCTTCCCCCAGAAAGGGGACGAAAATCTAAGAGCCAGGGCCCAAGCCGATTCCAAAGAGTGGATGAGCACCGCCTGTCGGCAAGCGAGACGAGAAGCAAGAGAACAGGGACACCACCTTCTTCAGAATGGGCGCAAACAAGCTCAACAAGGCAGCCGACACTCGAGCTGCCGAAGCAAACACACCGGACATCGGCCCAGATCCCAGTTCTTGCACATCCTCGCCGAGCCAGTCCGAAGACGAGCTCTTGCAGAGAAAAGAACTGCAAGACCAAAGCCAAATGCCCACGGGCTCGCAATTCCTCGGCCGCCAGGGACGCCAAAAGGGAGGGAACCTGCGTGTGAAGCTGAATCTGACCAACATCACGAGGAAGTACGGGGGCGAACAAGCACGCACTGACGTGCTCAAATTCGCCTCTAGGTAAACCTGAACAACCATAGGCACATCCCGCCATTCAAGCGCACAGGTCCAACAGAACGAATGCCACACCCCCAACGAAAAGAAAGGGCAGTTCGCCAACCAGGAAGACTCCAACACCTCGTAACGCATCCAGAAAGAAAACAAGGAGCCAAACTCAAAAGAAGAAGGATCCATTACCGAGGAGTAATCCGGGTCTTACAAAAGGTAAGCCGCAAGGGCTTCCCGCGCCACCTTTGATGTGATGCAGGAAGCCAAAAACCTCTGGAAGGAGGGAATGGAGGAACCCAAGGAAACCTGGAACCAAATCCGGGGAGGAGTTGCACCCATATCAAACTTGTACAGGGAGGGGGGAATAGGAAAACCCCTACCCCCTGTAGCAACAAGCACCGCGCCGAGGGTACTAACACCCAAGCGGGATCAAACAAGGTCAAACGGAGCCCCCAAGCACCCCAAGTCAACTCCTCCCCAGCCCCAGGAACCTCCACGTCAGGACCCAGCACTGAGCTGTCCTCCAAACCCTTTGCCTCTGGAGAAATGGTAGAGTCTGCCTGAAAAGCCGAGATGAAAGAGGGCCGCTGGCATGGCCCAAGGGCTCCAGCAGGAGGAACAGGCTCGAATGCCTCCGCCGCCGATCTGGAAGGGACATTTCGCGAAGCCCCCCCGAGACTCGCCATCAGGCAAACCCTGCCCCGACTCTGAAACCCTCAGATGTTTGGGAGCCGGGAGCATGAACAGGATGAACCACAGCAGGAAAAGGACTAGGGGATGCAGATGAAACCAGTCGAGGCGACTAACACCCCCAAGTCTGGGTTCCTAGAATTAAAGCTGGGCAGCTACGGGGCATCCGGAGGGGCAACCAACCTTGCGCGTTGCAGCAACCTAAACCTTGCATGCAACACTGAAGCTGCTTGCACCCGAATATCTATCTCATTGGACAGGGCGAATTGGAGTACAAACAAGGAACACTACTCGCAGGACTCCGGGTCAAAGGTGTCGTTGATCCAACAAGCAGCATGGCGGAGACAAAGACGGTGAGTGTTTTCTCGAGTCAAGAGGACAGAGCAACCTTCAAACTCGCACAAGGCGAGGCGAAACTCTGAGGTCTCTCCCATCAGACCACTGAGCCCCCAAGGGGGTTTCCAGGGCCCTTAGGCTGACTGCTAAGGGAAGCCCAGGCAAGGTACTGCTAACCGGTTATCCCAGAGCTACCACGCAAACAAACTGTAAGCTGAACCCCTGCGACGTGTGCAAGCGTGGGGACCTAGTGGAGGCTCACCAAAATCCTACAAGTGGTCCTACCACCACAAAAGGCAGACCCCACCAGGCAAAACAAAAAAGTAAAAGAAAAACCCCCGCAAAAGCACGTCGTCTCCAGGTGAACAGAACCGGTCGCTATGCGTGTATCAGACAGCTGCACAGTATCTCGTGCCCCTGCCACCGATGAAACTACCTCCTACCCAAGGAAAAGAGGAGAAAGAACCACCCAAGCTGAACCCCCAAGGGCGGGCAATCACGGAGCAGCAACAGAACCACACGGAGGTAGTTCTCAAACGGCTTAGGGAAGATGACCCTGAAGCCACAAGGACAGTACTTACAGGGCACCTAGGGAAGGCGGCCCTAGGTGCATGCAGCCCCAGTACTACTGTGTTACTCCTGGCTCGCTCGATACTAAAACTGAACATCATTATCGCACTGCAGCCCTGCTCAAAAGATGGAGCCAGAGTCGATCAACCATTCGCCCTAACAACAGCCTGTGAACTGAGGAGAGTTGCCGGCATTTAGGTCTGGGACCCCCCCCCCGTTCCCCACCCAGAGAGGGGGGGGGGGTTGCACAGACAGTTGCGCAGTGTTTGTGATGACGACATACTTGCTTCCTTAGTTTTGATTGGGGAGTTCTGTTGCTTGTTCGGCTTTCGGTTTGCAATTTATTTGATCAGCAGTAGTTTGTTTTGGAATTCCTACCTTTCTGGGTGCCTGATCTGGAAGATGGCAGACAAAGACTGCTTCCAATTACACGGGGGTGGCTTTAGGCCATTGCTCATCGTGCATCTCTTGAGGGGGCCAGGTTCTGGCTCTGGTCCCCAGTAGGCCTAGAACTCCTTCGATTGACTGTTGCCACTGTCTAATATATATACACATCAGCCTGGTATTCTGGGGAGCCGAAGGGGCTCTCCACAGAAAGAGGCTATTTGACCATCACCACTTGACCACTATTAAACACCATACACAAAATAGTACAGTAACAGCAATCAGTAAAATTGACAAAAAAGGAATTCTTGACACCTGGAACGTCAAGAACAAAAAGTCATATATTGAAGCTAAGGAAGTGAAGATGCCAAAATAATGTTAGAAAGTTCTGTTTTGCAAACAGAGTGGTAAATGGTTGGACACAATTTAATTGTGGTCGTGGTGAATGCCAAAACTGTAAGTAGTTTCAAAATGTTATACAACAAGGGTACTGGGAAAATGGGTCACCATTAGCGTAGCTCTCATCTTGTGACTACACCTAGGTAATTACACAGTACACAAACTGCTTGGTTACAGTATACATGCTGCTTGTTACACACACAGTATACAAGTTGCTTGAATACAAACCAATCAAAACTCAAATTGCTTTCAACTTAACAAAATTAATTAAGAGCTCTACTAGGAGTGTAATTCTGTGCATTTTTTATTAAGCAGATACCGTACTCCTCAAAAAGAATTAGAGTTATCCAGTATCACATACAGTACTCATCACAGAGTTGAACAGTTAGCCATTGTAACATGCATCAATGTACCATACCTGAGCTTAACACAAATTTATCATCACAGCTAACATAGTAATGTGGCTAACTCACTCATCAACAATTAAAGTTGTGTACCCAAGAGAGGAGGCAAGCCCTAAGTTAACTTCATCATGAGTCAGATTATCACCTGGTGCTGGAAGCTGAGTCTGGCCAGTAACACTAGAAGTGACAGCAGAAGGTCGATGTGGCACTGCCGCTGGACGTTCAGGAATCAGTGGCTTGGGATGGTCTGCCAGTATTGTTGAGCGAGTCATTAGGCAAGGCTTCTCTGGCAAAGCAGGCTTATCTGGTCTTTGCTGAAATAAAAAGGAAGATGCTTTAATGCTAATAAACTTAATTGTCACAGAGTGCATCAATTTCCTTATCCACTGTATTGATAACTCATTATTGACCTTCTACAATCGAGTTTTAAAATAAGTGACCAGTAACTTTTTTTTTTGAGGTGGAGAGGTAGCAGACTGAAGAAACTGTGTGATGAGGAGATAAGAGGACCAGAAAATATCTTAAATTGTTAAACAAAGAGAACAGCCCAAGAGAAACGTGAGCAAAATCTAGTATCCAGAAAAAACACACAATCCGAGCAGTGTTTTTTTTCACACAAGTGTTATCCGGTCTTATACCTCAGAAGTGTCAAGACCAAAAATATAGTATTACAAGGCCATGCAGCCCAGTGTTTATTACACTTCTCACGGAAGGTGTATGGATGGATTATGCTTTAGTCATAAAAAACCAGCGTTGAATGTAATGAAACGCCATTTTCTGGGTGAGACCCGGAGGCTCCCCGGAGCTTTACCGGCTGATATGCTAATGTCAGACTTTGGCATCAGTCATGTGTATGGAGTTCTAGGGCCTACCGGGGACCACGGCCAGAACCTGGCCCCCTCAGAGAGGCAAGGGGAGCAATGGCCTATAGAAACCCCCGTGTGGTTGGAAGCATTCTATGTCTGCCATCGACCGGGTCAAGCATCCAGAAAGGTAAGCATTCCAAAACAAACCCCAATGCTGGTGAAAATTGCTACCTAAAGCCGAACTAGTGGATAGAACTCTTCAACAGAAAACAAGGAAACTAGTATGACGTCATACGTCACCGCACCGCTGTCTGCAGCAGCTCCCCCCTCCCCGAGAGGGGGAAGGGGGAGCCCCAGACCTCCCACGCCGGCTATCCACCCATCAATTCTGAGGCTGGATGTCAAAACACTCGAAAAACCGCCGACCTGAGGGAGGGAGGTTGCCGGGGAGCCTCCGAGTCTCACCCAGAAAATGGCGTTTCATTACATTCAACGCTGGTTTTCTGGGGGGAGTCCCATCGGCTCCCCAAAGCTAACTACCCACAGAGGAAGGTCAAAGGGACAGAACCGGGAGGCGGACACCACGCACCCCCCAAGGAGGCGAGACAACCGGCAGCAAGCGCCAACCCAAGGCGCCACAGCCCCGAAAAGTCCCGGGAACAACACGAGAACAACAAGCAGCAAGGCCCTTGCACGAACACCAAAAATCCATGCCCGAAAGACCGCAAGGCCACGTCGCCCAGACGGCAGCGAGACCAGCGAAGCCACGATCGCCACAGGCATGAGGGAAGAACACAGGCAGCTTAGCCGCAAGAACACGGCTGACCACCCGGGACACTATCACCCGCGAACCGGGAAGAACAGAACCGGATCAACGCAAAACGCGCTCCGGACCCAAACGCTGTGGCACGCAAACAACAGCGGAGGGCCGCCACTGAACACAAAAAACGACACACCCCTGGCCCGACCAACGAAGCACCAACAACCCTGGACCCCTCCAGAACGCAGCAGCCCCACCCCGCGCCAGAAAAGATAGAGACTGCCGCCACCGAACAACCAAAACGCTAAAACCGAAGGAGCAAGAAAACTCAGCGACTCGACCCCTAGAGGCAAAGGCCAAAAGGAAAGAGCCGACGAAAAAACACACCGGAACCGAAGGGGCACTACCAACCGACGAGAAGACCGAGCACGCTGACCAGAGACCAGGATGGTGCAAGCGGCGCACGAACAGGCCGGAGGTGAAACGACGCACAAGACAGCTGACTAACGGTGCAGAAGCAACACCAAGACCGAAAGCAAGCTGAAGCGGCTCCGCCCACGCCGCACGAAAAGAGGCGACAGTATGTGGCAAGACGACGGCCCCCAACCCA
The DNA here is from genome assembly GCF_040958095.1 of Procambarus clarkii. Taxonomy (NCBI): domain Eukaryota; kingdom Metazoa; phylum Arthropoda; class Malacostraca; order Decapoda; family Cambaridae; genus Procambarus; species Procambarus clarkii. Next base: position 10,426,172 of record NC_091167.1, read on the forward strand.
CACCAGAAAACCAAGCCGAGAGTAAACCAAGCTAACAAGAATAACCATCTAAGAAGGAACAGGAAAAGGAAGGACCGCCAAAATACCCCATACTGCCGCCAAGAGAAGCACGCAGGTGGGACACCTACCACGAAGCCACCCGACCACCAACCGGAGGCGAGACCACGAGGCAGAACATAAGCAGCCCCGACAAGGCCCCTCCGAGCCCAGGAAAAGGCGGAGCCGCGGGAAGATCTCGGGCGCGACCACCGAAACCCAGGCGGCACAAGGAGATGGAACGTCTGCCGAACAGAAAAACTCCCCAAAGCATGCAAGCCCGCCAGGAGTTCAGAAACGACGGGTCCGACGCGAGACATCGCAAGACCCCCCCCCCCCCCAAAAAAAAAAAAAAAAAAAAAAAAAAAACGGCAGGGCAAGCTAGGAAACCAAAGAAGGCGGAAGGGTCGCCGCCAGAACAGTACCCGAACCAAGGGGTACGAACAACTGCAACAGACCGAGACAAAGAAGCACATCACAGGACACAGGCCGACAAACGCCTAAGAACACACGCAGAACACCCCTGCTGCAGAGGAGGCAGGAAGAAGAGCAGAAGCACGAAAACCCCAGGAGAACAACCAGGGGTGGACAATCAGGCAGGGACAGAAAAAACCCCACGCAATCCCCAGGCACAAAACGGCAGCAAAGTGCCACTCCACAACCGGACACAGGAACAAGGACACGCCACCGTGAAACACGGTACCAATGCACACGTGCAGCAGCAGCTACAGGCACCACTGCAACATCCAACATGTAAATAGCAACTCCCTTCTGCAAAGGCAGAGAACGGAGCAGGCAGACCCCAGACAGGGCCAACGGAGACACGAGAAAACCCTGCAGGCCCAGAAACCTGCACCAGGCAACCGACAGCAGAGAAACCCCGCTCGATACCTGCTGGATGAGGTACTGGGAGCTCTTTTACACCTCAAGCCCGGCCCAAGGCCAGCCTAGACCGGCCAGAGGGTGGCCCACCAGGCAGCTGCTAGGAGCAGTCCACCGGCCCACATACCCCCACAACCAGGACGGGCCGGAACTGCCATACGAAAACAGGCCAGTGCGCCCTGGAAGTCCACGGACGAACCAGCAAGAAGGCTTATGCTCGCAACTAGGTCGTGTAACAAGCACAGACCTCTGATGGTAATACAGTGTTCCCCAAATGTGCCAATAGCACCACCGTACTCCACTGGTACTATCCCGCAAGTTCTACCAGATAGGCGGGACCCAAGAGCCAGAGCTCAAAACCTGCAAGCACAGCCAGGAGCATTACCAGGTGAGTACAGAACCAACCCTACAACCCCCACACCCCACAACATTAAAAAGGAGGGTCCCCTGAATAACTCCAGCATGGGTTGGACATGCACATGAGGGGGACAGGAAGGGTTGAAAAAGGGACATTCACTGGTGTGCGAACGGTCTCAGTCGTACAAAAATATACCTAAATAAAGACAGGTATATAAACAACTCCGCATCCAGCGCCCGGCCAAAAGACGCCAGACTGCAGAAACTCACCTGGCGAACGGTGGCACGAACTTGACATGACTCAACCGTGCCCAGAAGAACCTGGGAGCACCGCCAGATGAAGACGCCAGAGCCGGACCCTGCCGGACCCGCAGGAGAGCAGGGAGAGGCGAAGGAGGCGGTCCACACCCATGACACAGGGAAAACCGCGGTGTCCTCCCCACAACTGGGAACCAGGACACCCCCGGCGCGAAGGGGCACATTCCGCAGCCAGGGAGAAGAACGAGAGGCGAAGCACTGTAGCAAAAAGGGCGCAAAACACCAGCACTGAAACACCGCCCAGACCAAAAACTCCACGGCGCATGCGCAGAACACGCTGGCCGAACCGCACACCCTCTCTGCGGGAAGGCGCCAGCCAGGACTACTGCACAAGAAAAGTAACCAAAAGAGGAAGCAGGAACAATAAAAACCGGCCAAAGAAGCAAAGAGCCCAAAAAGGAGCCCAACCGGGCGACAGGTAGCCCAACCGGGCGACAGGTAGCCCAACAGGGCGACAGGTACGAGGAGCCGACAGACGTTCCAATAATGCGGGAAGTAGTGAAACACCTTCCTGTACCCTCGAGAACACAGAAGCCGACACTAGTCCCGAAGGCACACGAAGGCGCAGGCGCACCCGAGATCAGAAGTCATGCAGAACCCCACCGAACGGGGAAACATGACGAAAACACCATCCCAAAAAGGGGTGGGAGGAAACATCCACCCACAGGACAGAACCAACCGACTCAAAGGCCAAGGAACCGAGCCCGGGGAGGGGCCGACGCCCAACAGCACCAACAGCACGTACGGCGAGTGAGGAGGAAAGACCCCACTCCGCGTAACCACAAGCCCCGCCTAGAGGGGGATAAAAAAAAACCCACGGGATCCAACGGGGCCAAGGCCCCCTAAGTCAGCCCCTCTCCAGTCCCGGGAACCTACACGACAGGCCCCGGGGCCGAGCCGTTCCCCCAAAGCCCCGGCCGTACCAGAAAACCGGGGCAGCCGTGAAAACACCAAGGAAGGGAGCCCACTGGCAGACTCATACAACACGGCTGGAGGAACAGGCTCAAATGTCCCCGTCACCACCCCGGAAGGGGAATTCCCCGAGACTGCCCGAGTCTCAACACCATCAAAAACCCCGCCCCGAACCTACAGACGGTAAGGAACCGGATGCAGGCAGGAAGGGTGATCCAGGGGAAAGACAAGGGGGCGTGGATGGAACCGAAGCAACCAACACCCCCAAGTCCCAAAACGAACTACAACGGGGCAGCCCCGGGGCTCCCGGGGAGGAAACCACGAGAACGTTGCCACCACCAAGGCTCAAGTGCAACGCCCCTGCTGCCCGCACCCGCTTTGTTAGCACAACTGGGTAACCGAGCCACAACGAGCAACCAAACTCGCAGGACTCCGGGTCGAAGGTGTCACCGACCCCACAGGCAGCAGACGGAGGCAAAACAGAGAGTCACCCGGAGACAAGGGTGAGAGCAACCCTCAAACTCGCTGGAAGCGAGGGGGGGACTCTGGGGTCACATCCATCGGACCCGCGCGCCCCCAGGGGTTTCCCAGGGTCCCGAGCGTTTACTATAAGAGGACTCGCGCTCAGGTAATCCCAGGCAGGGTACTGCTAACCGGTACCCAAAGCTACCAAACAACTTTCTAAGAGCTGAACCCCCGGGACGTGTACACTCTCGGGGACCTAGCAGGGGGTACCACCAGAAAAGACTCAGAACACAAGGGACACAAGGGGCAAGAACGAAGGCAGACCCCCCCCCCCACCTGGTAGATAAACAAAAAGAAAAAGAAAACCCCGCAAGAGGACAGCGTACCCAAGCGGAACAGAGCTGGCCGCTATGATTGGTAAAGACAAGCTGCACAGTACCCTGTGCCCCACCAGTGCAAAAACTGCCCCTTACTCTAAGGCGAACAAGGAAGACAGAACACCCGAGCACACAAAGAGCGGGGCCGAAAACCAAGCAGTAAACGGCCAAGCAGGGGCAGGGCCCAAGGAACTTGCGGAAGGTGGCCCCAAGCCCCAAGGACAGTACTTACAGGGCACCTAGGGAAGGGAACCCTAGGCGCATGCAGCCCGAGTACTGGAGAATCACTCCCAGCTCACGCACCACCTAGAAAACAGACACCACACTCTAGGTACAGTGCTGAAACAACCACTGGAGCCGGAGCACATAACCATTGCCTATAGCATCAGCCGAAGAACTGGTGGGTGGATAGCCGGCGTGGGAGGTCTGGGGCTCCCCCTTCCCCCTCCCGGGGAGGGGGGAGCTGCGCAGACAGCGGCGCGGTGACGTATGACATCATACTAGTTTCCTTGTTTTCTGTTGAAGAGTTCTATCCACTAGTTCGGCTTTAGGTAGCAATTTTCACCAGAATAGGGGTTTGTTTTGGAATGCTTACCTTTCTGGATGCTTGACCCGGTCGATAGCAGACATAGAATGCTTCCAACCACACGGGGGTTTCTATAGGCCATTGCTCCCCTTGCCTCTCTGAGGGGGCCAGGTTCTGGCTCGTGGTCCCCGGTAGGCCCTAGAACTCCATACACATGACTGATGCCAAAGTCTGACATTAGCATATCAGCCGGTAAAGCTCCGGGGAGCCGACGGGGCTCCCCCCAGAAAAGAACAATACACTACAGTAAGATCAGTTGGAAAATGCTCAACACTTGTTAAGCATGTTCAGGAAAATAGGAGAGCAGAAAAGGAGAAGGAACATAAAATTGAAAATTAAACAAGACTTGTGAAAGAGGCCCAGAACTGTACACGTAAGAATGACATTCAGCAAAAGGTCGCTGAATCTTGGTGAATCAGCACAACTATCTTTGCCAAGGCTGCAGATGGTGTAGTAGGCCAAGCACCCACTAGAAACCCTCCCTCCACTCCAGCACTGGGAAACCTCCCTCCACTCCAGCACTGGGAAACCTCCCTCCACTCCAGCACTGGGAAACCTCCCTCCACTCCAGCACTGGGAACCCTCCCTCCACTCCAGCACTGGGAACCCTCCCTCCACTCCAGCACTGGGAACCCTCCCTCCACTCCAGCACTGGGAACCCTCCCTCCACTCCAGCACTGGGAACCCTCCCTCCACTCCAGCACTGGGAACCCTCCCTCCACTCCAGCACTGGGAACCCTCCCTCCACTCCAGCACTGGGAACCCTCCCTCCACTCCAGCACTGGGAAACCTCCCTCCACTCCAGCACTGGGAAACCTCCCTCCACTCCAGCACTGGGAAACCTCCCTCCACTCCAGCACTGGGAAACCTCCCTCCACTCCAGCACTGGGAAACCTCCCTCCACTCCAGCACTGGGAAACCTCCCTCCACTCCAGCACTGGGAAACCTCCCTCCACTCCAGCACTGGGAAACCTCCCTCCACTCCAGCACTGGGAAACCTCCCTCCACTCCAGCACTGGGAAACCTCCCTCCACTCCAGCACTGGGAAACCTCCCTCCACTCCAGCACTGGGAAACCTCCCTCCACTCCAGCACTGGGAAACCTCCCTCCACTCCAGCACTGGGAAACCTCCCTCCACTCCAGCACTGGGAAACCTCCCTCCACTCCAGCACTGGGAAACCTCCCTCCACTCCAGCACTGGGAAACCTCCCTCCACTCCAGCACTGGGAAACCTCCCTCCACTCCAGCACTGGGAAACCTCCCTCCACTCCAGCACTGGGAAACCTCCCTCCACTCCAGCACTGGGAAACCTCCCTCCACTCCAGCACTGGGAAACCTCCCTCCACTCCAGCACTGGGAAACCTCCCTCCACTCCAGCACTGGGAAACCTCCCTCCACTCCAGCACTGGGAAACCTCCCTCCACTCCAGCACTGGGAAACCTCCCTCCACTCCAGCACTGGGAAACCTCCCTCCACTCCAGCACTGGGAAACCTCCCTCCACTCCAGCACTGGGAAACCTCCCTCCACTCCAGCACTGGGAAACCTCCCTCCACTCCAGCACTGGGAAACCTCCCTCCACTCCAGCACTGGGAAACCTCCCTCCACTCCAGCACTGGGAAACCTCCCTCCACTCCAGCACTGGGAAACCTCCCTCCACTCCAGCACTGGGAAACCTCCCTCCACTCCAGCACTGGGAAACCTCCCTCCACTCCAGCACTGGGAAACCTCCCTCCACTCCAGCACTGGGAAACCTCCCTCCACTCCAGCACTGGGAAACCTCCCTCCACTCCAGCACTGGGAAACCTCCCTCCACTCCAGCACTGGGAAACCTCCCTCCACTCCAGCACTGGGAAACCTCCCTCCACTCCAGCACTGGGAAACCTCCCTCCACTCCAGCACTGGGAAACCTCCCTCCACTCCAGCACTGGGAAACCTCCCTCCACTCCAGCACTGGGAAACCTCCCTCCACTCCAGCACTGGGAAACCTCCCTCCACTCCAGCACTGGGAAACCTCCCTCCACTCCAGCACTGGGAAACCTCCCTCCACTCCAGCACTGGGAAACCTGAAGTAAAAAACACTACTGAATGTAATGAATCACTATTTTCTGGGTGAGACCCGGAGGCCCTGGAGTTATACCAGTCTGAGGAGTATATATTAGACAATGGCAAAAGTCAATCGCTGGAGCTCTAGACCTACTGGGGAACACGAGCCAGAACCTGACCCTCTCAGAGAGGCACGAGGAACAATTGCTTATAGACACCCCCGTGTTGTTGGAGTCTGCCATCTACCAAGTCAGGCACCCAGAAAGGCAGGAATCCCAAAACAAACTGTAACTGGTTAAACATTGCAAACCCAAAACCGAACAATCAAACAGAACTCCCCAATCAGAAAATAAGCAAATAAGCATGATGTCACCACAGCTGCTGCGCCGCTGTCTGAGCAACTTCCCTTTACCTGGGAGGGGGGAAGGGGGGGGGGTCCCAGATTTTCCGCGCCGGATACCCAATCTCAGTTCAGAGGCTGAATATCAAAAAACGTAAAAAAAAACGCCAACTGGAGGGAGGGAGGGAGGGTTGCCAGGGAATCCTCAGAGTCTCACCCAGAAAATGCCGTTCCATTGCATTCAACGGTGGTTTTCTGTGGAGAGACCCTCCGGCTCCCTGGAACTACCTAACCAAAGAAAAAGGAAATGAGAGACTTACCTGGGAGGCGGCCACCACTCACTCCTCAACTTGAAGTTGAGACAACTGGCTGCAAACTGTGATCCAAGGCTTCACATGCAAGAGAAAAACCTGGAACATTAACAAGGTACTGTGCGGCCAGGACCCTGTTCGATCTCCTAAAGCCTCGTGCCTGAATATCAGCCCAGGACATACAGTATTACTAAAAAAAGAAGCCAAAGCCGCGAACTTACAAACGTCGTGGGCACGGGGATAGACCGCAGGCTGGCTTGACCGAATAATCCTGCGGACGACCTGGGAGAGACTGGAACAGGAAAGAAGGGAAACCTGGTCAACACAGTGCGTTCCCTGCCATGGAGTCTGAGGGCACGCAAATAACGGTGAAGAGCTGGAACTGGACACAAAACATGATATCCGGAAAGCAGCAGTCTTGTTCTTCACCAGAAAAGAAGGGGACAGCTGCAAACGAACAAAACGACGATCAGGATTGAAAGAGCAGAAGACCCAACACCGGAGGAGAGCATGAAGCTCCCCGACCTGACCCCCCAGAGGCTAATGCCACCAAGAAAAGAGCCTTAGAAAAACAGTCCTAAACCGAAGGGGTCACCACAAACCGAGGGAAAGAGAAAAGAGAGCACCCTGTCCAACGACCAGGACGGATCAGACTGGGCAGGAGCAGGTCAGAGGTGAAACAATGCCCATGAAAGCTTGTGGAATGGGACAGAAGTGACATCCACCCCAAACACAAGCTGAAGTGGCTCCACCAGCGCCTCACAATATGAGGGGACAGTATTCCACATAAGATGACGGTCCTGAAACAACCAGGATAGAAAGGACAAAACAACCTGATCAAAAATCAAAGACAAACTAAGACGAGTCAAGAAGTGCCAAAAGGACCGCCAGGAAACTTCATACTGCCACCGAGATGAGACTCACAGGTGGACCACCATCAACGAAGCCACCTGATCATTGTACAAGTGGTGATAAACCCTTGTCAAAAAGACCAGATGCAAAGATGGAGGAGAATATCTTGAGGTTATCTTGAGATGATTTCGGGGCTTTAGTGTCCCCGCGGCCCAGTCCTCGACCAGGCCTCCACCCCCAGGAAGCAGCCCGTGACAGCTGATTAACTCCCAGGTACCTATTTTACTGCTAGGTAACAGGGGCATAGGGTGAAAGAAACTCTGCCCATTGTTTCTCGCCGGTGCATGGGATCGAACCCGGGACCACAGGATCACAAGTCCAGCGTGCTGTCCGCTCGGCCAACCGGCCCCCTACCAACCGGAGAAGCTTGAACCAGCCAAATACTGAACTGGACTGATCTGAAAGAGGCAGAGCCTCAGGAAGACCCTCGGGTTTGGACACCGAGCAAGCAGAGAATGAAACCAAGGCTGGGCCGGCCACCAAGGGGCCAACAAGACAACTCTCCCTTGGTAAGTCTCCAAGTGAGCCAGGACCTGGAGCAACAGCGGAGCCGAGAAGAAGAGGTACAGGTAACCCCATCTCGACCAGTCCAACCAAAGGGCATCGAATGTGACAGCCTCGCAATCAGGGAAGGATGTCACATAAACCGGGAGACATCTCAACTATGCCGACACGAAGAGGTCCACCTCTGGGCGCCCGAACGTCTGGCAGAGCCAAATGAACGTGCCGTTGTCGACCGTCCATTCTGTGGAAAGGGGAATGACACGGGACAGGTCATCTGCTTGGACGTTGGACACCCCCCGGATATGAGCCGCTAGGAGAGCCAAACCCTGAAAACTCAGCAGACGAGTCACCCAAAGCAACCAGCCCCAAAGAGCCAAGGATGGCATCGAATCCCCTCGGTTCAGGCAATAAACCACCGGGGAATCTGATTGGAGCCGAATCGGCGATCTGCGAGCAACACGAACCCTCAGAAGCAAAGACCACACCGCCGCGAACTCCCGCACTATGCTGTGAGCCTGACAGAAGGACGGACCTCACAGACCCTGGCCGGCCTGGTGAGCACTGGCAACAAAGCCCCAGCCAAGAGACAACGCATCCGTGAACATATTGAGCAAGGGCTCGTTTCGGGTAGACACCACAGCACTGCATCCCGAAAAACACTAAGAGGAACCTGGAGATGCATCAGCTGATGCAAAGCCCCCGGGGTTCGAACCCAGCGAGAGCGTGAGTGGCAGAAGGGACGTCCCCGAAGGAACCAAAACAGCTGTCAAAGTTAGATCTGACCCGACGGGTAGACCAGCATGGCGAAGTTCAGACTCCCACACAGCTGCTCGAACAACCGACGAGTGACCAGGGTGCCCTGCAAAAACAGCCGAAGGCAAGACTGCAGCAGCAGCACGCCACTGAAGGGAGAGACAAGGAAGCGGGCCGAGACTCCCACACAAGGCCCTGCCAAGTTCGAACCTGAGAGGAAACCAAATGGGACTTCCTCCAGTTCACCAAGAACCCGAACAAGGGGTGACCAGCTCCTGTGTTAGTCCTAGTCGGCAGCTCGGCCACTCACGCCTTCACCTCTGCTACCCACCCACCCACTCTGGCACACATCCTGCTACTCATCTGCCCACCCTCTGTCTCCTGACCACCCTGCTACCCACCTGCTCTGTGCCCACCCTGCCACCCACCTCCACAGCCTACCATCTGCCACCCACCTCCCTAATCTACCATCAGCCACCCACCACCTTAGTCTACCATTAGCCACCCACCTTCCTAGTCTACCATCAGCCACCCACCACCTTAGTCTACCATCAGTCACCCACCACCACAGCCTACCATCAGCCACCCACCACCTTAGTCTACCATCAGCCACCCACCACCTTAGTCTACCATTAGCCACCCACCACCTTAGTCTACCATTAGCCACCCACCACCTTAGTCTACCATCAGCCACCCACCACCTTAGTCTACCATCAGCCACCCACCACCACAGCCTACCATCAGCCACCCGCCACCTTAGTCTACCATCAGCCACCCACCACCTTAGTCTACCATCAGCCACCCACAACCTTAGTCTACCATCAGCCACCCACCACCTTAAGTCTACCATCAGCCACCCGCTCATTCTGCTGCCCTGTACGCCTACCCACTATGCCCACCCTGCCAACCATCTCACTACTGCCCGCCTATCCGCCCACTTTGCCGCCCGCCCTGCTACTCATCCATCCATCCACCCACTCACCCTCCACGTGTTCTTCCCCTACATGATTCTCGGGCTGGTGCTTCTGAAAGATTTTCTTTCCTGTCCCCCGCCCCCTCTCCCAGCCTCCGCATCTCACTAACCTCCCATCCATCCATCCAGTCCTCCTCCACCATCCATCCAGCCCCACCCCCTATCCATCAATCCACCCATCCAGTTCCCCACCATCCATCCAGTTTCCCCTATCATTCATCCATTCGGTCCCCTCACCATCCATCCATCCAGTCCCCTCACCATCCATCCATCCAGTCCCCTCACCATCTATCCATCCATCCAGTCCCCTCACCATCCATCCATCCAGTCCCCTCACCATCCATCTATCCAATCCCCTCACCATCCATCCATCCCCTCACCATCCATCCAGTCCCCTCACCATCCATCCAGTCCCCTCACCATCCATCCAGTCCCCTCACCATCCATCCAGTCCCCACATCATCCATCCAGCCAGTCCCCTCACCATCCATCCAGTCCCCTCACCATCCATCCATCCATCCAGTCCCCTCACCATCCATCCATACAGTCCCCTCACCATCCATCCAGTCCCCCGACCATCCATCCTGTTGTCCTCCCAAATACAATAATCCAGTGTGATCGTCACTAGGCGGGACACACTGGTAAACAAGCGAGCCTCGCCCGTGCCACCAGGAACAACATGCTCGGTCGTCTCATACCTGTATCAACAAAGTTGCAAAGTAAGGCAAAGGTCATAAACCGATTTAAATTTTCCGAAGAAATTGAGCTCGTAACCCAAAAAATTCGGAAAGAGGGACATTCGCTACCCGAGGTTCCACTGTACCTTGCTCGCTCCGATACTTTTTCTCATCCTCATGCAAGACATAGACAAGGATAAAAACTATAGTACTGGATCATCCTTAGCAGATGACACTAGAATTTTCAGGAGAGTAGACAATATAGAAGACACAGTAAACCTCCAATCTGATCGAGTCTTTCAATGAACCACAGAAAACATGATGTTTAGTGAAGGTAAGTTCCAATTACTGCACTATGGGAAAACAAAAACATCAAAGCAAAAAACCAGCGTTGAATGTAATGAAACGCCATTTTCTGGGTGAGACCCGGAGGCTCCCCGGAGCTTTACCGGCTGATATGCTAATGTCAGACTTTGGCATCAGTCATGTGTATGGAGTTCTAGGGCCTACTGGGGACCACGAGCCAGAACCTGGCCCCCTCAGAGAGGCAAGGGGAGCGATGGCCTATAGAAACCCCCGTGTGGTTGGAAGCATTCTATGTCTGCCATCGACCGGGTCAAGCATCCAGAAAGGTAAGCATTCCAAAACAAACCCCTATTCTGGTGAAAATTGCTACCTAAGCCGAACTAGTGGATAGAACTCTTCAACAGAAAACAAGGAAACTAGTATGACGTCATACGTCACCGCGCCGCTGTCTGAGCAGCTCCCCCCTCCCCGGGAGGGGGAAGGGGGAGCCCCAGACCTCCCACGCCGGCTATCCACCCATCAGTTCTGAGGCTGGATGTCAAAACACGCGAAAAACGCCGACCGGAGGGAAGGAGGGTTGCCGGGGAGCCTCCGGGTCTCACCCAGAAAATGGTGTTTCATTACATTCAACGCTGGTTTTCTGGGGGGAACCCCGTCGGCTCCCCGGAGCTAACTACCCACAGAGGAAGGTCAAAGGGACAAAACCGGGAGGCGGACACCACGCACCCCCCAAGGAGGCGAGACAACCGGCAGCAAACGCCAACCCAAGGCACCACAGCCCCGAAAATCCCGGGAACAACACGAGAACCACGAGCAGCAAGGCCCTTGCACGAACACCAAAAATCCATGCCCGAAAGACTGCAAGGCCACGTCGCCCAGACGGCAGCGAGAGCAGCGAAGCCACGAACGTCACAGGCATGAGGGAAGAACACAGGCAGTTCAGCCGCAAGAACACGGCTGACCACCCGGGACACCATCACCCGCGAACCGGGAAGAACAGAACCGGATCAACGCAAAACGCGCTCCGGACCCAAACGCCGTGGCACGCAAACAACAGCGGAGGGCCGCCACTGAACACAAAAACGACACACCCCCGGCCCGACCAACGAAGCACCAACAAACCCTGGACCCCTCCAGAATGCAGCAGCCCCACCCCGCGCCAGAAAAGATGGAGACTGCTGCCATCAAACAACCAAAACGCTAAAACCGAAGGAGCAAGAAAACTCAGCGAACCGACCCCCAGAGGCAAAGGCCCAAAGGAAAGAGCCGACGAAAAAACACACCGGAACCAAAGGGGCACTACCAACCGAGGAGAAGACAGAGCACGCTGACCAGAGACCAGGATGGTGCAAGCGGCGCACGAACAGGCCAGAGGTGAAACGACGCACAAGACAGCTGACTAACGGTGCAGAAGCAACACCAAGACCGAAAGCAAGCTGAAGCGGCTCCGCCTGCGCCGCACAAAAAGAGGCGACAGTATGTGGCAAGACGACGGCCCCCAACCCCCACCAGAAAACCAAGCCGAGAGTAAACCAAGCTAACAAGAGTAACCACCTAAGAAGGGACAGGAAAAGAAAGGACCGCCAAAATACCCCATACTGCCACCAAGAGAAGCACGCAGGTGGTACACCTACCACGAAGCCACCCGACCACCAACCGGAGGCGAGACCACGAGACAGAACATAAGCAGCCCCGACAAGGCCCCTCCGAGCCCAGGAAAAAGGCGGAGCCGCGAGAAGATCTCGGGCGCGACCACCGAAACCCAGGCGGCACAAGGAGATGGAACGTCTGCCGAACAGAAAAACTCCCCAAAGCATGCAAGCCCGCCAGGAGTTCAGAAACGACGGGTCCGACGCGAGACATCGCAAGAACCCCCCCCCCAAAAAAAAAAAAAAAACAACAACTGGCAGGGCAAGCTAGGAAAACCAAAGAAGGAGGAAGGGTCGCCACCAGAACAGGACCCGAACCAAGGGGCACGAACAACTGCAATAGACCGAGACAAAGAAGCACATCACAGGACACAGGCTGACCAACGCCCAAGAACACACGCAGAACATTCCTGCTGCAGAGGAGGCAGGAAGAAAGAGCAGAAGCACAAAAAACCCCAGGAGAACAACCAGGGGTGGACAATCAGGCAGGGACAAAAACCCCACGCAATCCCCAGGCCCAAAACGGCAGCAAAGTGCCACTCCACAACCGGACACAGGAACAAGGACACGCCACCGTGAAACACGGTACCAATGCACACGTGCAGCAGCAGCAACAGGCACCACTGCAACATGCAACATGTAAATAGCAACTCCCCTCTGCAAAGGCAGAGAACGGAGCAGGCAGACCCCAGACAGGACCAACGGAGACACGACAAAACCCTGCAGGCCCAGGCGACCGACTGCGGAGAAACCCCGCTCGATACCTGCTGGATGAGGTACTGGGAGCTCTTTTACACCTGAAGCCCGGCCCAAGGTCAGGCCAGACCGGCCAGAGGATGGCCCACCAGGCAGCTGCTAGGAGCAGTCCACCGGCCCACATACCCCCACAACCAGGACGGGCCGGAACTGCCATACGAAAACAGGCCAGTGCGCCCTGGAAGTCCACGGACGAACCAGCAAGAAGGCTTATGCTCACAAGTAGGTCGTGTAACAAGCACAGACCACTGATGGTAATACAGTGTTCCCCAAAAGTGCCAATAGCACCACTGCACTCCACTGGTACTATCCCGCAAGTTCTACCAGATAGGCGGGACCCAAGAGCCAGAGCTCAAATCCTGCAAGCACAGCCAGGAGCCTCACCAGGTGAGTACAGAACCAACCCTACAACCCCCACACCTCACAACATTAAAAAAGGAGGGTCCCCTGAATGACTCCAGCATGGGTTGGACATGCACATGAGGGGGACAGGAAGGGGTGATAAAGGGACAGTCACTGGTGTGCGAACGGTCTCAGTCGTACAAAAATATACCTAAATAAAGACAGGTATATAAACACCGCCGCATCCAGCGCCCGGCCAAAAGACGCCAGACCGCAGAAACTCACCTGGCGAATGGTGGCACGAACTTGACACGACTCAACCGTGCCCAGAAAAACTTGGGAGCACCGCCAGGTGAAGACGCCAGAGCCGGACCCTGCCGGACTCGCAGGAGAACAGGGAGAGGCGAAGGAGGCGGTACACACCCATGACACAGGGAAAACCGCGGTGTCCTCCCCACAACTGGGAACCAGGACACCCCCCGCGCGAAGGGGCACATACCGCAGCCAGGGAGAAGAAAGAGAGGCGAAGCACTGTAGCAAAAAAGGGCGCAAAACCCCAGCACTGAAACACCGCCCAGACCAAAACAAACTCCACGGCGCATGCGCATAAAACGCTGGCCGAACCGCACACCCTCCCTGCGGGAAGGCGCCAGCCAGGACTACTGCACGAGAAAAGGAGCCAAAAGAGGAAGCAGGAACAATAAAACCGGCCAAAGAAGCAAAGAGCCCAAAAAGGAACCCAACCGGGCGACAAGTAGCCCAACCGGGCGACAAGTAGCCCAACCGGGCGACAAGTAGCCCAACCGGGCGACAAGTAGCCCAACCGGGCGACAAGTAGCCCAACAGAGCGACAAGTAGCCCAACAGGGCGACAAGAAGTCCAACAGGGCGACAAGAAGTCCAACAGGGCGACAAGTACGAGGAGCCGACAGACGTTCTAATAATGCGGGAAGTAGCGAAAAACCTTCCCGTACCCTCGAGAACACAGAAGCCAACACTAGTCCCGAAGGCACACGAAGGCGCAGGCGCACCCGAGATCAGAAGTCACGCAGAACCCCATCGAACGGGGAAACATGACAAAAACACCGTCCCAAAAAGGGGGGGAGGAAACATCCACCCACAGGACGGAACCAACCGACTCAAAGGCCAAGGAACCGAGCCCGGGGAGGGGCCGACGTCCAACAGCACGTACGGCGAGTGGGGAGGAAAGACCCCACTCCGCGTAACCACAAGCCCCGCCTAGAGGGGGATAAAAAAACCCCACGGGGTCTAACGGGGCCAAGGCCCCCCCAAGTTAGCCCCTCCCCAGCCCCGGGAACCTACACGACAAGCCCCGGGGCCGAGCCGTTCCCCCAAAGCCCCAGCCGTACCAGAAAACCGGGGCAGCCGTGAAAACACTAAGGAAGGGAGCCCACTGGCAGACTCATACAACACGGCTGGAGGAACAGGCCCAAATGCCCCCGTCACTACCCCGGAAGGGGAATTCCCCGAGATTGCCCGAGTCTCAACACCACCAAAAACCCCGCCCCAAACCTACAGACGGTAAGGAACCGGATGCAGGCAGGAAGGGTGAACCAGGGGAAAGACAAGGGGGCGTGGATGGAACCGAAGCAACCAACACCCCCAAGTCCCAAAACGAACTACAACGGGGCAGCCCCGGGGCTCCCGGGGAGGAAACCACGAGAACGTTGCCACCACCAAGGCTCAAGTGCAACGCCCCTGCTGCCCGCACCCGCTTTGTTAGCTCAACTGGGTAACCGAGCCACAACGAGCAGCCAAACTCGCAGGACTCCGGGTCGAAGGTGTCACCGACCCCACAGGCAGCAGACGGAGGCAAAACAGAGAGTCACCCAAAGACAAAAGGTGAGAGCAACCCTCAAACTCGCTGGAAGCGAGGGGAGGACTCTGGGGTCACATCCATCGGACCCGCGCGCCCCCAGGGGTTTACTTTAAGAGGACTCGCGCTCAGGTAATCCCAGGCAGGGTACTGCTAACCGGCACCCAAAGCTACCAAACAACTTTCTAAGAGCTGAACCCCCGGGACGTGTACACTCACGGGGACCTAGCAGGGGGTACCACCAGAAAATACTCAGAACACAAGGGACACAAGGGGCAAGAACGAAGGCAGACCCGCCCACCAGGTAGATAAACAAAAAGAAAAAGAAAACCCCGGAAGAGGACAGCGTACCCAAGCGGAACAGAGCCGGCCGCTATGATTGGTAAAGATAAGCTGCACAGTACCCCGCGCCCCACCAGTGCAAACACTGCCCCTTACTCTAAGGCGAACAAGGGAGACAGAACACCCGAGCACACAAAGAGCGGCCGAAAACCAAGCAGTAAACGGCCAAGCAGGGGCAGGACCCAAGGAACTTGTGGAAGGTGGCCCCAAGCCCCAAGGGCAGTACTTACAGGGCACCTAGGGAAGGGAACCCTAGGCGCATGCAGCCCGAGTACTGAAGAATCACTCCCGGCTCACGCACCACCTAGAAAACAGACACCACACTCTAGGTACAGTGCTGAAACAACCACTGGAGCCGGAGCACATAACCATTGCCTATAGCATCAGCCGAAGAACTGGTGGGTGGATAGCCGGCGTGGGAGGTCTGGGGCTCCCCCTTCCCCCTCTCGGGGAGGGGGGAGCTGCGCAGACAGCGGCGCGGTGACGTATGACGTCATACTAGTTTCCTTGTTTTCTGTTGAAGAGTTCTATCCACTAGTTCGGCTTAGGTAGCAATTTTCACCACAATAGGGGTTTGTTTTGGAATGCTTACCTTTCTGGATGCTTGACCTGGTCGATGGCAGACATAGAATGCTTCCAACCACACGGGGGTTTCTATAGGCCATTGCTCCCCTTGCCTCTCTGAGGGGGCCAGGTTCTGGCTCGTGGTCCCCGGTAGGCCCTAGAACTCCATACACATGACTGATGCCAAAGTCTGACATTAGCATATCAGCCGGTAAAGCTCCGGGGAGTCGACGGGGCTCCCCCCAGAAACCACATATAAAACAGTCATACCACACTGTTGACAAAAAAGCTATCCAAAAGATTTAGAAGTAATCATGTCAGAAGACCTTGCTTTTAAAGAACACAACAAAGCTGCTGATACAACTGCAAGAAAAAATGACAGGTTGGATAACAAGAACCTTCCAAACAAGAGATGCCACGAAAGTGATGATACTTTTTAAGACATTAGTGCTCTCTGGAGTAGAACATTGTTGCACACTAACAACCCAATTTAAAGCTGGAGCAACTGCTGACCTGGAGAACATGCAAAGATCTTTTACTACTAGAATCCTCTCGGTAAAACATCTAAATTATTGAGAAACTAAAATTCTTAAATCTGTATTCCCTAGAGTGCAAGCAGGAGAGATATATAATAATTTACACTTGGGAAATATTAGGACTGGTTCCAAATCTGCACACACACAAATGACACCACATGACACCAAAAGGCACGGCAGGATGTGCAAAATAGCTCCCCTGAAAAGCAGAAGCGCAATAGGTATGCTGAGAGAACTCAGTCAATATCAAAGGCCCAAGACTTTTCAACTCTCTTCCCCTACACATATGGGGCATAACTGGCCAACCTCTTGCAGTGTTCAAAAGAGGACTTGGTCTTGAAAGGATACCTGATCATCCAGGCTGTGACTCATGTCAGGTTGCAAGCAGTCGCATCAAACAGCTTGAGTGATCAGACCAGCAACCAGGAGGCCTGGTCAGAGACTGGGATGTGGGGATGTTGATTCTTGAAATCAACTACAGGTAGTTAACAGATAGGTAGGTAGAGGCTTTGCACATGACTGTATGGAAATATCTGCACGTTGATCAAAAGTCATATTTTCCCTTCCTAAGTAAAGCTAGACATTTTTCTGGGATGAGGGCAACTGCAGTCTAACTCCTGTCTCTTCCTAGGATAACTATGTTTGCTAAGGTCCTTAGCATAGAATTTGCATATCTCTGTCTTTCTTGTCTGTGTGTATCAAAGTCTAGTGTAATGTCTGTACCGATCAAGTTGACTGTGTCTGTTAGACCTTCCTGTCTGCCGTCGTCATCTGCTGGTTGATCTGATTCAGAGATTTCCCTTTCCTGAACATGCATTTCTCGTGCAAAACCAACAGTTTCAAGGAGCTAGACTAATGGAGCTGGCTGCTCCCTGGGACCTTGTTGACATACAGAATACTGACCTACATATTCTGAGGGAGCAGCCAAGTGACCTTAGCTCAATACTGACCTACATATTCTGAGGGAGCAGCCAAGTGACCTTAGCTCAATACTGACCTACATATTCTGAGGGAGCAGCCAAGTGACCTTAGCTCAATACTGACCTACATATTCTGAGGGAGCAGCCAAGTGACCTGAGCTCAATACTGACCTACCAATAACATTTTTAGGAAGAGCTGCAAGCACAACCATTTTGGGGATGGGGCCCATCATCATAAGGAATTTTGAGAGGGGAACAATTCCCTTGAATTGACACACAAATATTGTATTAATTCCTTCTCAAAGAATTACACACTCATACAAAAATATGTTTAGATTTTTCTTCTGGTTTTCTGAGAATACATTACTACAAGACTGACATTAACATTCATCCATTCATTGTTGTCCATATTTTTTTTTAAAGTACCTTTAACCCTTAACCCTTAACATGCTAGGGGTATACAGTAATATCCTTTCTTCCCCACAGGCGCATGTAATTTTGAAAAAAAAATATATATTTTTTCTTCCTAACCTGTTAATTTGTGTTCACTGATCACAGGAAAAATAATAAAAAAATCGTAAGTGGCATATATTGCCCGCTATAGGGCGGGGAAGTCTGGCAAATTATAGGCGCTGACTCAGTGTGCGTCCCAGGCGGTCTGTTGCTCGCCAGCTGTCAGGCCAGAGTTGCCACAAAGAGATAATTACCTAATTATTTCAATGTCTCTGATTGATTTTTCATAGTTTTTTTGCTGTAATATTATTCAATAGTGTGTAGTTTGATATATTTATATAATAAAATGAGTGAATCATCGCTGTACTCAAAAATATGGTGTGCGTATTGTTGATTCAATTATGTTCATCAATCAGTGAACAAATACTTTGTCGGTTATTACACTATAAGCACAGGTTATATATAAGTATCTGCATGTTTTGTTCACTATAACAAACCACTAAGTAGCTATTACGAGTCAAAAAATAACGAGGAGTGACCGCCGTGTGCCAGCCAGCCACTCCCGCCCTCCCTCAAGTCATCTGACTCACCCACAGTCTCCTCCCACAATACTGTTTTTGCTATAATTCACTATATACAGACGTTATATATAAGTATCTACATGTTTTGTTCACCATAACTGTACATCTAAGCTTGTATGGTGAGCAAAGGCACAAAGACGTAGGACCTCACACAGTCAGCTGATGGCTGCCGCCCTCAAGGCCAGACGCACTAATATTTCTCCTCCAACAATACTTTGTGGTGTTATTATGCTATATACACACATTATATATAAATATCTACCTGATTTATTCACCATACTTGTACAAATAAACTGGTATGGTGCCCAAAGACCATCGTGGTAACCAGTAAACAACACCGTCGTCTGCACGACGCCACCGCCCTCACCAATATGGCGGCTCCCAACCTTCTCTTGCTGTTTATACCCTCTATACACACGTTATATATAAGTATCTACATTTGTGTTCACCATAGCAAACCACTAAGCTGGTATGGTGAGTGCAGTCAATAAAAGGTGGCCACACACAGTCAGAAGACATCGCCACCATCCCTCCCTCCCACAGCATTACTCCTCCCTCCATGGCGCACAGCGCTAAATATCACCACAATCCTGCTATTATCAGAACCCTGGTCAGTTTTATCACAGTCAGGGGTCTTCTGTAATATCATCGCTACATAATAGCATGAACAAGTATATTTTGGCATTTTTAGGCAATGCTGCGGTCACAAGCTGAACAGCAGTGCTGTTAGCTCATGCTGCGTCAGGCTTGGTTGCTCACTCAATACTGAGGCCTAATAACACCCGGGAGTTTGGCCCACGTTTTTTTTTTTAAAATGGCGTCTGTTTACAAGAGCCCTGATGAAGGTGTGGTGAACCCTGTGTATCCGCGGGCTGTTTAAATCTTGCGTAGTACTCCAACGCCATATGACGTGATGCGCAGTTGACTGGAACAACGTCCAACACGTCATATGACGTGATGCGCAGTTGACTGGAACAACGTCCAACACGTCATATGACGTGATGCGCACTTTAAGGGTTAAACTGCGCAACGCGCCTGCAGGCCCATGTCTGGTTTGTGCAACGTGCCTCCGGGTATTTTTATTTTTCACGTTCCAATCAAAACTCCCGCGGCTACATGGGGTTCACATCAGCTTCCTCAGGGCTCTTGTAAACAGACACCATCTTTAAAAAAATCATGGTCCACATTCCTGGGTGTGAGCGCCTCAGTAGTGAGTGAGCAACCAAGGCTGGCGCTCGCAGCATGAGCGCACAGCACTGCTGTTCAGCGTGTGACCACAGCATCGCCTAATAATGTCAAAATATATATATAACTTGTATTATTTAGCCATGATAGTATTATAGAAGAGCCTGAGTGTGATAATGACTGGGTACAATGTTCAAATATCAGTGATTCAATGCTGTTCACGATGTTCACAGCGCTAGCCACAGCACCACAGCATTATTTCATCCATCTAAGAATCTTCAAATGACTTCTTAGGTTCCTTTTCAAAATAAACGTGTGGTCAATTATTCATTTACAGGAATTTGTGACCAGGATTGTGGTTATAATTAGCATTGTGCGTAGTATTGTGGTAGGAGGAATTTTGGTGAGGGAGAATTGAGGTAGCCTCACTTTGTGTGTGTGGCAGCCACTCTTGTTTTGCTCGCCATACTAGCTTAGTGGTTCGCTATGGGGAACCCATGACACGCCAAACACGAATTTGAATTTCTCCCATAAGAACTTTTAACAAACTTCTATGACATTATTTTCCTCATAAGAAACCTTAACAAACTTCTAAGATCTCAGAAATTATTTTTCTCATTAGAAACCTCTAAGAGCATATCGACCCTTTTCCAAAGTTCGTTGAATCAGGTGGGGCGTAGCGGAACTTTTACCTGAAAAAAAAGGGCCCATACGCCACCATCCCTACTACTAGCTCTCATCCTGTAACTACACTTAGGTAATTACATATGTACATGGGTATATACAGTGTGTGTATATAGTGTAATAACAGCAACAGGAGTATGTTGAGAGGAGCTATTTTGGTGAGGGAGGTGACATCGTAATCGTAGCGTCGACTGCTCTCAGCTGTGTGATTTCTCATGCAGTGTATGATAGCAACTGTACTGTTTGGACACAATACCGGTTTACTTGCATAGTTCTGGTGAATAAAACATGTAGATAGGTATACATAACATATGTAAATAGTGTAATAAAAACAGTAAGAGTACGGTGGGAGGAGGGGTGATGGCGAGTACGATGTTGGAGAAGAGAGGGAGGACTGACTGGCTGGGTGTGGCAGCTCTCACTCGTGGAGTTCTGAGTGTGTTTATGGTGTGTGTTTATATACTGTGTAAATGTGTTGTAAATATACATAAATGAACCTGAAACATTGGTGTGAATAACAGTATGGTGGGAGGAGGGGTGATGAGTACGATGTTGGAGGAATAAGGGAGGACAGGCTGGCTGGGTGTGGCTGCTCACACTCTAGTTGTGTGTGTTGATGGTGAATGTATATTCTGTGTGACAGTGTATAGTGTAAATAGATTGTATATATACATAAATTAGCATGATACATGGTAAATATGTGCAACATATGTGCACACAAGTGTCATGCACGTAACACAGTGTCCTCAGACAGTACGGATGTTTTACTGCCATAATATAGTGTACGTGTTCATTATACATAGGATTAGCACGTAAAAACAAATAAAATGTATTTGGAACTGTGCACAAAAAATGAACAAAAACATATTAGCGGCAGCTCGCGCGCCCCGCCCCGGGAGCGTACGTCAGGGGCGAACGGGGAATGATGACGTCATGCGGCAACTTACGGACCCCATAGCAGCCAAAGTACAGTACATACAATGTTGAAATTTTTTTGACATGCCCATACTGAGGGAAGGGTTTTTGACACTTTAAAAAAAGAAAAGAATTTTTTCCAGAGAATTTATTTCCTGCGCACTGGGGGGGGGGGGTGTCATATTTGGAAGCCGAGTAGTTAAGGGGTTAATACATATTAAAGTTTTTTGTTTATTAATTTTTCTTTTAATTCTTATATTTTTTTACCACTCCAGTTAGTCTCCATCTTTCACTTTTTACTTTCATTTGTATTTTATTCAAATGTCATAAAAAATACTTAACAACAAATTCTTTAAACAAAATATTTAAACTATTGATAAGCTATCAGAGGTTATAATATTTTATTTTTAAATGAAGAAGCATCAGTTCCTAGTATACAGTATTAAAATGCCATAACTCAAGCACTGGTTAAAATTTACAGTGGAACCTCGGTTGATAACTGCCCTAGAAGACAAATTTTTTGGAACACAATGTCAAATTCTTCTTAAAATTTGAATTGAAAGACGATGTCTGTTCGTACGTGTTTGGGTCGAATGAGCGCGCGGTGCTGGGGGCAAGGGGCAAGGTGCTCGGTTTCTTTACAAGTCTATTCTGACGACCGATCTTGAATTCTTTGTAAAGAATTTAACTTTTTCTGCTTTTTTGTTTTCTGAACAGTAAAGTTCTTATTATATATCATGCCATGGGTCCCAGGATGGTGCAACCCGTTCTCACACAAGACAGCACATATATGACTTAATGCTTAAAGTCAATATGTTGAATATGAATTAGTAAATATGTGATATATTCCCAGTTACTTTTTTTACCAAGGCCCAAACTCTTCCTCACGTACCAATTTACGTGTCACAGTACCCGTCCGTCAACATAGATAGCAGAATATTCGTGATTGGTTCAATTATAAGGAAAATTGTAGTTTTCAGGTCCCACATGGGTTGTGAAATTTACCTACTGTTGTCCATGCTCTTATAATATTACAGATCAGCTATATCCTATTGAAGGCTCGTAGTTTTGTTTTGAGAAATATTAGTTGTTCTTAGTAAATTATAATAAGCACTATAAATTATTACATAGAATAACAGTGCTTCACCAATCAATATTATATACCATAGTTTGGCTTTAAAAATCTTTAAAGAATGTTTTGTAGGAACGCTAACAGAAAACGATGTTACATTTGAATGTCTATGGGGTAAACTACTGCAAACAGGACGGTATTGTGTCTACTATACCAACTATAGCTAGGATGGGTATATTGTCACCTACCGCCAGTTAGGTGGGAAAGGGGTCCAATACCACCCACAGGATGGGTATGAGGGTCACATCCACCCACAGGATGAGTATGGGGATCACATCCACCCACAGGAAGGGTATGGGGTCCAATACCACCCACAGGATGAGTATGGCGTCCACTACAACCCACAGGATGGGTATGGGGCTCCAACCACCCATAGAATGGGTATGGGGCTCCAACCACAAATAAAATGGGTATAGGGTCCAATAATACCCACTGGATGTTTAAGGCGTCCATTGCCGCGCGTCGAGCTCGAAAACCGCAGCATTCATCTCAGAACCATGCCTATTTCACACAGATTCCTTAATAAACGTAAGAGTTTTATATGTCACAAGAAAGATAGAAATATAAGCTTCATTCTAAATACCTTACCATGGGCATATTTAAATTTAAAGCGAAGATACGTGTACTTTTATAATAGCCGAGCTTTAACCCCGGACAGATTGATCGACCGAGCAACTCTCTCTCAGAACAATGTTTATTTCACGTGAATTCGTTAATAAACATATATGTTTTATATGTCTCAAGAAAGGCAGACATATAAGCTTCACTTTAAACACTTTACCATAGACATATTTAAAGTTCTAATGAAGATACATGTATTTTAAAAATTACGGAGCTCCCACCCCATACAGACTGAACGACAGAGCAACTCTCTCTCAGATCAATGTTTATTTCACGTAAATTCGTTAATAAACACAAATGTTTTATATGTCTTAAGCAAGATAGAAATAAGAGCTTCATTTTCAATACATTACAATAGACATATTTATAGCTCAAGTGAAGATACATATGTTTTTATAGTAGCGCTCAGTAGCTTGTCGGGCATGGAGTGCAGACGCCTACGCACTTGCCGATATATTGTATAATTAACAAAGATACGCTAATAAAGCCTAAAATCTTATATGCCTCCAGAAAGACCGAGATATGAACATTATTATGATTTCACCAAATGAAATATATCATGTTCGAGAACAAAGATATATCAATTTTAAATTAAGTTTCGACTCTTGCTCGGGCGAGAGAGAGGGAGCGACTCTCGCCCCATCTATTGGAGATTCTGTCCACTTAAGACCCAAAGCTACTCAAGCCCTCCTAGCATTATTTAAGTAATGAAGTAATATGATATATTTACTATAATGTGGGTGCTGAATGCAGAACATGAGAAAACATATATTTACTCCAAACTAATATAATTTCATTATGAAATAAGTAAATAAGTAGCATCAAAGGAAGTCGACGGTCCAAGCGTCAATGTTGTGGAACGACTTATCCAAGATATATCGTTGTTTGGAAAGTGTTTGTTGGCATATCCAGTTGTCGCACTTCTCTGCACAAATTATCACAAATTTAAATTATAATGTTAACAAGTAGAATACGTATTTTTAATAAAATCTAACATAGCTAGCCAGAAAACATTTAACATTTATTAAAAAAATATATGTTTGGAAGTTAAATCGACTTCATAGGACAATAGTGTTGTTATATATACTCGTTATTCGTTGACATGCGTTCGCTACTTAAACTACCATGTACTGTACTTATGTGAAATCTCCCATGTCTCTTCGCTCATCTCACCGAACCCTACAGGCTCTGTGATATATTGCTTAATTAATTGAGATTCACAAATAAAGCTTATAATTGTATATGTTATCAAAAAGGCAGAGCTTATTTTAGTTCATTTATTATGCACCCCATACCCATCCTATGGGCGATAGTGGAGTGTTACAGAGGCGCATAATGGGCTCAGGGACTGAGCCCCACAATTCATATAGCCAAGCAAGTTATAATCTTGATAAGCTAGTTACAAAAGTCAATGCACATTGTCACATCAACAATGGGCTCGAGACCGACCACAAGTACAGTTTATAATTTAAGCAGCTAACATATATGGAGGGCTAGTGTCACAATTGATTTGTTTATCCTACACATAACCCCCTCTCCCCCATCCAATGGGCAGCGGTGGATAGGTTACAATCAAGTCGTTTTTTGCGTTTTATTCAGAGATTAGATCTTATTGGGTGAGGAAAGATATTCATATTTTAAAGAAGGCTTCTTGGCTGATGCTCTCCATTGATGGAAAATATACAACCTTTTGAAAATCAATGTTAGTTTGATCTAGATATTGTAATTAACGAAAGTATTTATGTCATCTGAAAGGTAGAAATATAGGCTACATCTAAAATCCTTTGTCATAAATATAACTGAAGTGAAAACGAAGATATATGCGTTTTGATAGTTACTTGATGGCTAGCTCTGAGAGTGTGAAGCCCTGCACACCAGCCAATAAATTGTATAATTAGTTTCCATATATTTTAATTAATCTTAAAAATCTATATGTCAGAAGAAAGGAAGATGTAGCCGTTAATGTGACAACATTTAAAAATATATATATCTTAAGTTAAATAAATAATATCACCTTATCGCCGGTGTCCGGACACATAAAAATTACCTAGGTATCAGTATCCAGCCAGGCGGGGATCACAGGCTGCACAATACTGATAAATTATGTAATGCACTACTTGTGCTCCATCTCGAACCCATTTATGATGTGACGACTTATAGTGAATTTTGTAACTAGCTCATCAAGATTGTAACTTGCTTAGCTAAATGATTTGTGGGGTTCGGTCCTTTCATTTTCTTTCTTTATTATGCACCCCATAATACACATCCCGTGGGCGGTGGTGTAAAGGATTACAGAGGCACATAATCGGTTCAGGAACTGAACCCTCTAGTTCGTTTAGCTAAGCAAATAACAATCTTTTGACGCTAGTTACAAAATTATTAATGTACACATACTTATGCATACATGTACATATTCACACGTATACATATATACATACACATACATATTTAATCACCACCACAAATACACACATCAGTAATCTTTTGTGTCACAAGTGATTCAACAAGAGGCTCACAACAGTCACTATTCAAGGCACTTTACATTTATGAGGAGTCGCACAGTTACTAGTCTTGCTGCACACCCACCCAACTGGGCGGCAGCTTTACAGTCATGTGCTCCACACCCACCCAACTGGGCGGCAGCTTTACAGTCATGTGCTCCACACCCACCCAACTGGGCGGCAGCTTTACAGTCATGTACTCCACACCCACCCAACTGGGCGGCAGCTTTACAGTCATGTGCTCCACACCCACCCAACTGGGCGGCAGCTTTACAGTCATGTGCTCCACACCCAGCCAACTGGGCGGCAGCTTTACAGTCATGTGCTCCACACCCACCCAACTGGGCGGCTGCTTTACAGTCATGTGCTCCACACCCACCCAACTGGGCGGCAGCTTTACAGTCATGTGCTCCACACCCACCCAACTGGGCGGCAGCTTTACAGTCATGTGCTCCACACCCACCCAACTGGGCGGCAGCTTTACAGTCATGTGCTCCACACCCACCCAACTGGGCGGCTGCTTTACAGTCATGTGCTCCACACCCACCCAACTGGGCGGCAGCTTTACAGTCATGTGCTCGACACCCACCCAACTGGGCGGCAGCTTTACAGTCATGTGCTCCACACCCACCCAACTGGGCGGCAGCTTTACAGTCATGTGCTCCACACCCACCCAACTGGGCGGCAGCTTTACAG